>NW_027556291.1:77425354-77734168 GCF_003287225.1 Phascolarctos cinereus
GAGGTCCCTTCCAACTCTATCTCTCAGATCCTAAGTGAGATTTGGGGCAAGTCCCTTGACCACCCTGAGCTTCATCTTCCTCTGTAGCAGAAGGGGATTAGACTAGTTGGACTCTGAGGGTGCTTTGAGCTGGAGATTTAAGCCTGTGATCCTTGGACCATTTGGTGGCTTGAGGTAAGGACTGGGTGAAGAGGGAATGGGTAAAGAACACACATAAGAGACTTGAAGGAAAGAGCTTGTTCAGCATGGAGGCCATGGTCTAATGTCAAGAATAGGGGGATATGGAGTTAGAGGAGCAGACTGGAGTCCTAGCTCTACTACGCTACAAGGACTACATCTAGAGTCTCCTCAATGTCTGATTTTTGTGTACTCCAAGGTTAATTTTTCTTTTACACTATGCTTGGGCTTCCCTGATTTGATACTGATAACATCTGGCCAAAATTAACTACTTAACAAATATCTTCATGGCTCATACCAGCCATTTTCTTGCACATATTTCCTCCAAGTTTTCTCCTTGTCAGTGGGCTACATTAACACCCTACCTGGTTCATGGCTTCTGGCTTGGTTGTTGCCCATTTCCTTGCACTCACCTGCTTGGTGATCCTCTGACATGGCTGCCTCTCTCTCATCCAAGTAGAAGGGCATGGTCATTGGTCTGAGAGACAGCCTTTGGGCTGACCCTCCACCACCTACCGCTTGTATTTATTGAGGGGGCTGAGTCACCTGAGGTCTCCATGCTCTAGGAAAGTTTTTGAGAGTACAAATTGCAGACAGACAAGGTTTCAGTGGAGAGATTTTCCTTCTCTGGGGGTCCTCCACAATCCTCAGGTGTCCTGTCCCTATCCCTGCAGCTGTCTGATGAAGATACTTTCTTCTCAGCCTCCAGAGGCTCCTGGCTAGATGCCTGGCCCCCCTTAGGCACTCTGGGTCCTGTGGGTGATGATCCTCTTGAATCAGAGAGCATCCTGGACCCTGGGAGAATTCCCAACCTTCTGCCTCAACTCTCCTTCTTCATTGGAGGGGAGAGCAGCCCAACAATGATTGCTGCTAGTTTTCTCCAACCCAGGCAGGGTCAGAGACAGACATGCTTGCATGCATGGGTGCCCCCGTGGCTCTCCCAGCCCATGGCCTGATTTTGTCTCCTCCTGCCTGGAGAAAGGAGGTTGAGACCCACATTTGTCCCAGACCATCCCTTTCCTCCTCTGCTCTACAGGTTGTCAGTAAGTTCCATCAAGGGGTTGGTGGTCTGCTGCTGCTGCTGCTGCAGCTACTGTTTTCCCTTATGTGGAGCCCAGGATGCCCTCCCCCCCCACCATCCCTGCCCCCCCTCTCAATTTTCCATAAAGGGGCTGACCCACCCCCCCACAACCCAAGCTGAGCTCAGCTGCCCCACCACATCCCTCCCAGTCCCAGCAACTGCCCTCAGGAACCTGGGACCTGGCTCAGCCCTGGGCCCTCCAAGCACTGTGGCCCCTCCCCTCCCCTCCCCAGGCTGGGCGATGGGAGTTGAGAGAAATGACTGGGAGGGGCCTCCCCACTCCTCTGTGGGTGCCATCATAACCCCCTCCCCTCTTTTCTCCCTCCTCCCTGTGCTCTGGATGGAGACTAGCCCTGCCCTACCATGATGTCACTGTACCCGCCCCTCTCACCCTTGACCAAGTCAATCTTCTTTGTCTCTGGAGGAGGAAGAGGAGGAGGAGAAAGAGGATGAGAAGGATGGTAAAGTGGAGGAGGAGGAGGAGTGAGTTTCCTTTTCCTCTAAGTCTGGAGGGAGGGCCATGAGCAGCCCAGCCCTAACCTGCTCCCCTCCTCCTCTGCCACAACACCCCTCCCTCACCCAGGGAACCCAGAAGTTCCTACACTTTCCTAAGTGGGTGTGTATAAGGTAAGCCCCCTTTTCTGCCCCTGCCCCTCCTGTCCCTCTACATCCCTCCCCTTATATTTTCTTCTGTTTCCTCTTTAGTCTTTGTTTCAACTTCCCCCCCATCCCAAATTGGCTTGTCTTAGTACCTGGGGCATGTGTGTGGGCTTGGGAATAAAACCTTTTTTATGTGTGTATTGTGTGTTTAGGACTATAGAATCACGTGTGTACATGTGTGTACCTGTGCGTGCCTGCTCCTCCAGAGCTGCTTCTGCCTGGCGCATCCTGCCTGCCCAGGTCTTTGTCTGAAGGTCTGGGCCTTGGAGGGCCATGGGATGGGGTGGGGTGGAAGCATCAGGGAGAAGACTTTGAGGGCACTCCCTCCCTGCCCTCCTCAGGTGGACTTTCCCAACCTTTCTTCCTTCCTCGCATCCTTGGCTTGGCCTGGGGACTGGGGAGAGAGGAGAAAGTCTAAGAAGGATCCTCCTGCTTGCCTTCCTCATCCTCAGAGAGAGGAGGGTGAATCTTTCCCAGGGATGGCTGGATAAATCTTTTCTGGGAGAAGTGACTTGGTCCTACATGCAGGCAAATCCTTGATGTACTCTTTAATGGAGCAGTACAATTCTGATTATCATTCTGGAGGGCACAAATCTTCTCTTCCGCCCTTTCCCCATTCTTTTTAATTCCATTTAAAGTTTCCTTAAAGAAGTCCAAGTTACAAGAGACTTCTGTCTGCTGGTTTTGAGTAGCCATTTAGTAAACGTATCCCACTCAGGATATTTAATTTTCTTGCCAACTTCATCACAACATTTCTTAAGGTGATTTATTTTATCGAGATCAAAAGAACTTCAAGTTGGTTAATGGTGACAGGGTTGTCTTGGGTCAATTTCTGCCAATTAGTTAAATACCTACAGGTTTGGGCCCATAATATAGAGATAAACAACCAGCTGGTCTCCCCTTATGTGTGGGGGGGTAGAGTGAGGTGCCTTCAGTGTCTTAGGAAGTTTGGTTGCCCATGGGAACTTGACCAAGGTCTTACTTTATTCAGAATTTTTTTTTTTTTGCAAAGTAATGTGGACTACCTGAATTAAAAACTGGGGCTTTTGAAAATCAGTTCCTGACTAAACGGTACAACCTGGGATGTGTGGGTCCCAAGCTGCAGGTTGTCACTGTTCTCTGCTGGCTTCCCCTCCAGTGGGGTGCCAGCCCTGTGGTGCCCAAGGCTGGGTCTCCCCCTGTGGCCAGATTCCTCTGAGACAGTCTAGGAATCTTCCCTTCCCCTTTTCCGTATCATCTCTTTTGTCTGATGTTGTTTAATTTAATGGTATATTTATTTTTTGTTCTGGTTTCAAGCAGCACCTGGTGAAAGGGGCATTTCCATGTACCTTGTTGTGGAACAGAAAGAGGAGACTTTCTCTGATACTTTTTAACATTCACTTCTCTCATTATGAGGGATTTGGAACATTTTGTCATAAAGCTGTTCATAGTTTGGATTTCTTCCTTTGAAACCTCCTCTTCCTTTGACCTATTGGAGCATGGCTCTTAATCTTAGAAATTGGAATCAGTTCCTTTTAAATCTTGCATATGCAACAGTCCTTATAGAACTTTGCTGCAAAGATGTTTTTCCTCATTTAAATATTACTGTTCCCATTTTCACAGCATTTGATCTTTGTGCAAAAACATTTCGACTTTATAGAAGTAGAATTCTTCTATTTTATTTTCTGTGATTCTCTGTTGCTTCTTCTGTCATAACCTCTTCTCCTATCCATAGATATGAAAAGTAATTTCCTCCTGTTCCTCTAATTTGCTGCCGACTCCCCTCTTATGTCTAATTCATGCATCCATTTGTAGTTTAATTTGAAAAGTGCTATGAGGTGTTGATGTCCTGTTGCATTTCTGGCAAACTGCTTTTCCCTTATCCCATCTGTTTTTGTTTTTTTTTTTATCAAATAGTCTCCCTTCTCCCCACCCACCCAATTGCTATCTTTGAATTTTTTAAACTCTAATTTATTTTATTTGTTTGCTTCTGTACATTGCATAACTAATCTTTCCACTGATCAACCTCCCACATTTTAACAAGTTCCATTGTCTTCCAGGCAGCTGGGTGTCCCAATGGGCCTGAAGTCAGGAAGAATCATCTCCTTGAGTTCAAACCTGGCCTCCGACACTTACCAGCTGTGTGATCTTCAGCAAGTCACTTCACTCTCTTTGCCTCAGTTCCTCACCTGTCAAATGAACTTCAGAAGGAAATGGCAGACCATTCCAGTACCTTTGCCAAGAAAACCCCAAATGTGGGCAGGAAGAGTCAGACGGGACTAAACAAGAACAACAATTGTTTTCAGAATCCCTGATTTGTAGTATAGATTGGATCTGCTACTGATAATCACTAACCCAAAGCCCTTTTTCTTCCTTCCCCACCTCCATTATTACCCCTGAGATACTTGACCTCCTTTTAAACTTTTTCATTGTTTTCTGTTTCTTACATCACCAGGGTATCCCATGTATCCCTCCCTCTCCCCATCCTCAAGAGCCATGTCATGTGATAAAGAGTATTTTTTTTCTTTTAGGGAGGAAAAGAAAAATGAGCACAACTGATTGGTGCAGGTGGAAAAGGTGTGCAATGTATAACACCTGTGGACCTCTTAAGTCCTGGCTGAGGTAGGGTGATGGTGTTTTCTCATGTTTCCTTTTCATTCTCACTTGATCTTTAACATTTCAGTTAATTTTTTGTGTCTCATTCTTTCCATGTCAGTTGTTGTAGTTACTGTGTGTATGTACTATTTTGTTTTTTCTTTTTTTTACTCTGCTTAATTCACTTTGCATCAGTTCACAAAGATCTTTCTGTAGTTCTCTGTACTCATCGCACACATCATTTCTTGCAGCCTGGTAGTAGTATTCCATGATGTTCACCATGTTTCACACTTTGTTTAGCAGTTCCCCAGGTGATAAGCATCTACCCACATGTGGCACAGTAGGGGCAGACCTGCTGCCTCCCTTGGTGACCCCTGTCCCTCCCTGCCTGTCCTGATCTTTGTCTCCTCCTGCCTAGAGAAAGGAGGCTGAGCCCTGCCCCTTCCTCACACCAGCCCTTTCTTCCTCTGCTCTGGAGGTTGTGAGGAATCCAAGTCCCATTCAAGGGCTACTGGTTTGCGGATGCTGCTGCAGCTACTGTGCTCCTCCCTTTTGTGGAGCCCAGGACAGCCCTCCCTCACCCTTCCCCTTACTCTCTTTGTCTTCCCCCTCCCAGTTTCTGTAAAGGGGCCTACCCTCAACAACCCCAAGCTGAGCTCAGCTGCTGCCCCCCACCCCTCCCAGCCCCAGCAGCCTGCCCTCAGGAACCTGGGACCCTGGCCAGCCCCAGGACCACTTCCAGGTCGAGGATGCAGCTGCAACCCCTTTTGTAGCCAATTTGGGTGATGGGGACAGAGAGAAATGACTAGGCTGGGGAGCGGCTCCCCAGTGCTCTGGGCCTGATGTTAGAGACCTCCTCCCCTCCCCCTGCTCTTCTAGGACACTAGTCCTACCTTGCAGTGATTCAATGCCACCCCCTCTGACCCTCTATTAAGTGTAAGTCTTCTTTGACTCTGGAGGAGGCTGTGAGTGGGCAAGCAGTTTGAGATCTGCATATCCCCCCTCACCCACTTCTCCTCCCCTTCCACTCCACACCCACCCTCCCCTCCACTACCCCCATCTTCCCTCCATCTTCCAGATTGACCTATCCTGAGGTCCTGCTAGTGCCTATGTGGTTGTGAGTGAAGTAAGTGCCCCCTTCCTGCTCCTGCCTCAGCCCCTCACTTTCTTCTTCTCTTCTCTTCCCTTCCCCCTAGCCTTTTCATGAAGCTGACCCTCTACCATCCCAATTAGTGCCCAGAAGATGTATGTAAGTGTGGGTATATCAGTACTTTTGTTTATGCCTGTGTTGTGTCTGTTGATAGGAACATGTGTGTGTGTGTATGTAAGAGACAGAGACAGTCCGTGTGTGTGTGTGTGTGGATGTATGTATGTATGGCTATGTTCAGAGTGATCCTGTGTGTGCCTTCTCCTCCAGGGATGCTCCTGCCTAGGGCTTCCTGCCTGCCCATGCCTTAGTCTGGAGGTCTGGGGCTTGGGGGAATCATGAGATTGGGTGGGATACAGTGGAGTTGAAATTGTTTTCTGGGCAGCTAGGTATTCTATGGGGCCTGAAGTCAGGCAGAATCATCTTCTTGAGTTCAAATCTGGCCTCAGACATTTAGTAGCTATGTGACTCTGGGCAAGTCGCTTTACCCTGTTTCCCTCAGTTCCTCATCTGTCAAATGAGCTTTAGAAGGAAATGGCAAACTACTCCAGTATCTCTGCCAAGAAAACCCCAAATGTGGGCAGGAAAAGTCAGACAGGACTAAACAATAACAAGAATTGTTTGCGTAATCACAGATTTGTAACATCTTTGGATCTGCTACTGATAATCACTAACCCAAACCCCTTCCTTTCCTCCTTCCCCAACTCCATTATCACCCTTGAGTTACTTGACTCCTGTTTTATTGGTGTTTTCTGTTTCTGCCATCACCAGGGTATCCCATGTATCTCTCCCTCCCCTCATCCTCAAGAGCCATGCCATGTGACCAATCATATTTCTTGTTTTAGGAAGGAAAAGAAAAGTGAGCACAACTGATCAATGCATTTGGGCAAACGTGTGCAATGTGTAACACCTGAGGACCTCTCACTTCCTGAATGGGGTAGGGTGATGGTGTCTTCTCACGTTTCCTTTTCATTCCCACTTGATCTTTAACATCTTGTTACAGGTACTTTTAAGCTTTTGCTGAGTCATTCTTTCCATTTCAATTGTCGTTATTGTGTATATGCACTGTTTTCTTGGCTCTGTTTAATTCACTTTGCATCAGTTCACAAAGCCCTTTCCATACTTCTCTGTACTTCTCACACACTTCGTTTCTTATTTACAGTAAGTACGTAGCAGTATTCCATGCCTTTCCTGTTCCATGTCTTGTTGATGAGCATCTACTGTTTCCAAATCATAGATGCCACAAAAAGTGGTGTCATAAGTATTTTGGAATATATATGGACTTTTCGTTATCAGTGGCATCATTGGGTTGTAATGGAATCTTTGTTTTGTAGGCTTTGGGCATTTTTCTTTCCTTCTTTGCGTAATTTTAAATTACTTTCCAAAATGGATGTGTCATTTCACAGCTCCTCCAATAAGTATTAGTATGTGTAAATCCCTACACCCTTGTTTCGGTATTGAAAACATGTTTGTGCCATGAAAGGAATTTGATAGTACTTCTTCTTTACCTGTTGTTTCAGTTAGTTTATGTAGTAGTGGGATGAAATGTTTTTAAATGTTCGGTAGAATTCACTTTCACAGTTGATCTAGTCCTGGGAATTTTTTCCTAGGAAATGCATTTATGCCTTGTTCAATATTTTTTTCTTTTAAGATATTGTTATTTATGTATTCTGTTTCCTCTTCTTTTAACATGGGCAGTGTATGTTTTTGTAAGTATTCATCCATTTCATGTAGATTGTCAGTTTTGCTGGCATGGGATTGGGAAAATAACTCCTAAGTGTTGCTTTAATTTCCTCTTCCTTGGTTACGCTTACACTTTTGGTTTTGAGACTGGCAATTTGGTTTTCTTCTTTCTTTTTGTTAATCAAGTTACGCAAAGGTTTACCTGTTTTTATTAGTATTTGCATAAAAGCAGCACGTGCTTTTATTTTATAATTTTACTTTTTAAACATTTTCTTCATCTCACCTTTGATTTCCAATTTGATGTTTAATTGGAGATTTTGTCATTTGTTCTTTTTCTACTTTTATACATTTTATGCCCAGTTCCTTGATCTGCTCTTTCTCTGTTTTATGGATGTAAGAATTTAGAGATCGAAATTTCCCCTAAGTACTGCTTTGGGAGCATCCCACAAATTTTGATATGTTGCCTCATTGTTGTAATTCTCTTTAATGAAATTATTGGTTGATGCTATGTTTTATTCTTTGATCCACTCATTCTTTAGGATTGGGTATTTTATTTTCCAATTAATTTTTAATCTCTGTTTCTGCATCTCTGTAATGATATTGCATTGTGGTCTATAAAAGGTGCATTTCCTGTTTCTGTTTTTCTCCATTTGGTGATGAGGTTTTTATGCCCTAATATGTGTTTATTTTTTCTGAAGTTATCATGTACAGCTGAGAAAAAAGTTATATTCTTTTTTATTTCCATTCACTTTTCTCCAGATTTCTATCCTATCTGACTTTTCTGATATTCTTTTCCTCTTTTTAACATCTTTTTTTGTTGTTTTATGCATAGATTTGCTTGATTCTGAGAGGTGAAAGTTGTGGTCACCCATTGGTATAGTTTTACTGTCTATGTCCTTCTGCATGTCCTTTAACATTCCCTTTAAGAAGTTGGATACTCTGCCATTTGGTGCATCTTTGGTTAGTATTGATATTATATTATTGTCTATGGTACCTTTTAGCAAGATGTAGTTTCTCTCCATATCCCTTTGAATTAGGACTATTTCAGCTTTTGGTTTGTCTGAGATCATGAGTTGGCGTGTTAATTAGTTCTAAGGTTACTTCAAGGTAAGCAACGGTAGGTACTGTATGCTATTGTGGTCATTTATTAGTTAGGGACTGGAGGCTGATTGGTCAGTTAGGGGCTCTGGATACAAGGTGTTGTCAAGGGCATTCCTCATCGGGACTGTGTCCTTAATAGTGTCTGCATCTCCAGAACCTAGCAGTGTACCTGTTATGCAGGAGGTACTTAAGAAATGCTTGTTAGTTGCTTAATTAGGCCACCTGTCTTTCTCTGTGCCCAGCACATAGGAGGAGCTTCATCTATAGCTATAGAATGAATAAATTGAGTTACAGGTCTAAGCTAGAGTAAATATGAATGATCATAATTCCATCTCTTATAGATTTCTCTCATTTGTAATTTTCATTACTTACCACTTTATTTTTTTAATTATCATACGTAATTCATGTATTCCCTTATAGTTTAATTTGATCTGTTGTGTGAGGTGTTGATCTCTTATCAAATTCCTGCCAAACAGCTTTCCACTTATGCCATCTGTTTTTTTTTTTTTTTTTCCCACCAACTACAGACAGTTCTTATTTTGGGCAAGTGGACTCTTGGGCAAACCTCCAAGTAAAAAGATCTTGAAGTAATGTGAATTTGCCCACACATCCGGCTACAAGAGAGGGAGGGAGGCAGGAAGGGGGTCACATGCCTGTGAAGGGAGGGGGCCAGGAGATGGTTCAAGGACACATGGGAGGCCTGGGACAGAGAAGCAAGAGCAGGAAGAGGATCTGGCCAGTGTCGGGACCAGTCACATGATGGCCTGGCCAGAACTGAGAGGAAGAACAAGCAGGTGACAGACGTGTGGAAGCTGGACATGGCCACATGAAGAAGAAGACAGGCAACACATGGACCGAGAAAAGACACACAGTACCCAATTGTGGGTGGACAGAAGACAGACACAGATACCAGACGGGCAGATAAACAGGCAGAGCAGCCAAAATCTCCTCTCTCAGCATTGGAGATCTCAAGCCAATCCCTGATCCTGAGGCTGCAGAGGTGGAAGGAATCACTCTGCATGTCCAGAACCCCTTTCTTTGCTCCTTCCCACCTCTCCATGAATACTCTGTAGGTTTGTGACCTCATTTAAAATTTTTTACCAATGTTTGCTGTATCTTACTTCATGATATCCCATGTATCGCCCCCTCTCCTTCTTCTCCTCTCTGAGAGCCATGCCATGTGACAAATGGTATTTTTTGTTTTAGGAAGGAAAAGCAGTCAACACCACTAAAACAGTACACAGAGGAAAAGATACTTCTGGCAGGAGATAGTCTCTCTGGGAACATTCTACTTACTGCAGGATCACTCTCTGGCAAAAAACATCTAGTCTCTGAACACTTGGAGGAAAAAACACTTGTGACAGGAGAGACACTCTCTCTGGGAACATTCCAGTGTAAGAAAGAAACTGGGTAGCCTTTCTGTGTAAAGAAAGCAACCTTTGAGAGAAGCATTGGTGGGTTCTATAGGCCGCCCAGTGTGGTCTGAGACCCCACCTTTGTTTCCCATAATCAAGGTTGGTTTCTTTGCCCAGAGAGGCTTTCCAGTCTCTTTCTTACACGAGATAGTACAGGCTTGTGTTTTGTGGAAACGCATCTACTCTCTGAACACTCAGAGGAAAAGATATTTGTGGCAGGAGACACTCTCTGGGAACATTCCAGTTACTACAAGCTTACTCTCTGTGGAAGCACACCTAGCCTCAGAACACTCAGCAGACGAGATATTTGGGGTTGAAGACACACACTCTGAGAACATTCCACTGAGCACAGGCTTGCTCTCTACAGAAACACATGGAGGGAAAAATGGATATTTGATGAAATAGAGACCTTTGAAGCATTCCTGATGAAAAGACCACAGCTGAAGAGAAAATGTGGCTTTCAAGTACAAGACAAACATTAAAAGGTAAATATGAAAGAAAAATCATAAATGACTCAATAAGGTTAAACTGTCTCCTTTTCTATAAGGGAAGAGGATACACATATCTTTAAGAATTTTGTCATAATTAGAACAAGTAGAGGGATTTTACATAAAAAGAAGGTTTTACATAGGAAGCCAGTTAGGTTGGGATGATGTAAAATAAAGGGATAGGTGAGAAATGTGGATGCCCTGGGAGAAGGCAGAAGGGAGAGAGAGAATGGGGGAAATGATCTCATATAAAATAGGTGTGCAAGGAAGAGCTTTTACCCTGGAGTGGAAAAAGGTCACAGGGGAGAGTGGCCAATGCTTGAACTTCAGTCACATCTAAATTGGTTCACAAAAGGGAAAATATCTATATCTATTTTATATCTGTATCTATATATACTTACTCAGTTGGTCATAAGAATCCATCTTACTCTAGAGGTAAGTAAGAGAATGGGAAAAGAGAAAGAAAAACTGGTGATAAAAGGGCAGGCTGATAAAAGGATACAGTGGTCATATGCAAAACTGAAATGAGAGGAGAGACAGGATAAAAAGAGAGAGAGAAGGAGAAACAGAAGAAAATAGGAGGTAGGGAAATGTATAGTTCCTCATCCTAACTGTGTGAATGGGATGAACTCACACATAAAATGGAAGGGGATAGCAAAATGGATTAGAAAGCAGTCTCCAAAAATATGTTTGTTTGTTTGTTTGTTTGTTTTACAAGAAACACGCTTGAAACAAAGAGAGAACCACAGAGTTAAAATAGGGTGCTGGAGCAGAAACTGTTATACCTCTGCTAAATTAAAAAATGGAGGGGTAGCAGTCATGATCCTGAGATCAAAGCAAAAGCACAAATAGCCCTATTGAAAGGGGTAAGCAGGGAAACGACCTCTTGTTCAAAGGAACAACAACAAAGTAATATCCATAGTAAACATATTTGGGAAATGGCATAGGATTCAAATTCTTAAAGGAAAAATTAAACAAGTTACAAGAACAAATAGGAAAATTATAGTAGTGGGTTACCTCAACTTTTCACTCTGAGAGCTAGATAAACCTAAGCATAAAATGAATAAGAAAGAAGAAGAGTAATAGAATTTTAGAAAACTTAGATATAAAAGACTTCTGGAGAAAACTGAATGAGGATAGAAAGGAGTACAGACAGATGGTGCTTTATGAAAATTCACATTATACAAATTGGACTTTATGGAAGGAATTCTATAAGAAATCTGCATTCCAAGAAAACACCTACGCTTTACCATACTGTACTGGGATCTCTTTCTCCTCCTGTCCCTCAACTTGGCGCTCTGTGGCCTCCTACCACCACTGAACCCTCCACCCCAAAGAAAAAGCTAAAAAAAGTCCTCCAAGTGAAAGCAGAAGAACAGACCTGCAGAGAGATAGCCACCACCGCTGCTGAATGGGGACTTGGCTTGAGACCTCGAGGTCAGTGCTGAGAGAGGAGACCTGGGTTTCAGTCTGCCCACCTGCCCCAGAGTTTGGTCCCTGCATTTTGGTATTTTGTCCATCCATGTGGGTGTACAGTGTGTTTGTCCCTGGTCCCCACCACATGTGGCCTGTCATTTCCTGAGTGTTTCCATGTCCGGGCCCTCATGTGTCTGCCTGCCAGCGTGTTCTTCCTTTCAGTTACAGCCAGACCCTCATATGGCTGGCCCCACAAGCCATGTGTTCCTTCTCCTGCTCTTGCTTCTTAGTGCTCAGGCTCCACGTGTCCTGGAACCATGTGCCAACCCCTCCTCCACAGGGGTGCAGTTCTCTTCCTGCTTCCCTCCTGCCCTTTTCCACTTCTGTGGGTAAATTCACATGATGTAAAGGGTCTGCAGGATGGTCCACTTAAGTTGTTGTTGTTAATATTTATTTAGTATTTTATTTTTCCCCAATTATGTGTAAAAACAATTTTTCACATTCATTTTAAGAATTTTGAGTTCTAAATTCTCTCCCTTACTCTTCCTCAATCTCCACTCTGCCCACTCCCCACCCCCCCACATTGAGCAGGCAAGCTATTTGATATATATTATACATATTTAGTCATATAAAACATATTTCTATATTAGTTGTGTTATAAAAGAAAAAAATAGACCAAAAAAACTGTCAAGAAATATAAAGTTAAAAAAAGTATGCTTTGATCTGTATTCAGAGACCACCAGTCTTTTCTGTGGGGATGGATAGCATTTTTCATCATAAGTCATTCTTAGCTGATCATCTTATAATAGAGCTGTTACTGTATATACCATGTTCTCCTGGAACTACTCATTTCACTTTCCTTTAGTTCCTTTAAATCTTTCTAGAATTTTCTGAGACCACCCTGATCAGCATTTCTTATAGCATTCCATCACATTTATATACCACAACTTAATCAGCTATTCCCAATTGATGCTTATCCCTTCAATTTCCAGGTTTTTGCCATGAGAAAAGAGCTGCCATACATGTTTTTGTATGTATAGGTCCATTTACTTTTTTTAAATGTCTTTTGGAATAAAGATCTAGCAGTGGTATTGCTAGGTCAAAAGGTATGCATGGTTTTATAGCCCTTTGGGCAAAGTTCCAAATTGCTTTACAGAATGGTTGAATCTGTTCACAGCTCCACCAACAATGTCTCAAATTTCCCACATCCCCTCCAGAATTTGTCATTTTCTATCCTATTAGCCAATCTAATATGTGTGAGGTAGTACCTCCCAATTTTTTCATTTCCATGTCTCCAATCAATAATGATTTACAACATTTTTTCATATGGTTATAGATAGCTTTGATTACTTCATCTGGAAACTGACTGGTCATATCTTTTGATCATTTATCTGGTGGGGAATGGCTCTTATTTTTATAAATTTGACTGACTTCTCTATATAATTGAGAAACAAGGCCTTTATCAGTAGAACTTGGCTTCAAGAATTTTTTTTTTTACCACTTATGTTTGCTAACTGTATTTCTCTCCATCCTATTTCCCACTTCTTTATTCTATTCTCTTTCTCCTTTCACTGTGTCCCTCCTTAAGTGTTTTGCTTCTGACTGCCACCTCCTCCAATCTGTCCTTGCTTCTATCATCACCTCCCTTCTCTTCTGCCCTTCCCCTCCTACTTTTCTCTTTCATAAAATAGATTTCTGTATCCTGTGTGTGTGTGTGTGTGTGATTCCCTCTGAGGAATTTCTGATAAGACTAAGGTACAAGTGTTCCCCCCCCACCTCTCCTCTTTTCCCCTTCACTGTAAAAGCTCTTCCTTGCCTATTTTATGTCAGATAATTCCCCTATTCTATCTCTTCTGTTCCCTTTCTCCCAGTGCACACCTCCTCCTCACACCTTAATTTTATTTTTGAGACATCATCCCTTCGTATTCAACTCACACCTCTGCCTTTGGTCTATATATACTGCTTCTAACTGCCCTAATGATGAGAAATTTCTTATGAGTTACAAGTGTCATCTTCCAATGCAGGAAGGTAGCCTATTTAACCTTATTAAGTCCCTTATGATTTCCCTTTCCTGTTTACCTATTTATGCTTCTCTCTAGTATTGTATTTGAAAGTTAAGTTTTCTATTCAGCTCTAGTCTTTTTTTAAATCAAATTTTTTTTGATAATCTAATATTGAAAAATAATACAGTCCCTAAGATTTGTTTAGCTACCTTTGACAGTTTAATAAATTTCAAAGAGTAAAATAGAATAACTTTATTTCCTTTTTTATTTAGCATTTTCTTTTTTCCTAGTTACATAGAAAAACAATTCTTAACATTCCTTTTTGAGACTTCTAGTTCCAAATTCTCTCCCTTCCACCCTCCCCACACCCCCTCATTGAGAAGGCAAGCAAATTTGATATAGGCTATACATGTGGAGTCATGCAAAACATATCCATAATAGTCATGTTGTGAAAGAAAACATAGACCAAAAAAACCTCAAGAAAAATAAAGAAAGTAAAAGAAGTATGCTTCAATCTGTATTTAGACACCATCGGTTCTTTCTCTGGGAATGGATAGCATTTTTCAGCATAAGTCTTTCAGGGTTGTCTTGGATCGTTGTATTGTTGAGCATACCTAAGTCGTTCACAGCTGATCATCTTACACTATTGCTGTTACTTTGTGCACAGTCCATTTCACTTTGCATCAGCTCATGTAAGTATTTCCAGGCTTTTCTGAAAGGATCCTGCTCATCATTTTTTGTTTCTTGCCAAGGCAATTGGGGTTAAGTGACTTGCCCAGGGTCACACAGCTAGTAAGTGTCAAGTGTCTGAGGGCAGATTTGAATTCAGGTCCTCCTGAGTCCAAGGCTGGAGTTCTATCCATTGTGCCACCTAGCTGCCCCTATCATTTCTTATACTACGATAGTATTCCATCCTAATCACATATCACAACTTGTTCAGCCATTCCCCAATTGATGGGCATCTCCTCAATTTCTAATTTTTGCCCACAGAAAAGTGCTGCCATACATATATACACATGCACACCTATATATACATGCACACACGTATATACACATACACATACATAAACACACACATATATATGCATATACATATACACACATATACATATACATATATATATGTTTGTACATATAGGTCCTTTTCCTTTTTGTTTTTTATCTCTTTTGGGATTCATACCTAGTAGTGCTATTGCTAGGTCAAATGGTATGGTACTGTTATGTATCCCTTTGGGCATAGTTCAAAATTGCTTTACAGAATGTTTGAATCTGTTCACAACTCCACCAACAGTGCATTAATGTCTCATTTTCCCCACATTCCCTCCAATATCTGTCCTGTTCCTTTTCTGTCCTCTTAGACAATCTAATAGGTATGAGGTAGTACTTCAGAATTGTTTTAATTTGCATTTCTCTAATCAGTAGTGAATTAAAGTAGTAATTTTAATTAAAATTAATTAATTTTAATTAAATTTAATACATCAGGGTGTTGTCAGTGCCAGAGGAGAGAACTGGGCATTCAGAAGATGTTAGGAAGGGGAAATGGACAGATCTTGGCCACAGATTGGATATGACAAGGTGAGAGAGTGTCAGACATTTGGGATGACCCCTAGCTTGCAAGTCTGGGTGATCTGAGTGATTTTGACAATACTGGGCTGCTCTTAACAGTTATAGGTTAAGTAGGAAGGAGGTATATTTTTTTTTTGAGGGGGGAGGTAAGATAGTGAGTTCAGTGTTGGACATGCTGAGTTCAAGATATCTACAGAATATCCAATTGAAGATGTCCAGTAGACAGTTGGAGATGTGAGGCCGGCTGTATGAAGAGAGGTTAGGACCGGATAATTGAATTGTTGAATCATCAAGCTACCCAAACTCCAACCCTTCTGTGGTGCAAGTCTTGCACCTGCCCCTAGTATGTGGTAATAGCATAAAGTAGGAACTTCTTTTCTTCCATGGCAGTTTTCAAGGTTTCACCTACTCCTCCTCATAGACATTCTCCTTCATTGTTGTTGTTCAGTCATTCAATGTTGTCTGACTCTTTTTGACCCCTTGGACCACAACACGCTAGGCCCTTCTTTCTTCCACTATCTCTTGAAATCTGTCCTAGTTCATATTCATTGTTTGTATGACACTATTTATCCATATTATCCTCTACCATTTCCTTTATCTTTTGCCTTCTGTCTTTCCTATTATTAGGGTCTTTTCCAATGCGTCCCATTTTCTCATGATGTGGCCACAGTCTTTAAGCTTCAGCTTCAGCATTTGACCTTCCAGTGAATGGACTGAATTAATTTCTGTAAGTATTTACTGATTTGATTGTTTGATTTACAAAAAGGAAAAGGTAGGTGACATTGTGGTTGAACAGACAGAATGACCAACTTGGAGAATGAAGAAACATGGGTTCACAGCCCATCTCTGATACCTAAGTTCTCTGAGTCTCAGGTTTCTCTTCTGTAAAACAGGGATAATAATACATCCTTGCAGGGGGGAGTTGTGAAAAACAAGTGAGGTCATGCCTGCACAGACGATGAAGCTACTCTTCTCTTTCCCCACTCCCATTAGTATACTAATTTCCCAGATGTCAACTTCTCCATCTCTGCTCTGGCTTCTAGAGGTGGTAGTGAGGGTTTGGGCAGGGGGTTTAAACCCATGAAGATGAGTCTTCCTGATTCTAAGACTAGTGTTCTATTCACTGAGCCACTTAGCTGCCCTGTTGCTATGGGTAAAGTGCCCTAAAGGTCAGAGGTTATTTTGGCAATGTGAATAATTCAGTCATGTTATGTGGGGCTAGGGACAGCCTTATTAGGGGCAGCATATATACTGTAATGAATATAAGGCAAAGTGCCACTGAGAAAAAGGTATATTTCCTTTCTATTCTCATTCAATTTTCTCCAGAGTTCTCCCATATCTAACTTTTCTAAAATTTTGTTCACTTCTTTCTTGTTTAGTTTTTGGTTAGATTTATCTAGTTCTAAGAACAAAACATTGAGGTTCTCCACCAAAAAAAAGAAAAAGAAAATTGTTTGCACTGAAATTCTCTTCTCCAAACCAAAATGAAGATGTTTCTGATTTCCATCCCACAAATTTTTAAATTCATACCTTTATTTCCCAAACTTTTTATCTTTGCCTAATCATTCCCATATTATTCAGAAAGGATGAGCTATTTCATGTGCCTAATCTTTCACATGACTATACAGGCAGGCAGATGACAAGCCCGAGTACTAATTTGCTTAGTTGTTTGGGATGTGGAATGACTGCACATTCAGATTGAAACAGCAAGATCTCATATACTTGTATTGTGCTCACATCTTTTACCTACCACTTGCTCTGATTATAGCAATTTGCCATAAAAGGAAAAAGCAGGAACCTGATTATAACAGCAACAAACTAGTCCTTCAGGCTTAAGCCTAAGGGCCCATATATGACAAAATAAAGCTTCCTTGGTTGTGTTTGATTTCAGGTAAGAGTCACAGTTTAACAACCAACCATGTAGTAATAATTCTACCTCACCTCCAGATTCAGGAATAGCCAAGTGGGAAACATTCCTGTTCAAAGGAATACAATGAGGAAACTGAGTCAGGAGGATCCCACCTTAGGTTGATGCCAAGGTTGTCCTCTTAGGCTTTTTCCCAGAGGCAGACCTCTCCCTGTAACAGTTCAGGATCACTTTCTCTCTGAGTAGTTTGTGGCATTTCTCTCGAATGGCAGATTACTGACTTAATGATTCATCAGACAACTATACCTAAATTCAAAGCCCAAAATAAAATGAGTTACAGTCCCAAGAGCTTTTACCTCAAATGGCAAATTTCACTAATTAGGGCTAGATACAATTATTTTTACTCTCATGGAGGTACAATAAGAAATGAACATTTAGGAAGACTCGTGTAATAACAACAGGGGAGCATATATATCTGAGGAGTGTCTGCCAGCTTTTGTATGATATCATACCAGTTACTTTAGCTTCTTACTTCTCTGAGTCCATTTCAGTGAAATCCTTGCTTAAGAGTATATTATCTGAGAAATTTCTCCTGGCTTATGGGAGAAGTCGTAACAGTCACTTCACGTGTCTGGGCCTCAGCTTCCCTTTCAATAACAACAGGGGATTAGATTCCATGACCTGAGATGCACCTCACTGAGACCATCTGGGTGATTTTACACCAAGCAGTTCAGGCTTCTTAGGCCTCAGTTTCCTTTACAGGAAAAGCAGGGGCTAGGAATCCATTATCTGACACCCATTATCTGAGGGGTGTCTGCCAGCTTGTGTATGATATCACACCAGTTACACTAGATTCTTAGTTCTCAGAGTCCATTTCAGGGGAATCAGTGCATAAGAGTAAATTCTCTGAGAAATTTCTACCAGCTTATAGGAGAGCTCATAACAGTCACTTCAAGTGTCTTGGCCTCAGATTCCCTTTCAGTGGTAGTCGTGGGTTCAAATATACTACCTATGTGGGTCTTGGCTGCTCATGTGTGAAAAAACATCAATCATTTCAGATTTCTAGACCTCAGTTTCCCTTGTAGTAACAGCAGGGGGTTGAACTCCATGATCTAACATTCCACTAACTGCCACCCTCTGGGTGACCTCTCACCTTTCACTTCAGATTTCTAGGCCTCATCTTCCCTTTCAGCGAAAGCAGTGACAAGGATTCCATTATCTGAGAGGGATTGGCCAGCTGATGGTGGAATTGTTAACAGTCACTTCACATGTCTGAGCCTTAGCTTCCCCTTCAATAACAACAGGGGATTAGACTCCATGATCAGAGATGCACCTCACTGACACCATCTGAGTGATTTCACACCAGTCACTTTGGCTTCTTAGGCCTCAGTTTCCCTTACAGGGAAAGCAGGGGCAAGGACTCCATCATCTGAGGGGTGCCTTCCAGCTTGTGTATGGTATCATACCAGTTACTTTAGCTTCTTAGTTCTCAGAGTCCATTTCAGTGAAATCAGTGCCTAGGACTAATTCATCTGGGAAATGTCTGCCAGCTTATGGGGGAATTGAAAACAGTCACTTCAGATGTCTGGGCCTCAGCTTCCCTTTAAATAACAACAGGGGATTAGACTCCAAGATCTGAGATACCCCTCACTGACACCATATGGCTGATTTCACACTAGTCACTTTGGCTTATTAGGCCTCAGTTTCCCTTACAGGGAAAGCAGGGGCTAGGACTGCATTATCTGAGGGCTGTCTGCCACCTTTTGTATCATATCATACCAGTTACTTAAGTTTCTTATTTCTTAGTGTCCCTTTCAGTGAAATCCGTGCATTAAGAGTAAATTATCTGAGAAATTTCCACTGGCTTATGGGAGACGTCATGACAGTCACTTCAGGTGTCTGGGCCTCAGCTTCCCTTTCAGTGATAGCTCTGGGTACAAATATACTACATATGTGGGCCCTGGCTGCTCATGTGTGAACAAACACCAATCATTTCAGGTTTCTAGACCTCAGTTTCCCTTTCACTAACTAACAGCAGGGAGTTGGACTCCGTGATCTGAGATGCCCCTCACTGCCACCCTCTGGGGAATCTCTCACCATTCACTTCACATTTCTAGGCCTTATCTTCTCTTTCAGTGAAAGCAGTGGCAAGGATTCCATTATGTGAGAGGGATCTGCCAGCTCATGGATAAGTTTCTAAGAATCACTTCAGGTTTCTGGACCTCAGTTTCCCCTTAAGTGGCAGCCCTGGTTTAAAATTTACGACCTATATGGGCCTTAGCTGATTATGTGTGATCTCACACAAGTCATTTCAGATTTCTAGATCTCAGTTTCCCTTTCACTAACAGCAGGGGCTTGGACCGTGTGATTTCAGATGGTCCTTACTGTCACCCTCTGGGTGACCTCTCACCAGGCATTTCAAATTTCTAGACCTTATCTTCCCTTTTTGTGAAATCCTGGGAAAGGATTCCATTATCTGAGAGGGTTTTGCCAGCTTGTGTATGATCTCATAAAAGGCACTTAAGCTTCTGAGGCGTCAGTGCCCCTTTCACTGACATTAGTGTGTACGACAAAATCACGTGAGAAATTTCTCTCAGCTTATGGGTGAATTCATAACAGACAGTTCAGGTTTCTGGGCCTCAGTTTCTCTTTAAGTGAAAGACCAAGGTTAAAGTATATGCCCAGTGTGGGCACTTGAAGCATTTCTGTTATCTCAGACAAGTCACCTCTGGTTTCAAGGCCTCAATTTCCATTTCTGTAACTGCATGTGGTTGCACTCCATGATCTGTTATGCCCCTGAGTGCCACCCTCTGGGGGATCTGTCACCATTTACTTCACGTTTCTAGGCCTCATCTTCCCTTACAGTAATAGCAGAGAGTATAACCACATTATCTGAGAGGGGTCTGCCAGCCAAAGGCTGATCTCACACCACTCACTTCAGATTTCTAGGTCTCAGTTACCCTTTCAATAACAACACGTGATTAGACTCCATGATCTGAGATGCTCCTCCCTGAAAGCATCTGGGTGATATCACACCAGTTAATTCAGGCTTCTCAGGTCTCAGTTTCCCTTACAGGGAAAGTATAGGGTAGGACTCCTATATCTGAGGGGTGTCTGGCAACCTGTATATGATATCACACCAGTTACTTAAACTTCTTAGCTCTCAGTCTCCCTTTCACTGAAATCAGTGCCTAGGACTCAATTATCTGAGAAATTTCTGCCAGCTTATGGGTGACAGTAAGGGGCATCTCAAATCATACAGTCCAAGGCCCTACTGTTAGTGACAGGGAAACTGAGGTCTAGAAATCCGAAATGACTGATGTGAGATCATATGCAATCAGACAGGGCCAATTACATCGTAAATTTTAAACCAGGGCTGCCACTGCAAAGGAAACCGAGTTCCAGAAACATAAAGTGACTGGTAAAAATTTATCAATGAGCTGGTAGACGCCTCTCAGATAAGGGAAGCCTTGCCACTGCTTTCACTGAAAGGGAAGAAGAGACCGAGAAATCTTAAGTGAATGCTGAGAGATCACCCAGAGAGTTGCAATGGGGGGCATTTCAGATCTTGGAGTACACCCCTGTGATGATACTGAAATGAAAACTGAGGCCTAGAAGGCAGAGCTGACTGGTCGAAAATAACACCAGGGCTTCCAGTGCCCACACAGGACATATACTTTGACCTAGATCTTTTCCTTAAAGAGAAATTGAGGCCCAGAAGCCTGAAGTAAGCGTTATGAATTCACCCATAAGCTGGCAGAAATTTCTCAGATAATTGAGGCCTAGCAACTGATTTCACTGAAAGGGACACTGAGAACTAAGAAGCTTAAGTATCTTGTGTGATATCATACACAACCTGCAGACACTCCTCAGACAAAGGAGTCCTAGCCCCTGCTTTCACTGTAAGGGAAACTGAGACCTTAGAAGTCTGAATTGACTGGTGTGATATCACCCAGATGCTTTCAGGGAGTGGCATATGAAATCATGGAGTCTAATCTGTTATTGTTATTGAAAGGGTAACTGAGACCTAGAAATCTCAAGTCAGTGCTGTGAGATCAGCCATTGGCTGGCAGACCCCTCTCAGATAATGGGTTCTAGTCGCAGCTATCACTGAAAGGGAAGATGAGGCCTAGAAATGTAGAGTGAATGGTGAAAGACCCCCCAGAGGGTGGCACCCAGGGGCATCCCAGATCATGGAGTCAAACCCCCTGCTGTTACAGAAAGGGAAACTGAGGTCTTGAAGGCAGAAGTGACTAGTCTGAGATAACACAAAGATTTCAAGTGCCCACACAGGGCATATACTTTAACTTAGGTCTTTCACTTAAAGAGAATCTGAGGCCCAGAACCCTGATGTGGCTGATATAAATTCACCCATAAGCTGGCAGAACTTTCTCAGATGATTGAGTCTTAGGCACTGATTTCACTGAAAGGGACACTGAGAACTAAGAAGCTTAAGTAACTGGAGTGATATCATACACAAGCTGGCAGATACCCCTCAGATAATGGAGTCCTTGCCCCTGCTTTCCCAGTAAGGGAAACTGAGGCCTAACAAGCCAAAGTAGCTGGTGTGAAATCACCCATATGGTGTCAGTGAGGGCCATCTCAGATCATGGAGTCTAATCCCCTGTTATTATTGTAAGGGAGGCTGAGGCCCAGACACCTGAAGTGACTGTTATAAATTCCTCCATCAGCTGGCCAGTCACTCCCAGATAATGGAATCCTTGCCACTGCTTTTGCTGAAAGGGAAGATGAGGCCTAGAAATCTGAAGTGAAAGGTGAGAGGTCACCCAGAGGGTGGCAGTTAGTGGAATCTTAGATCATGGAGTCCAACCCCCTGCTGTTACAGAAAGGCAAACTGAGGCCTTGAAAGCAGAGGTGACTGGTCTGAGAAAACACAGAGGCTTCAAGTGCCCACACTGGGCATATACTTTAACCCAGGTCTTTCACAGAAAGAGAAATTGACAGTCACTTCAGGTTTGTGGACCTCAGTTTCCCCTGGTTGCTTATGTGTGATCTCACACCAGTCATTTCAGATTTCTAGACCTCAGTTTCCCTTTCACTAACAGCAGGGAGTTGGACTCCATGATCTGAGATGCCCCTTACTGTCACCCTCTGGGTGACCTGTCACCAGTCACTTCAAATTTCTCGACCTCATCTTCCCTTTTGGTGAAAACCTGGGACAGGATTCCGTTATCTGAGAGGGTTTTACCAGCTTGTGTATGATCTCATAAAAGTCACTTAAAGGGGCAGCCAGGTGGCACAGTGGATAGAGCACCGGCCCTGAAATCAGGAGTACCTGAATTCAAATCCAACCTCAAACCAAACACTTGACACTTACTTTCTGTGTGACCCTTGGCAAGTCACTTAACCCCAATTGCCTGAAAAAAAAAAGTCACTTAAACTTCCTAGGCCTTAGTGTCCCTTTCAGCGAAATTATTGCCTAGGACTAAATTATGTGAGATATTTCTGCCAGCTTATGGGTGAACTCATAACAGACAGTTCAGTTTTCTCCGCCTCAATTTCTTTTTCAGTGAAAGATCTGGGTTAAAGTATATGCCCAGTGTGGGCACTTGAAGCCTTTGTGTTATCTCAGACCAGTCACCACTGTTTCAAGGCCTCAGTTTCCCTTTCTGTGACAACAGGGTGTTGGACTCCATGAACTGAGATGCCCCCGAGTGCCAAACTCTGGGGGATCTCTCACCATTCACTTCAGATTTCTAGGCCTCATCTTCCCTTTCAGCGAAAGCAGGGATTAGAACTCTGTTAAGTGAGAGGGGTCTGCCAGCCAATCGCTGATCTCACACCACTCACTTAAGATTTCTGTGTCTCAACTTCCCTTTCAATAACAACAGGGGATTAGACTCCATGAAGTGAGATACTCCTCACTGACAGAACCTGGGTGATTTCACACCAGTAACTTTAGCTTTTTTTGCCTCAGTTTCCCTCAAAAGGAAAGTAGGGCCTAAGACTCCATTATCTGAGTTGAGTCTGCCAGCTTGTATATGATATCATAGCAGTTACTTTAGATTCTTAGTTCTCAGAGTCCATTTCACTGAAATCTGTGCATAGCAGCAAATTATCTGAGAAATATTACTGGCTTATGGGAGAAGTCATAATAGTCACTTCAGGTGTCTAGGACTGAACTTCCCTTTCAATAACAATGGGGATTAGACTCCATGAACTGAGATACCCCTCCCTGACTCCATCTGGGTGATTTCACACCATTCACTTTGGCTTATTAGGCCTCAGTTTCCCCTAAAGAGAAAGTAGGGGCTGGGACTCCATTATATGAGGGGTGTCTGCCAGCTTGTGTATGATATCATACCAGTTACTTAAGCTTCTTAGTTCTCAGTGTCCCTTTCAGTGAAATCAGTGCCTAGGTCTAAATTATTTGAGAAATTTCTACCAGCTTATTAGTGATTTCATAACAGTGTCTTCAGGTTTCTGGGCCTTAATTTCTCTTTAAGTGAAAGACCTAGGTTAAAGTATATGCCCTGTGTGGGCACTTGAAGCCTGTGTGTTATCTTGGACCAGTCAGCTCTGCTTTCTAGGCCTCAGTTTCCCTTTCAGTAACATGAAGGATTTGGACTCCATGATCTGAAATGCCTCTCACTGAAACTTTCTGGGTGATCTCTCACCATTCACTTCAGATTTCTAGGTCTCATCTTCCCTTTCATTGAAAGCAAGGGCAAAGATTCCATTATCTGAGAGGGTTTTGCCAGCTTGTGTATGAGCTCATAAAAGTCATTTAAACTTCCTAGGCCTCAGTGTCCCTTTCAGTGAAATCATTGCCTACGACTATATTATCTGAGAAATGCCTGCCACCTTATGGGTGAATTCACACCAGTCACCTCATCTTTCTCAGCCTCAGTTTCTCTTTCAGTGGCAGGCCTGGGTGAAAGTATGTTCCCTGTGTGGGCATGGAAGCCTTTGTGTTGTCTCACACCAGTCACCTCAGCTTTCTAGGCCTCAGTTTCCCTTTCAGTAACAGCAGGGGGTTGGTCTCCCTTATCTGAGATGCCTTTCACTGCCACCTTAGGGATGATATCATACCATTCACTTCAGCTTTCTAGGCCTTATTTTCCCTTCCAATAACTTGACCAGTTTAAAATATGTGATCTTAGAGGACCTTGACAACCTATTAGTGATCTCAGACCAGTCATTTCAACTTCCTTGTCACCATAGTTACTTTCTATGGTCAGAATTTTTTTCTGTTGTTTTCTCATTCTTCTAGCCTATTACTTGACCTTTAACTCTTTGTTAAGGTAGGGCTTTGCTTCTAGTGTGGAGGGCATACTGTCCCAAACTTCAGTGATTTTGTGCAGCTGATCTCAGAGATACCTCTCACGACAGGTAAGTTTTCAGTTCTTTCATAGTGGTATGATCTAAAGAGAGGTGTTTACTCCTCTCTTGGCCTGTGCTCTGGTCTGTGAGTGACCACAAGCACTCTTTTCTGCCCTGGAACTGCAGCTAAGAGCTCTGCTGTGCCAATGCTCCTCTTCACCCGGGGACTGCCACCCAGGGCTGTGACCCGGATCCAAGTATTGGCAAAGCAACAGTCCCACCTCAGTGCCATCACAGAGACCCCTGTAATCTCCTTCTGACCAATTGTACTACCCCCTTACTGTCTGTAGGCTGAGAGCTCCAGAAGCAGCCACTACTCCTGATGATTCAGTGGCTCCCAAGGCCTGGTCCTGGTTTGCTGGGGCCAGGTCTGTGCTGGTGAAGCCTATGCTGGACTGTGTTCCGTTTTCACCCAGGTGTGACAGACCTTTACTTCCCACCTTCTAAGTTGTCTTTGGCTGGAGAATTATTTCACGCCGTCCTTCTGTGGGTTCTGCTGCTCCAGGAATTGTTTTATGGCATTATTGAAAGGCGTTTGGCGGGGTTTGGAGGAGAGCTCAGGCGAGTCGCTGCCTTTTCTCTGCCCCATCTCCTCAACCAATCCCTCCATGGAGCTATGGAGCTTCATGAAGAAGTGAGTTCCCCATCCTTCAAAGTGCTGAAGCAAAGACTGGGTGCTCATTCTGCCTGAGTCACAATTTAGAAGGCATCCACCCTGCTTTGGGTGGAAAGTAGACCCAGATGGACTCAAAACTCCCTCCCAACTCAATACTGCTACTGTTTTTTCAGATGGCCCAAAATCTTCCTTAGCACTGGGGCCTTTCTCCACTGAGTTAGTTTGTTCTTCCAAAGCAGATCATCCCCTATCTGTTTCATAGCAGTCTTAGCGAGAGGCCTAGGGCACTGAGGGGAAGAGACTTGCCTAGGGTCACACAGCCAATAAGGATTAAAGCCAGACTTAAACCCAGAGTTTTCTGTTTCTATCTACTATCCCCCTCTGCCTTTACTGCTTTCACTCTGAGCTAGTCACAGAATCAAAGAACGTCAGAGCTGGAAGGGACATCACAAACCATGCAAGTCTAGTTCTATCATTTTACAGAGGAGGAAACTGAGGTGCAGAGAGGGGATGGATCTATTCACCCAATAGCCAACAAGCTGTAGAGCCAGGTGTCAAACCTAGCCTTTCTAACTCCAAGTCTAGTATTCTTTCCATGAAGATGCTTTGGGAAATCCACAATCCTTCCCTATGGGTTGAAGTTACCTGCCAGGGTGGTCCTCTTCTGCCTTCTGCACAGCCATGTATAGCACAGAATGGCAACTCTGTGGCTCTCCTCAAGGCCTTTCCCCACCCCCCAATCCTCCCTGGCTTAGACCTTCCCCAGAGGCTGGATCTCTGTTGAATTCAGCCTCTCCCCACTCCACCCCCCACATCCTGGGCAGCTATCCTGTTGGCCCATTTTTTCTTTATTTCCCTGGCATTACTTGCCCTCCTCAGTTGCCCTGAGGAGTCAATTAGATAATAAATAAAAAGGTAGTTTGAGGTAAGATACAAAGGAGGTAAGTCTACACCCCAAAGAGATCAAAGAAAGGATCTAAAGAGCCCATGTGTGCAAAAACTATGCATGGTAGCTCTTTCAGGAAACTGGGAGGAGGGATGCCCATCACTTGGGGAATGGCTGAACAAGTTGTGGTGTAGGATTGCAATGGAATATTGTTGTGCTATAAGAAATGATGAGGAAGGTGCTTTCAGAAAAACCTGGGGACATTTACGTGAAGCAAGCAGAACCAGGAGAATCATTTCAAAGAAAAGCAAGCTATCCATGATAGACAGCCGTGGCTTCTTCACCTACCATCTTTTTCTTCTGTCATACTATGAATATAGAAATGCTCATTTTGCTTGGTGCTTAAGAATTTACGTTTTTTAAATAGATACGAGTAAACTTTAGAGGAAAAACAGGGGGTAGTGGGGAGGGAGGCAGTGTGGTACATTGGAGAGGATTACTGTAGAGGACCTAGGTCTCAATCCTGTCTCTGCCTCAGTACTTCTGTGACCCTGAGTGAACAAATCTCTTAACTTCTCTGGGCCTCAGTTTCCTTGTTTTATAAAAGAGGGGGTTGAGCTAGATGGGACCTTTGGTTTCTGGCTCTTAATGTGTGAACTAAGTATGAATAAGTGAAAGTTACTGTTATTAAGTATGGGGGGATAACTGGAGAAAACAGTAGTTTTAAGTATATATTTATCATTTGTCCATAAAGCAAATATATGCCAGCAGTATCTTTGAGCATAATATATGACCTGATGATTTTATTTTTAAAATTCATATGCCTTCTGAATTAGTAGATTATCCTAGACTGGGAATCCAGAGGTCTGGTTCTAGTTAGCCTCCCTAGGCTAACATGATGGTGTAGACCTCTAACTCTAGGGGAGCCAGGGCAGGGCAAAGGTGCTCCCCCGCATCTCAGGCCAGTGGAGATCCAGCTTCTGCTTGAACACTTCCAGGATTAGGGAGCTCACTACTTTACACACAGCCCTTCTGGCTTAAACAAGCTATGATTCTTTATTAAGCATCTACTATATGCAGAGGACTAGTCTAGACTGTAGAGAGGTTGCAGAGTTTTGGATCAGGCCTGGAGGAGCTCAGTCTAGTAGGGGAGGTAAGGCAAAAACACTTACCTAACAATAATTTCATCAGAAAAAAAAAAAAAGAATAATTTCATCAGGATGGGTGCTTGATTCAGAGAGCAATCTTAAGATGCCTTAGCCTTTACTGGGTGGTCTTTGAGAGTGTCTGGGGCCAAGAAACTCCTCCCTCTGAAGCCAGACTGACCCTGAGCCCCTCCCACTTTAACTCAGGTGATTTGAGGATGATGGATTTGTAGCTGTCACTGGGTCTAGACTTGGACCCTATTTCAGCCTCGGTGAGACTAGCAATGAGCAGAGCCCACACCGTGCTTTCACTTACAGCTTACCCTCCTGGGCACATCCCAAAGGGCTAAACTAGACGCTTCATGAGGTCTTACCAGGAAGGACATGCCAGCCCGCCAGCTGGCCCTGCACACGGAGTTCCCTCTACCACCTGGGCACAGCTCCTGCTCTGAAAACAGAGCGCCCAGCCTCCAAGAGCAGGCAGCTGAGCAAAGAACTAGTCCAAAGGGGAGCACTGAATGGGACTCATTGTTAGTGGGAAGGGAAGGGGCAAAGTGATGCTCAGACACTGAAAGGGCTTCACTTTCAATAGGAAGCAGTCACTGGGATAGGCCCAGCCTATTAATGAAGAGCCATATTTTATCTCTGGGGTGAGCTCTAAAGTCATTATCTGAGATTGCATAAAGGCAATGGAATGTTGGCCTGGTCAGAACATCTAGGTTCAAACCCCCACTTAACCACTTACTGTGACCTTGGACCAATCCAGTCTTCAGTTTCCTCTTCTGTGAAATGGAATTAGTAGACTTCCTACCTGAGTGAGAAAAGCATTTTATAAACTATAAAAGTTAGCTATTCATAAGCATTATAGTGATGAGAATCATTTATTAATTAAACTATTATCATAGGGTCCTAGAGTTGGAAGGGACCTGAAAGGCCCCTCATTTTACAAACAAGGACACTGAGACCCAAGAAGGTGAAATGCCTGGCCAAGACCACACTCAGGATCATAGCTCTAGAGTTGAAAAGGACACCATCTAGACCACTCACCCCATCTCTGTTTTTCAGATGAGGAAACTTAGGCCCAGAGAAATGAAATAACTTGTCGAAGGTCATACAAGCAGTTAGTAACAGACGCAAGATTTGAATGGAGGCCTCTGACTCCGAATACACTACTCGTCCCACTGCATTAGGTAGATATCGAACATATTCGCCCCATTTTACAGATAGGGAAACTGAGGTTCAGGTAGATGTCAGTGGCAGAAATGGGATTCAAAGCCATGTCCTGACTCCAAAATCAGCACCGTTTCTACCTAAGAGCTTAAAGCACATTCATAGCCCCCCAACATCGCCGGAATACAGGGAAGAGTGAAATTATTCTCCAGTATTACAGTAGGAGAAACTGAGGTGCTGGGCACTGAGAACCAGCAAAGATAGCCACATATTTATTTTACTCCCTCTGCCCTCAGGAGAAATCTAGGGATGGGAAGGCTTTGAAAGCAGGCCATCCTGAAAAGATCAGTGTGATGGGGTGGGAGCATCCCAGGATGTGGCACCTGGGCCTCATTGAGGCTGCCAACCTCCTTCCCAGGTTAACTATGAAAGCTCAGATGAACTATTTTGGAGCTGTAATACCAGCGCCATCTAGTGGGAGATGTTGCAAAAGTCAAGCTCAACTCCAATGCAGGTTGGTGATGGGCAAAGGGGAAGCTGAGATTTCCAGGCTAAGTTGCCTCCCTTATTGGAGTGCTGAAATCAGTTGGGGTCTGGATCTGTGTGATACGGCCTGCTGCATCTGGGCCTGCTTCCAATTTGGTGCAGAACGACCCCCAATCTTGCAGGCGGACTACAACAATTGCCCCAGCCTCCTGCATTTGCTCCAGAATTGCATGGTTCCTGGTCCTCAGCAGGTGCCTTATTTGCAAGGTTGTTGTGGCCAAGGTCACATTGGAAACTGGTTCCAGGGGAGAGTTGAAAAATGTCGCTGCTGATTCCTTTCTTTGCAGAGATGGGGCACTCAGTGTGGGATGCCAAATATAGGCAGATGCCGCTATGCATTCATTGGTTTTGCTCAAGTTTTGGGTTTGATTTGGTTTTTATTTATTTATTCATTAGGTCATTCATTCCTTTGTTTGTTTTTGGTGTCAAGGGATGGTTCACTGGGCAAGGGAGAGGAGAGGGACGGATTTGGAAAGGAAAGTGGAAACAAAAGATGTCCATAAAAGTGGTTTAAAATAAGTTACAGCAATTCCTTCCACCTAAAATACACACACACACACACACACACACACACACAGAGGCTTCAGCGCTCGAGAGACACACATCTGAATGCTCCTTTTCTTTCAAGGCACGAATCAAATACATGTCTTCCTTTAAATTAAGCCTTGCTTGCCACCCCCCAGTCCTGAGTGCAATACTTACTACCTATGTGACCTTGGGCACAACCTTCCCTTTCCTGGGCCTTAGTCTACTCGTATGTAAATTCGAAGAGTTGGATTAGGCGGCCTCAAAAGTCTCTGCTGCTTCTAGATCTAGGATCCTCTGTGACTTTGGGCAAGTCATTTCCCCTCTCTGGGACTCAGTTTCCCCCTCTGTAAAACAAAGGGATTGGACTATAGGGCCTCTGAGGATCCTTCCACCTCCAAATCTAGGAGCACGTACATGACCTTGGACAGTCCCTTCCCCTCCCTGGGTCTCAGTTTCCTCCTCTGTAAAATGAGGGGGTTAGATGAAGTGGCCTAAGTTCTGTCTCGGCTCCAAAGCCAGAATACTATGCAGTTATGCCTTCCACATCAAGACTTTACCCATCATGGTTTTGATATCTTGCAGGTCAGCATAAGAAGTTAAATGGAGGGAAGGGGCGCAGCTAGGTGGTGTAGTAGATAGAGCACCGGCCCTGGATTCAGAAGGACCTGAGTTCAAATCCAGCCTCAGACACAGAACACTTACTAGCTGTGTGACCCTGGGCAAGTCACTTTAACCCCATTGCCTAACCAAAAAAAAAAAGTTAAATGGGAATTTGGGGGGAATTTTTCAAAAGCCACAGATGACAGTGAAGGCCAGCAGACAATCTAGAGCCTATGACCAAATACTTAACCTAATTTTACAATAAGGTTCTATAAACACCCCATAAAAGAAAAAGAAAATATTCAGACTTCTCTGTTATGAAGGGAAGACCAAAACATTTAAGATGGATTTTCCAGTTCGAGGAGGGCACTGCACCCCTAACCCCTGCGATGTATAAGGGATAATTGTAATTCAAAGGCAAATCCTCTCTAGCGAAATCATCTTGTTTAAGACCTCTTCTCATCATTCCACACTGCCAGGCAAGGCCTGGTCCTCTGAACATCTGGCAGCCAGCTGCAATTCTTTCAAAGGTGCCCAAAGACCACAGAACCAGGTTCTTTGTTTAGAAACAGCCTCAGACAATGGCTTTGTCTGGTTCTGGCCTAGGTAGGGTCAGTGCTTGCAGCCTTGGGGAAAACCAGCTGGAGCTGGAGGAAGGTCCCAGACTGAACTCCAGAGCAAAGAAGGGTGGGGGTGATCCCTGGCTTCCACCTGGCCTCAGCTCAGCTCCCTCTTACCATAGGAGTCCCGGCCTTACCTCTCCCCTGCCCTCAATCGCTTAGTAGTCTTTTCCCAAAGGCACATGGCATCTACTATTCATGTATTTGGTCATTAATTTCCTGTAGAGTTCTTGGTTTTCCCCGGTAGAATGTAAGCTCTTTGAAGGCAGGGACTGTTTCATTTCTAACTTTGCATCCCAGTACCTAGCAGTGCCTGGCATGGAACATCATATCTTTGAGCTGGAAGGGACCTCACAGGCCATTTAGTCTCACTCCCTCGTTTATATTAAAGGAAACTGAGACCCAGGAAAGGGAAGGGACTTGTCCAAGGTCATATATAGCATCACATGAGGCTAGACCTGGAAATGACCTCAGAGGCCATTTAGAACCACCACCATTTTACAGCATGGGAAACTGAAGACCAGAGACAGGAAGTGACTTACCCAAGGCCTCACACTGGAATTTACATCTAGAGCTGAAAGGGAGCTCAGAGATCTTTATTTTATATTAAAGGAAACTGAGACCCAGAAAAGGGAAGGGATTTGACCAAGGTCATACACATAGGATCCTAGCTCCAGGGCTGGAAGTACCTCAGAGGCCAGCTAATCCAAACTCCTCTTTTTACAGAGGGGGAAACTGAGGCCCAGGAAAGAAACTTGCCCAGGGTCACACATAAGATCTTAGCTCTATGTTGCCCACAACCAAATAGTACACCAAATGGAAAGGCGCAAAACAAATGTGAGACGTGGGCCAGGCAGATCAGTAAAAACTGACTCAGTTTATTCATCTGAGGGTACAGGATATATAGAGAAAATCTATCCTAACTTCAAAGAGTCCTCCCCATGAGACACTCCCTGAAACGTCTGCTAAGGATATGACAACATACATTTCCTCCTTATCAGAGTTCCTAGGTAGGGTTGTAAATTCCAAGGCTTTTTCCTGGCGCCTATGTAGAGGAGTGAATATGTAAACCTAAGGTTCAAAGAGTGAGAAGGAATGTCTCAGGAGCCTCCTAGCAGGGAGAGACTTGGAGAGCCCTGCTTCTTAATGATTGAGCCCTTTGGGTTAAAGCCTGGGCAAAGGTCAAACTCTGTCCTGGATCTTAAACCCATATCGGACTCTTAAGAGTGGCCCTCAACAGCCCTAGAGCTAGAAAGGATCCTAATGACCATCTAGTCTATCCCTCTCATTTTACAGAGGGGGAAACTGAGGCCCAGGAAGGGGAAGGGATTCACCTAGGGTCCCACCACTATTTAAGTATGTAAGGTAGGAAGAAGCATTAGGTCTTCCTGATTCCAAGTCCAGCTCTCTAAGCCGCATTGTAGCTACTCATTTTCAAGTTTCTGTTCATAGGCTATCTGATGCAGTGCGAAGAGTGCCAGGTTTGGAGTCAGAAACCTGGGCTCACATCCAAACTCTACCTCTTAACCTGTATGACCTTGAGCCAATCACTTTACCTGGCCAGGCCTCAGTCTCCCCCTTTGTCATATGAAGAGGCTAGACCCTAATTTCTATAAGCCCTGTTCAACTGGAGATGTAGGATCTATACTTTACTGGGCCAAAGCTGGGGGGCAGGTTGGGGAGGGGGCAGAGGAAGAGACTTTATTTTTTGATCAAGGGTAGCTAGGTGGCACTTAAGCGGATAGAGTGCTGGGCCTGGAGTAGAAGCCCTGAGTTCAAATGTGGCCTCAGACATTTCCTAGCTGTGTGACCCTGGGCAAGTCACTTAACTTTATTTGCTTCAGTTTCCTCATCTGTAAATGAGCTGGAGAAGGAAATGGCAAACCACTTCAGTATCTTTGCCAAAAGAACCCCAAATGGGGTCACAGAAGAGTTGGACATGACTGAAAATAGCTGAATAACAACAAGGCTGACAGCATCAATTTATTATACAGAAACAGGGAATTGTTGAGAAGGGGAAGCTGATGGGGAATTTAGCTTTCAATTTTACAATTCCTTTTTTTTTGGGGGGGGGTGTTAAGGCAATTGGGATTAAGTGACTTGCCCAGGGTCACACAGCTAGTGTCAAGCGTCTGGTGTAAGGCTGTATTTGAACTCAGGTCTTCCTGACTCCAGGCCTGGTGCTCTATCCACTGTACCACCTAGCTGCCCCCCAATTTTACAATTTCAATTTTGCAAAATGAAGTCCAAAAAAAAAAAGTCTAATAAGGGGCAAAGAACCCCAAACATAGACGCCTAAACAAATCATGACGCCTGCAGAATGGAATTGCAAGCAGGGCTAACCAGCAGAGGTCAGCACTTCACTGATGCTCTGCCCTATGTGGGAGGGGCTGGGGAGCCTGCTTTAAGGTGCAACCGTTTGGAACAACTGTCTGCCGCTGATGCCCATCTACTAGCCAAGTGATGGAGATTGGCCTCCGAGGCAAAACTGGGGTGCATTTAAAAAGTCACTAGTTAACAAAGGCTCTTTTCAGATTTCAGAACTGGAGAAAGATGAGCTAAGCAGCTAGGTGGTGCCATAGTGCACAGAACTCTGGCCCTAGAATAGGGAAGACCTGAGTTCAAATCCAACCTCAGACACTTCCTAGCTGTGTGACCCCATGCAAGACATTTCCTTCCTGCCTGCCTCAGTTTCCTCAGCTGCAAAAAGGGATAATGATAATAATAATAATAATAATAATAGTGTTGCGGTGTGAGAGGTTGAGAGGTTGTGACCCCTCAAAGAATGAAGTACATGGGTCATCTGGAATGAATTCACAGACTCAAGCATTCTTTAAGCCAAGGTGGTGAAGTGTATTGTTACACTTTTCAGTGGGCAAGGATTCTTAAAGGATCCTGCAACCTTAGAGAGGTACAGTTAAAGTTTATATAGGATAAAATACAATAAAACATGTGCCAAATATGCTAACTAGGGGATTCAGGATGGGATTAGGGAGTGGTTAAGGAGTGGTCAGTCCTTTTTTTTTTTTTTAACTATATGAACTTCATTATTTTATTGCTTGCAAGATCCTATTTTCATAGGAATAAAAAATAGGGCTACTTCTCTAGCCAGTTGGGGAGCTGGAACAAAAAAGAAAGGGTGGGTTTTTTTGTTTGTTTATTTTGTTTTGTTTTGTTTTTTCCTGACACAGATTTATTTTATGGAAATCACATGGAATCCCACAATTTCAGTTTTATTTTTGTTTTTTTATTCAGCCAAAGACAAGGTTTATTAGAACATCCATCCAGACTCTTAAGGAGTCTGAACATTAGTGAGCTATTGGCTAGATTTTAAAAAGAATCTAAGCTGTGGCTAGATTTTACAAATTTGAGCATTTGGCTAGATTAAAAGAATCTGAGCAGTGGCTAAATTTTAAGAATCTGAGCCCATAGATTATAAGAACCTAAGCCAGGAGTGGTCAGTTCTTAAAAGAACATGTACTTCTTGTACCTACTGCGCAGGCGATGTACCCAGAGTTCACTGGGAAAAGCCCACAAGGGGGGCCACATGGAGGTGTGGTTTTAGGCCTGCTACATCACTAAGTTAACTAGAGTTCAGGGATAACAGAGAGTCGTCCAGTCTGCCACCAATCAATGTCTTGTTAGACAAGATAGATGTAGGGAGTATACATATGTCTTAAGTCTAGAATACAGTTAATGAGGAGCCCAGGATGTAGATAATAAGGTAGGGCGGTAGGATAGTATAGTAGTGGGTAAGAATGTCTTTATGACCCAGTGCAAAGCCAGTTTAAACTAATAAATCCTTCAGGTGCTGTTTGTAACTGCACCAGGGAGAGAGATAAGGGTCTTGCTGGGGCCCACTCATGAGTAATTGCTAGGCACAGGGTCCTTGGGCTGGGGAGAAACTGTCAGGGACAGTGTTTCTGAGGCTAGGGAGAAATTGGGGTCCAAGTACAAGCACCCAAACATAAGCACCCAAGCACCACATCAATAGCACCTCCCTCCCAAGGTTGTTTTGAAGATCAAATGAGATATTTGTAAACAGTTCTTAGCACATAGTAAGTGTTATAGGAATACTCATTCCCTTATGGGCTGCCTAGGTCCTCTGGGTGAGAGAGAAGACTCAGGCCCTCTCTCTTCCACAGCCAGCATGGAGCCAAGAGCACATGGCCCTGTAGTTGCTTCTGTCTCTGTCGTACCCATACTTTTAGGTGAAGGAGATCAGAGATGACTGTGGTCTTGTGAGCTTTGAAAGGTCAGGAGAATGATCTGCCGAGAGCTCCTGGTGTGGACTCAATACTAGGTTTTGCATCCAGCATCAAGACCTGGAGGAGGGGTGACCCAATCCTACACCAGCTAAGACCCAGGGATCCATTCAACAACTTTGCTGAAAGTGAACACAGGTTCATGCCATGTAGAAACTGGGGAGCTGAGCCCACTTTTCCCAGGGACTGAGGCAATAGAAGGAAGAGTATGCTCCTCTAGGTTTGGGGGGGAGGGGAGAACAGTTATACCTGTTTTGGGTATATCTTTTAAGTAAATATTTATTTGTAAAAATGAATTACTGTTAATTGGTTAAATGGAACCAGAGCATTAATTACTGGCAGTTGGGGGGGGCGGCTATTAGAGCCCAAGCCAATAGTATTTTTTTAAATTTTAATTAATTTATTTTGAATTATCAACAATCACTTCCGTAGGCTTTTGAGTTTCAAATTTTTCTCCCTCTCCCTCCCCACTTTCCTCCCCGAGACAGCGCACAATCTGATATACACTATACATATGCATTCCTATTAAACATATTTTCACATTAGTGATGTTGTAAGTAAGAATTAGAACTAACAGAAGGAACCACCAGAAAGAGGAAACAAAATTCAACAGAAGAGAAAAATAGCAAATAGTATGCTTCGACGTGCATTCAAACTCCATAATTCTTTGTTCTTTGTGGATAGCATTTTCCATCACGAAGCCTTTGGAGATGTATTAGATCCTTGTATTGCTCAGAAGGGTTAAGTTTGTCAATATTAGTCATCGCATAATGTGGCTGTTATTGTGTACAAAGTCTCTTGGTTCTGCTCACTTCACTCAGCATCAAACCATATAAGTATTTCCAGGTTTTTCTGAAGTCAGCCTGCTCATCATTTCTTATAGCACAATAGTATTCCATTACATTCATATACCACAACTTGCTCAGCCATTCCCCAGTGAATGGGCATCCTCTCAATTTCCAATTCTTGGCCACCACAGAAAGAGTTGCTAAGTCAATAGTATGAGAGAGAGAGATACAGAGATACCCTCAATCTCTCAGGAGTACCTTGGCAGGGGGATGTAGCTAGCCTCACTCTGGGGAAGTGAGGTTAGAGCAATCACTAAGAAATGATAGGTATGAAAGAAGATTTATGAGAACTGAGGCAGAGAGAAAGTCAGCAGAACCATAATGGAAAAAGAAAGAAAAAAAAACCACCTGAGCCATGTGTTATTATAATGATGAAACTTGGCCCCAGAGAGAGGTGAGAAAATGGACCTGCTTCATTTTCTTGCAGAGGCAGGGGACCATTTGTCTGGAACACTGCATACGCTGTCTGACAGTCCACATGTGGTCAATATGTCGATTTGTTGCCAAATTGCCTTTTCTAATCTGTGCCATAAAGTATGGCCTCTGAGTCAGGCAGGGTGAAGGATAGATTTGTCAACCAGTATGATTCGAAAGTGAAAGACATCAAAACAAATTTATTTATATCTTTTTAAAAAAAATAAAAGTCACAGAGAGACCTTCGCCTATTGCAGAGATCTTAAAATGGAGCCATCAGTCAATCCAGAGTGGCATCAGCTCAACACACTAACAATTATAGTCCGCTGTGGTGATGACTTCTTTGTTAGTCCTCCAAAAAATAAACCACATTGGCTTTGGGGCTTGCTCAATGGTGACTCTTCATGATTCATGTATTCAGTAAATACTAGGCACACAATGGCTAGTGTGGAAACTACTCAACTGTCAACACACAGTGGTCCCTTCCACTGGAAACAAGCCCCAGGTTACCTGAGGCTAGTTTTAAATGCACCACTCAGTATGTAACTGGGTCCCATATTTGGCCTGGGACTTGACCCCACATTGTTCTGGTGTGGGTGTCCCATAGTGTCTTATACTTCAAGCTTCTGAAATAACAATGTGTGTTCTTCACTGAGGGAACAGCATGTCATCAACCAACCATTCCCTCCCATTGGGCACATGACTTCCGAGGGGTAGCGTCAATGGGGAGCATCGTCTGGCTTAGCGGCAGCCTTTGCCCATTCAGACTTCGAGCTTCCAGAAAGTTGGGGTCAGCCCGAGGGCTGAAGTGGTGGATGAGAGCCAGAATGGCCTGAGAGGCTAGCAAGACCCAGGCAACAGAAGGGTGGCTGAAGCAGCATTGGAGACGTCCTGAGGCCAAATGAGCCCCTGCCTGCCTAACTCTGTCACCCACCTCACCCTTTCATGGCTGGAGACCCAGTAGAGAGACCACAGACTCTTTCCATGTGGAGAGGGAGTAGCCTCTGCCCAGGGCATCCCAGGAAGCAGGACCCATCTCCAGTCTGGATGCAGGGAGCGGGTAATGGGAGAGAGTCTGCAATCTCAGCCCTGGCAGCTCATATTGCTTGGGTGCAGTGATCACCACAAAGGCCGCCTTGTTCTTCTTGTCAGTGAAAGACTCGATGTCTTGCCTAGACAGCCAGCTGTCCATTCTCTTGAAAGTCTGGGCTATTGTCTGTGAATGGGAGAAAAGTCGTTGCTCAAAACCCAACCCTCAAAAGCCTTCCCAGGCAGATGGGTGGAAGGGGACAAGGTACCCTTGGTCTTGGGCAGCAGAGGAATTCCAACCCAATGGGGGAAGATCACTGGGCCCAAAAGGAAATGCAACTGAAGGGGGAGGCCAGGGAGAAAGAGAGAGAGAGAGAGATGAGGGAGAGAGAAGGGGAGAGGAAGAGGGAGAGGGAGAGAGAGAGAGAGAGAGTGCCTTCCGCAGCTCAGCAGCAAATGAATAAGGAACAAGGAGGCAAAGGAGACAAGGAAGTGTAGACTCCCAAACCTGGGTTCAGATTCTCACTCTGCTCCTTGCCAGCAGCGTGATTTCAGTGAGTCACTCTTCTCTTTCATCCTCACAGCAGGCAGTACAGGCATTATTACCTCCAATTTACAGATGCCGAATGGATGCAGCAGTCTGCAGGCCTTCTCTACCTGTAGTTTGGCATCCTGTCTGGTGCTGTGAATACATGGATGCACTGGCATCATCTCTCCAGGTCTGCATATGATTTAATATCTTTGTCTCAAACCAACTCCCATCAGCCTTTGCTAATGCTTCTAGGTAAACATACCATGTTCTTCCTTACTTACGTGTAACAGTTTAAACCCAAACCTTAGGGACCCAGATGACCCATGGTCCAGAGACATATTTAGACCAAGGGTCTGCCAACTATGGGCCAAAGTGCCAAATTCCGCAGCTGCCCATTTCTGCATGGTCCTGCAAACTAAGAATGATTTTTACATTTGTAAATAAAAAATGTAAAAAAAAAACATTCTCAACTGCCAGGCCCTACAATAAGAGGTGAGTGGTACTAGGCCATAGTTTGCTGAGCCCTACTTTAGACAAATAAGACCTAGAATACTCGGCTTCACATCTCCAATGGAGATTTTGATTTCTACCTTTTGTTGGAGGACGGCTGAGGCTAGGTGCTCACTCCTCCACACAACTATCTACAAGAGTGGGTATTGTTATAGAATTATGTCTATCTACCAACTTCAGATATTTGCTGTCTGGTGCTATTTAGGGGTTTGGGATAAAAGTCACTTTCCCTGGTTGCTCTGGATAGGCAATAGTCCCACCCCAGACCAGGTGGTAATCATTCTCTGGCTCTTGGACAGCTTAGCTTCCACTCACCAAACACTTGCTACACAAAAGCAAATCATGGAAATGGTTAAAGAATGTGAACAGGAAGTTTTTAGACAAAGAAATCAAAGCTATCTATAGTCATATGAAAAAATGCCCTAAATCACTATTGATTAGAGAAAGGCAAATTAAAACAACTCTGAGGTACCACATCACACCTATCAGATTGGCCAATATGACAGAAAAGGAAAATGATAAATGTGGGAGGGGATGTGGGAAAACTGGGACACTAATGCACTGTTGGTGGAGTTGGGAACTGATCCAGCCATTCTGGAGAGCAATTTGGAACTATGCCCGAAGGGCTGTAAAACTGCACACCCTTTGATCTAGCAATACCACTATTATGTCTATAACCCAAAGAGATAAAGAGAAAAAAGGGGGAACCTATTTGTATAAAAATATTTATAGTAGTTCTTTTTATGGTGGCAAAAAAAAATTGGATATTGAGGGGATGCCCATCAATTGGGGAATGGCTGAACAAGTTGTGGTATATGAATGTAATGGAATACTATCGTGCTATAAGAAATGATGAAAAGGTGGACTTCAGAAAAAAACTGGAAAGACATACACGAACTGATGCTGAGTGAAGTGAGCTTAGAACCAAGAGAACATTGTACACAGTAACAGCAACATTGTATGATGACTCCCTTTGATAGATTTAGCTCTTCTCAGCAATACAATGATCCCAGATAATTCCAAAGGACTCATGGTAGAAAATGCTATCTACCTCCAAAGAAAGAACTGACAGAGTCTGAATGTGGATCAGAGCATACTATTTTTCACTTTCTTTAGTTTTTTGTGGGGTTTTTTGGTCTGTGTTTTCTTTCACAACATGACTAATATGGAAATGTGGTTTACATGATTGCACATGTATAACCTATATTAAGTTGCTTGCCATCTCAGGGAGGAGGGTGAGAAGGGAAGGAAGGAGAGAATTTGGAACTCGAAATTTTTTTTTAAAGTGTTAAAAATTGTTTTTTACATGTAATTGGAAAATATAAAATACTATCCAAAAAAGATAGAATTATGGACAATGAACATATTTATCTAAAACAGCAGCAAAAGAGAAATTGGGGAAGTCATAGATATGATGATAGATAATAGAGCATAGTTGTTCAATCATGTCCAACTCTTCGTGGACCATAGCACGTCAACACTGTCCATGGGGTTTTCTTGGTAAAGATACTGGAATGGTTTGCCATTTACTTCTCTAGTAGATTAAGGCAAACAGAGGTTAAGTGACTTGGCCAGGGTGACACAGCTAGTAAGTATCTAAGGCTGGATTTGAACTCGGGTCTTCTTGACTCCAGGCCCAGCACTCTATCCACTGAGCTACCTCACTTCCATCAGATAATAGGGGCTCACCATCTAGAAAGCCAGATAAAAACCTCAGTTCAGCCAGAGAGAGAAAGATTTCCCTGGACAAGTCTGCTGTTAACAATCTCCTGGGGTTGAAGGCACTGGGAATCAAGGGATATTTTGGGAAAGGAGGATAGTTTTTCCCACATGCCTGTGGTTCTGGAGGCTCCAATTTGCAACTTCTCTTATGCTCCATCTCTCTCAGACTCAATTCTCTACTTCACTCTTTAGTTTTTCTCACTAACCAAGTATCACAGGGCCAATCAAGAGTCACATCAGGGGCTACCCAAGTTCTAAGGTCTGCCATAAGCTTTAAGGCACCTTTCTCAAATATCTGTCATAAAAGATTGGAAAAGGATGGTAACCTGAATTCACTGTCCAAGCCAACTTTGCTGTCTACATTTAACCTTTACCATCACCTCTGCAAGGGATTTTATGAGTCCAGGTGGAATAGACCCATAAGGAATTGATTGAGTGACTGTCCTCAGGACCCAGGGTGACCTCCTTCCATGGCTCCATCTTGGTTTCCTGATACTGGAAAAGAAGAGTCTAGTCAGAGGCAAGGAACCTGTAGCCTCAAGGCCCTGGTCTAGCTTCTGCATTAGAGAGGGAAAAAGAAAATGCACAGAAAAGTCTTACATGCCCTAAGGAGATTTATTAAAGAATAATCTTTTTTGTTTGTTTGTTTTATGTTTGTTTGGTTTTTGGTTTTTGGTTTTTTTTGGCTAGGCAATGGGGTTAAGTGACTTGCCCAGGGTCACACGGCTAGTAAGTGTCAAGTGTTTGGTCTGAGGCTGGATTTGAATTCAGGTCCTCCTGAATCCAGGGCTGAATCCACTGCACCACCTAGCTGCCCCCAAGGATAATCTTTATAAGCAACTAGAGACAGAGATAGTATGCTGTGGGCCTCCAGTGTGTGTCCAGATTGAGGAGATACAGTGGTAACTCCCAAGAAGGCTTTTAGCCTTCCCTTTCTGTACAGGCAAAGTCTCATTTCAGACATGTGTCCCTCCTTTTCAGGGTTTGTAGGATGGTGATGCTTCTTGGAATTTTTGTAACTGTACATGATATGTATGTATGATTCATTGATTCCCTGTGCCTTCAACCCCAAGAGATTGCTAAGGGCAGGATGGGGAGCAAAGTGTTAACTTTTGCTTTCACGTCTTTGGGACCTTTGCATGATGAAGTTATTGGTTGAGAGGAATGAGAGTTTGGGACCAGAATGCTTACTGATTTACCCTAGGTTACTTAACAAAGGACATGTGAAAGATCTCATCTATGATGCCAGGTGCTAGGAGATTGTCTGGGTCCCAATGGGCATTTTATCTATGAAGTGACTATTGAGAAAAGAGGGGGAGACCATAGATAGATCAATAGGTAGATAGATTGATAGATAGATCAATAGATAGATAGTTCAAGAAATGCTTGCTATGTGCCATGTACTATGCTAAGTACTGGGAATACAAGTGAAAAGAAAGGCAATCCCTGTCCTCAAAGAGCTTACAATCTAGTGGGGTGAAGATAGCACATAAAAGGGAGCTAGAAAGCTGGGGGGGGGGAGGTACCCACATAGAGCCAAGGAGGAGAAAATGGGAGAGTCATGGGCTGGAGGTTTAGGGAGGAACTTACCAATCAGAGGAAGAGGCCATAGGAGGAATCGCCAGTGTGAAATGAAGGCCACTGGGGAAGAGGAAGAGAGGTGGTCTGGGGAGCCTTAGGCTGCTCTGGGTTTGAAGAGAGCATGGCTGACCATCAGAAGCACCATGGAAGACACAGGTAGCAATCATAACTGTGAAAGTTGAATCGCTATCTTTTTTTTTTCCTCTTCTGTTGAGTTTTGTTTCCTCTTTCTGATGGTTCCTCCTACTAGTCTTAATTTTTACTTACAACTTCACTAATGTGAAAATATGTTTAATAGGAATGTAAATGTATAGGCTATATCAGATTGTGCGCCGTCTCGGGGAGGGTGGTGGGGAGCAAGGGGGAGAAAAATTTTAAACTCAAAAGCAATGTGGAAGTGATTGTTGATAAATCAAAATAAATTAATAAAAATTTTTTTTAAAAAGGAGCATCATGGACCTGTTTGTCTACACTGGAGTGGTAGCTGAGACAGGTTGGATATCCATATGTTTGTGCCCTAGGACAGAGCTGTCAAATGTGTGGCTCACAGTACTCCAAGTGCAGCTCAAACCAGATGAAAATGTAGTTCCTATCTGATTTTAATGTTTTGATATATTAATAAAAAAGAAATATATAAATGTATGGCTTTCTAAGTCAATCTGCAGCTTGCTAGTATCCCTACATATTGTTTAGTGTCTCTCATTTCTATCTGAATTTGACACTACTGCCCTAGGAGTCTTAAGTAGCAAGAAAGGCATTGCCTCTGGGCTCAGATCTCCTTCCTTCACATTCACATCTTAGATAAGCTAGTCTCTGCACAACCAGTGGACATTCTTTTTTGCTCAGCTGGTATGAGGATAAAAACAAAAAGCAAGGGACAATGAACCCTTATGGGGTCTATGTCATTGATCTGGCAAGGGCCAAGGGAATGACTTTGGATTGTTCTCTTAAGTGTGGAATCAAAGGGTTATGGTCAGCCTCCCCTTTTAGGATTCTAAATATGAAAGGAGAAAAAAGCAAGAACCTAATAAGGGAATAAAAGCCCTCATTATGAGTATGTATGTATGTATATGTGTGTGTGTGTGTGTGTATATATATATATATATGTATGTATGTATGTATGCAGGTTTGTATTGTCTAGCAAGTAATATTGATTCCTTTATAGCAGTGAGAAAGGACAAGTGATAACACTAGCAGTTACAAAATTCCAAGAAGCACAACCAAATCCTAATGTACATAATAAAAAGGGGTATAAAATTATGGAGACCCTATGGAAAGCGCTGCAGCAGTTAAAGTCTTGTTGGCCCTGCTGTCACTTTATTTGGGAGGAGTGGGGACAGTGAAGGAAGCAGTGAATAGAGAAGTACCATTGGAATCAGGAAGACCAGGGTCTAAACCCATCTGAGCCATCTTGGACCTATCCTGGCTGTGGGACCCTAAGCTAATCACTTAACCTCTCAGTGCCTCTGGGCATCTCTCAAAGGCTACACGTTGCAGAGCAAGCTCCAACCTGCAGGAATAGAGGCCCAGATCCCCCATCTCCTCCCAACTCTCCCCCACTGCTTTTTGAGGCCTACATGATGTTGGGCAGAAGGACAAGAATAGTTTTTGTTTGTTTTTTCCTTTTTGGTGAGGCAATTGGGGTTAAGTGACTTGCCCAGGGTCACACAGCTAGTAAGTGTCAAGTGTCTGAGGTCGGATTTGAACTCAGGTCCTCCTGAATCAAAGGCCAGAGCTCTATCCACTGCACCACCTATCTGCCCCACTCGCTCCCTTTTCTCAAGCTATTTAGGGTTCATGAAACCCCAGAAGCACCCCTGGGATGCTGGGATGGCAGCTGTGGTCTTACCATTCCTAATTTACAGAGAGATAAGTGAACCAAGTAGCTCCCACAGGGTCAAGAAGCTAGGTGCCACCTGGCTGCCCCAAGAATAGTTTTCTTGAGAGAGGACATAATAGTGGCGCCTGGCAAGAACCTTGAAGGAAGGGATGGGTATTGATAGAATTAGGTGAAAGGGGGCAGCTAGGTGGCACAGTGGATAAAGCACTGGCCCTGGAGTCAGGCGGACCTGAGTTCAAATATGACCTCAGACACATAATACTCCCTAGCTGTGTGACTCTGGGCAAGTCACTTAACCCCAATTGCCTCACTTAAAAAAAAAAAAAAGAATTAGGTGAAAGGGGGCAGTCCATTCCAGGCAAGGGGAAAAAGGCAAATGAGGAGAAAGGAGAAGGAAGGACAAGCATGAACCTCCCTTCCTTCACTCATCTTCCTCTCCTCCCCTAGTCCCACTATTTTACCTTTCCTTCCCAGTCCAGCCAAAGGCCTTTATCTCCCTTAGTGCCCAGTTGGGCTGTGCTTCTGGCCCTGGGCCAGAGCAGGTGCCAGTTCCTTAGCCAAGGTCATGGTTAGTAAGGGCACTAGCCATGGGAAAAGGCCTAAGGTGGAACTGAAGATGAAATGGGGCTGAAAATGAAAGTAAGGAAGAGTCTGAGGGTAGAATGAGGGGGCTGGGAAATGTGAAGCAGAATGCGGATGGAACTGGTCATGAGGAAGACAGGGAGGAAGAGGAAGAGAAAGAGGATGTAGATGCTGATGAGACAGTCTGACAGGATAAGAATAAGGACAAGGATGAGGACAAGGATGAAGATGAACATGAGGAAAAGGAAGAGGATGATGCTGGTAGAGCAGCCTAGCAGGGACTGAGGGTGATAACAAAGATGAAGATGAGGATAAGAAAGAGGAAAAAGATGAAGATGATGATGGGACAGCTTGGCAAGGACAGGGGGCTATCGAGGGAGCAGCCATTGGGTTCCTATTGACAACTCTCTCAACAGTGCCAGAGCTTCAAGTTTCCTAGGCCCATGGGCCTAGCCAAGGAAAGTTTGCTCCCAGGAGAATAGTATTGACATGATCACATGCAAAGAAAATACTTTGGAGAGACTGTGGAGCGCATAGGGACAATTCTGTAACCAGTTCTGGTTGGCTGGCCACATGGTTGGGTGGAGCTTTTGTCACTGGCTACTTAGACAGAATTGTTGGCATCTTCAAAAAGGCCTGAATCAGTTTTGGCCCCTTGTGCTTCATTCAGGCCTGGGGAACTCAGTAATGCTTTCACTCCAGGAATCAGGTGAAAGACTATACCAGGGGTGGGGAACTTGAGGCCTTGAGGCCACATGTGGCCCTCTAGGTCCTCAAGTGTGGCCCTGTGACAGAACCCAAACTTCACAGAACAAATTCCTTCTAGGCCCTCAAGTGTGGCCCTTTAACTGAATCCAAACTTCACAGAACAAATCTCCTTAATAAAAGGACCTGTTCTGTAAAACTCAGACTCAGTCAAAAGGCTACACCCAATGACCTAGAAGGCCACACGTGGCCTTGAGGCCGCAGGTTCCTCACACCTGGATTATGAAGTAAGGGAAAAGGCCTTAGGGCCTTCCTCATCTAAGGCCATATGACCCCCAAAAAATGGGCCTGGGCTTTTGGCCTTTTCCTTCATTCTTTTCCATTCTAAGTACAGAGTAGAGTCACCAACCACTGGAAATGGAGGCACAGGAATCCAGGTATTGGAATCTAGACTGAATTTTAAGCCAATTCTCCCAGAGACCATGGTGTAGAGGAGGGTATGCCCTGGAGATAACTGAGGAAATTGTTCCTGCTATATCCTTGAAATAAATATCCCTTTGTAAACACTACCCGATATGAAGTGGCTACATAGAACTGGAGCATTATTCAGACCCCTAAGGGGAAACACAGCCAGTAGAAACTCTAGACAGTGGTAGTGGAGAAGATACGCTGACACTCCCTCAGGATACCCTGAAACCCTGAAGGAAGAAGTATACTGCCAGGCCTTAAAAAGTGGGCTAGACCTAACATGCTACACTTAAAAGAAGGAAAAAAGGAAGCTTCACAGTTTCATTTATAACTTTCTCTTTATGCTTTAATGCATGAATTAAATATTCTTTTATATTCGAAACGTCAAAAGTGTGTGTGTGTGTTTTATTAAAGGGAAGTCATACTGGCTGGCTTTGAGCCAGGATGGGTGCCCGAACAAAAGGCACAGCCCCAGTTTCCACAGCAGTACTCCAGAAAAAAAAAAAAACCTGAAATTTGCATCAGATCTAATAAAGATTAAAAAAAAAATCCAATGAGAAACTACAGTAAGTAACTTCTTTTACCACAAGAAGTTAGCCAGCCAGAAGTCTAAGGGAAACCACCTGGAAAGTCAGCACCATGAGAGGAGGGCAGCTCCCACTCCACAGAAAGCTGAGGCTTTCTGTGTAAAAAAGTGTAAAATGAATGTAAAAAAGCCCCAGGAATGACAGGTGGGGACCTTTGAAGCCCTGGGGACCAGCAGTGCCCAGGGTGGTGTGAAACAACACTCAGGAACAGCTCAGGCTGAGGGACTCTAAAGTCCTCACTACTCTGTCCTGGGATGTCAGAGTGAGCCCTGAAGATTCCATTCTCTGAACCTCAAAGGCCTAGCATGAGCCTATCCCCGGGAGGTAAAGGTCAGCAGAAGAACCCAGGGGACCCGGAGCTAGCTCAAGTAGGATCAATCAGCCACTCAAAAATGTACCAAGGGGCAGAGCCTGGCCCTGGCACATAACTTTTATTAAAGGAACTTATGTGGTGAAATCAGTAAACCAAAGAAAATGCCAACCAGTATAAAAAATGATTGTATATCTAGAGACCTGCCCCAAAAAAGAAGTAACTCCATAATAACTACAAGCAGAGAGACTCAAGAGAAAAATGGATTTTTCCACAAGGATTGCTGGAATATTTAGAAGAAATTAAGCAAGAGATTTAAAAAAAATGTTTTTTAAAAGCTCTAGTAGAAAAAAAATGGAAGAAAAATTAATAGCTTAGAAGAAAACATGGTAAAGCTTGTCCAAGAAATGGGCTCCCTGAAAACTAGACCAAAGAAAACCAATGACTCCCCAGGACAGCAAGAAATGTTAGAACAAAATTAAATCTGGCCTCAAGGCACTGACTAGCTGGTGTGTGTCACACCAGTGTGACCCTGGGGGAGTCACTTAACCCCGATTGTGTTTAAAAAAAAAACTAAAATAAAATAATACAAGGTGAGATCCTATATTAAAAACAAGTGACCTGGAAAGCACTCAAGGAGAAATAATTTGAGACTCATTAGACACCCTGGAGATCATAATTTTTTTTTTAATTAAAAAAAAAAAGTCAAGCACTCTCACTTTAAAGAAGTACCAAGGAACCACAGTCAAGATCACATAAGACATGTCAGCTTCTACTAAAAAATGATAGATCTTGATGTACAATATTCCAAAAGGCAAAAAATAGACTTATTACCAATTACCAAGAACTTATACGCAAAGCTGAGCATAATCCTATAGGGGGAAAATGAACCTTTATTGGAATCATGACAAAAAGACTAGATGCCAAGTAGGAATTCTGAAATACAAGCACAAGAATCCAAAGAAACCTAGAAAGGTCAATTTATTTAAGCAATTAGAAGGGGCTATATGCTGACGTAGGGCTAACATTCTAACAGGGGGTGAAGGAATAAATGTCCCTTTAGCATCTTAATGTCTTCAAAGGCTTTCAGTAGAGTTAAATAAGGGGAGGAAAGAGAATCTGGGGGTGAATTGGTTCTGTTCTGAGGATTTTAAAGCAGGGAGAGAGCAAAAAGGAGGAAGATGGTAGAGTAGAAAGAAGAAGGAGGTGGAATTTGCTATTTCTCATAACTGGGATGAATGAGAAGAAGAGGAAGGAATGGAGGAAGGGATGAAGGGGGAAGGCCTCAGATGAACCTCACTTTCATCTGAAATGGACAAAGGAGGGTAGAAAAAAAATTAGTATGGGAAATACATCAAATTCAACAGAGAAAGAAGCAGGAAAAGGGAAGTAAGAAAAAAAGCAAAAAAAAAACCCTAGAATTTAAAGGATACCCATTAATTGGAGAAAGACTGAACATGTGAGATGTGAAAGCCCCTTCTGTAAGGAATAATCCCTCTCCCAGGGGAGATTTTGTCCCCTCTAAACCTCCTCCTCATTTTCTTCCCTAAAGTCTCCATAGAGCTAGACTGCGGACATACATATTATTTGATGTGGTAAGCAAAGTGTCCCTTTAGATTTAAAGCTTCAACAGCCACTGATTAGGGAGGGGCCCCTAATTTAGGACCCTAGCAAAGCTCTGGCTGCAAGTAGGCAAGTTAGCTGAGACAGTCTCTGCTGCCATGGAGCTCACATTCCAGTAGAGGGAGCCACATACACATAAATTACAGTGATAAAATGATCCAGGATGGGGAGGTGAGGTTTTGACTAGAAAACAGGGTCAATCTAAAGTTAGGCTTAATTGGAATGAAACTTCAAAATGGTTAAGTGTAAACTCTTACATTCCAACCCCTTCATTTTACAGAGGAAGAAACTGAGGCCCACAGAGACCAAGTGACATAGTCACACAGCTAGTAAGCATCAGCCACAGATTTGAGCTAAAGCAAATTTAGGCTGCATTAAGCAAGATCTCTGCAGAGAACCGTGGACAAGAGGCAGTGGTGATATGAGAGCCAGGAAGACCAGGGTCCAACTCCTGCCTCTAACACATACTGGCTGTGCCACCCTGGGCAAGTTGCTTCACCCTGCAGTGCCCCAGACACAGAGGGGTTTCCTTCACTGGAGAGCTCACTCCACCATTCAAATCATAGGCTCCATCTAAACTGTCTAAGTCTGGATTATGGAGAAAGCAAAGGAGTTCCAGAAAAACACCTACTTCTGCTTCACTGACGCTAGGGATGGGGAAACTGTGGCCTCAAGGTCACATGTGGCCCTCTAGGTCCCCAAGTGTGGCCCTCTGACTGAATCCAAACTTCACAGAACATTCTGTGAAGTTTGGATTCAGTCAAAGGGCCACACTTGGGGACCTAGAGGGCAAGGATTTGTTTTGTGAAGTTTGGATTCAGTCAGAGGGCTGCACTTGAGGACCTAGAGGGCCACATGTGGCCTTGAGGCTACAAGCTCCCCACCCCTTCACTACACTAAGGCCTTTGACTGTTTGTATCACAAGAAAATGTGGCAAGTCCTCAAAGAGATGGGAGTACCAGATCATCTGACTGGTTTCCTGAGGAACCTGTATGTGGGCCAAGAAGTAACCATTAGAACTGACCATGGAACAACTGATTGGTTTAAGATTGGGAAAGAACAGGGCAGCTAGGTGGTGCAATGGATGGAGCACTGGCCCTGAAGTCAGGAGGACCTGAGTTCAAATCTGACCTCAGACCAAACACTTGACACTTAACTAGCTGTGTGACTCTGGGCAAGTCACTTAACCCCAATTGCCTTAAAAAAAAAAAAGATTGGAAAAGGAATACAACAAGGCCGTATATTGTCACGTTATTTATTTAACTTATATGCAGAATACATCAGGTAAAGTGCCAGGCTAGACAATCAAAAGCTGGTTGCCTAGAGAAATATCAATCTCAGATATACAGATGATAACCACTCTGATGGCAGAAAGTAAAGAAGAATCCAAAGTCTCTTCGTTGAGGGTTAAAGAGAAGAGTATAAAAGCTGGCTTGAAGCTTGACATCAAAAAAAACTAAGATCTTAGCAACTGGTCCCATCACTTCCTGGCAAATAGGGGGAGAAGAAATGGAAGCAGTGTCACATTTTATATTCTTGGGCTCAAAGATCACTGCATACAGCGACTGCAGCCATGAAATTAAAAGACGCTTGCTCCTTGAAAGGAAAGCTATGGCAAATCTGGACAGCATGCCAAAAATCAGAGACATCACCTTGCTGACAAAGGTCCATATAGTCAAAGCTATGGGTCTTTTTTTTTTCTTCTAGTAGCAATGTATAGCTATAGTTGGACTATAAGGAAAGCTGAGTGCCACAGAATCAATGCTTTCAAATTATGATGCCGGAGAAGACTTTTGAGAGTCTCTTAGACAGCAAGGAGATCAAATCAGTCAGTACTTAAAGAAATTAATTCAGGCTATTCATTGGAAGGTCAAATACTTAAGCTGAAGCTTAAATACTTTGGCCACATAATGAGAAGATGGGATTCATTGGAAAAGACCCTGATGTTGGGAAAGATTGAAGGCAAAAGGAAATGGGGATGGCAGAGGATAAGATGGATAGATAGTGTCATGGAAACAATGAACATGAACTTGGACAGACTTTGAGGTATAATAGAGGATGGAAAGGCCCGGCATGCTAGGGCCTATGGGGTCACAAAGAGTTGGAAACAACAGAATGATTGAACAAGAGGTCATAGACCTTCTGTAGAGCATTTGGAATGTGTATGTATGACTATGGTGTTTGATCCTTCCCCTACGGAAAGATCATTGCAGGGGCAGCTAGGTGGTGCAGTAGATAGAGCACCGGCTCTGGATTCAGGAGGACCTGAGTGCAAATTTGACCTCAGACACATAACACTTACTAGCTGTGTGACCCTAGGCAAGTCACTTCACCCCATTGCCTAGCCAAAAAAAAAAAAAAAGATCACTGAGAAGCTGAAAAATGGCTAGGGGAGGGTGAGCAGGATGAGCCTCAAATGCCCTTTGAGGATTGAATGAAGTGACTAGGGATATTCAGCCTGAAGAGAAGACTGAGGAGAGACCAAATAACTGGCTTTGGGTACTCAAAGAGTTGTCTTGTGGAAGAGGGATTTGACTTCTGCTTGGCCCCAGAGGGCAATAATTAGGTGGCTTGATGACAGGGGAAAATCTTCCCACCAAAGAGAGCTGGCCCCAAGGGGAATGAATAGGCTGCTTCAGGAGGTGATGGGTTCTCCCCTAACTGGAGGTCTCCCAGCAGGAAAGCAATGGTGGGATGTGATTACAAGGGATTTATGGTCAAGGGCAGCTAGGTGACACTGCAATGGACAAAGTGCCAGGCCTGGAATCAGGAAGACCTGAGTTCAAGTCACTTCACCCTGTTTGCCTCAGTTTCCTTATCTGTAAAAAATGAGCTGAAGAAGAAAATAGCAAACCACTCCAGTATCTTTCCCAGGAAAACCCCAAAAGGGTTAGATGTGACTGAAAAAATGACTGAACAAACAGGTAAGAGTTAAACTAGATGACCTTTGAGATCCCTTCCAGCTCTGAGGTTTTATGATGTGCACTAACAGTACAAAGCAAACTACGTGGGTGGGATCAGAGCAGGAGGGGTCAGGAAAAGCTTGCTAGAGGACATGGTATTTGAGCTAGGCCTTAGGATGGGCTCTCAACTGCTTCTTTTTGGTATGTGTGTATGTCTATGTGTCTGTATATAGATAGATATAGATATAGACACATATATGTCTATCCTTTGCTTCTATCCCTTTTTACCTTGTATTCTGCTGTAACACACAGCCCTTTGCCCCCTAGCTCTGGGCCCACATAGACGAGATCCAATCTTGGTTGCTACCCTAAAAGGTCAGTTTCTCTTTGGTTCCTTATTGCCCCACAGTTTGTTCTGGGAACTCTCCAAATATAGGTTGTGTCTGCTCCACCAGTATAGGGTTCCAGCTCAGTATAAGCACTCAAAGTAATGGGTACCGATACAGAAAATGTACAAAACACAAAGGGTTCACAGGAGTCCAAAAACAAATGTAGAAAACACATAAATGGTCCCTCGATAGCCGCATACCATTGTCCCTCTCTAGTGGGTCTCACTTTTCCATGGGGTCCTAGAATACTCCAGCATCACCCCATGGTTTGGAGTCCCTTCAGAAGGGAACTTAGTGAGAGAGGTGATCTTCACCTTTCTCCAAGAAATTCCTCTTCTTTGGGTTGAAGGGTTGATCTCCAAACTCCCAAAATTGGACTTACAAGGAAACCCCTGATACTTGGTGGTGCCCAAAGAGGCTAAGATTCTGGTATTGGGCTGTTGGGGAAATTTACCTCTTCTAATCACAAGGTAAGGGTCCTGAGATGACAAAGTCCATGAACACCCCTCTTGGGGCATGTGGATGAGTACATGGATCTACTATGTGCCTCCCCAAGACACCACCACTGGCTGCAACCTTTTGGGCTAGGAAAATCCATTTTCAGGTCTCTGAGCACTGACCTGTATTCATAAAAGGGAAAAAAAAAGAAGGCGGCAGGTAGGTGGTGCAGTAGATAGAACACTGGCCCTGGAGTCAGGGGGACCTGAGTTCAAATCCAGCCTCAGACACATAACACTTACTAGCTGTGTGACTCTGGGCAAGTCACTTAACCCCTATTGCCTCACAAAACAAAACAAAAATTGTCTTGGGGCAGCTAGGTGGTGCAGTAGATGGAGCACCAGCCCTGAAGTCAGGAGGACCTGAGTTCAAATCTGGCCTCAGACCAAACACATGACACTTAACTAGCTGTGTGACCCTGTGGGGCAAGTCACTTAACCCCAATTGCCTAAAAAAAAAAAAAAGGGAAAAAAACGCAGGCATATATGGTGAACAGGAACTCTCCTCCTGGCAACAATGGGCACGGGTTACCCTAGTACATGCAACAACCATGGGCTCATGCCCAAGGCAACCATGAGTGACTTTACCAGCACCCGCTGCTCTGCCACTGCTGCCTTCCTATGCTCAGAAGGCCAGAGCTTTTAATGAAGATTTATTTTCTAGGCAGCTCCAAACCAACCAAGTCACCTCTGGGCAGTCCCCATTACTGGGACTGAATTAGGAGTTGGCTTATGTCCTAGTAACAAGGTGCCAATGGGCACGCCCATGCCCATATCCTTCAATGGGGCGAGGCATCTGGGCAAAGTTGCTAGACAACGCTCTCTTCTCTGTCAGCTCAAGTCAATCAAAAAGCATTTATTCAACACCTATTCTGTGCCAAGCCCTGAGGATACAAGGATAAAGAATGAAAAAATCCCTGCCCTCAAGGAGCTTACATTCTAATGGGAGAGACAGAAAAGGACACAGAAAAGTATATACAGAATAAATATAAGTATATCCAAAATAGAGCAATACAAAGGAGTAGGAAGAATCAAGGCATTCTCCTGATCAACCTTTTACCATTTTTGTTGTTGTTCAGTAGGTTTGTGACCCCATTTGTGGTTTTCTTGGCAGATACTGGAGGGGTTTGCCATTTCCTTCTCCAGCTCATTTTACAGATGAGGAAACTGAAGCAGAGTGAAGTGACTTGCCCAGGGTCACACAGCTAGTAAGTGTGCACTGCAGTGCCACCTAGCACTGTTCAGAATACTTTACAATAGGGGGCTACGTGGTGCAGTGGATAAAGCACTGGCCCTGAAGTCAGGAGGACCTGAGTTCAAATCTGGCCTCAGACCAAACACTTGACACTTACTAGCTGTGTGACCCTGGGCAAGTCACTTAACCCCAACTGCCTAATAATTTAAAAAAAAAACATAAAATAAAATAAAAGAAGAATACTTTATAATACTTACCTGTTTACACATGAGGTCATCTCCATGCCATCATCCCAGCCCCTACAATAAAATGTAAACTTCTTGAGGGCAGGGATTGTTTCACTCCAGTCTTTGTATCTAGAACAGAACCTGGTACTTAGTTGGTGCTTAATCAATATTTCCTGAGCTTAATCAGAGAATTAGAGTATTTAGAACGGAAGGTACCTTCAACATCACTTAGTCCAAACTCCTCATCTCTCCCAGATGAGGAAACTGAGGCCCAAGGAGGGAGGTGACTTGCTCAAGTTCACACAGATAGTCAAAGATCAAGCAGAGATTCAAACTTGTGAGTCCAAATGCGAGGCTCCTGCCACTATAGTTTTGGGGAAGCCCTGGCCTAGAACCTTTCCCAAGGACAGAGTAGGGCTGGGAATCTAGCTGAAGAGCCTGCTTCTTTGCTATCTGTTTGGGGTGCAACCTAATAATATGAGCTAATGCTGGCTGGTGAAATGTAGGGTGGGACCACACTGTAATGCCTGGCTGAGAGATTTGCACTTATCGTAGTAGCTTGGGATAGGGGGAAATCACACTGGGTTTGGAGTCAGAAGACCTGGCTTGGAATCTTTACTCTGCTGTGATCTTGAGTCTTCCTGAGTGTGCAGCTGGAAGTAACTGAAGGATTCAGAGCAGGTGAGTAGCCTGACCAGCACTATACAATGGAAATTAAAGTGCTAAAATGCACGCTAGCTGCACCCCAGTGGCTGAAATTCCCCAGCTTCTGCTGCTGGGTCAGGAGGGACTGCTCCATTTGGATTCCAGCTATGACTCAGTCTTTTCCCTACCAGGCTCAAGCTAGGGTCATGGTATGGGTGGTGAGCACCACAGGGCTATAGCAGGAAGAGACAGGTTTCAGAAGACTGGGACGTTAAGTGGCCTCTCCCAGGCCTACGGCATGATGGGGATCGATCCAAGGTTGCCTAATACCCTCAGTTAAGATCAGGATTGATTGCACTGGAGGCATAAAGGGAATTAACAGCTCCCTTTTCTAGGCAGCTTTCAGGCTTATGATAACCCTGGGAAGCAGGCAAGACAGGTACTATTAGTCCCCTGTTTTACAGATGAGGAAAACAAGCATTTATTAAGCACCTACTACATGCCAGGTACTGTGCTAAGTGTTTTGCAAATATTACCTCATTTGATCTTCACAATAGGCCTGAGAGGTAGGTGCTGTTATCATCTCCATTTTCCAGATGAGGAAACTGAGGCAGACAGAGATAAAGTGACTTGCTCAGGGTCACACAACTAGGAAGTGTCTGAGGCCAGATTCAAATTCAGGTCTTCCTGACTCCAGGCCCAGCACTCTATCCATTGCCCCACCTCGCTGCCTCTAGAAAGGGGAAGTTACTCGCTCATAGTCTTACATACCTAGGAAAGACCAGACCTGGGGACATAGATCCCAAGCTTTCCAACTTCCACTGGCCCTGGCATGACCTGGTAAAAAGACTTTGGTTTTAGCTCTGCTCCCTGTCTTATAACCACAAGACTCTAGACAGGTCACTTTCATCCTCTAAGCTGTAGTATCCCTTTTCAAATTAGGAATAAACATCATAAAAATTCAAGCCTCAGTGACCCAAGGGGTATGTCTTTCTGTTTCAAGTGTGTCTCCTGTAAACAACATATTGTTGGATTCTGGTTTCTGTTCCACTATCTGCTTCTGTTTTATGGGTGAGTTCATCCCATTCACATTCAAAGTTATGATTACTACATATTTCCCTCCATCTCATTTTCTTCTGTTTCTTCATCTGTTTTTCATCCTTTCCCTCCCCTAAAGTGTACTTTGCTTCTAACCATTGCCTCCCTTAATCCAGACTCTTTTTATCATCCTCCCACTACCTTCTCTTATCCCTTTCCCCTTCTATTTCCCTATTGGGTAAAGTACATTTCTATACATAACTGGGGGTATATATACATACATACATACATACATACATACATACATACATACATACACACACACACACACACACATATATATTCTTCCCTTTTTGAACCAATGCCCATGTGAGGTTCAAGCATTACTTGTCACTCCCTCATCCCCATTTTCGCCTCCATTGTAAAAATTCTTCCTCGTGTACCTCTTTTATGTGAGAAAATATACTCTATTTCTACCTCTCCCTTCCCCCTTCTCCCAGTGCCCCCTCTTCTTTACCCCTTCATTTGTTTTTGGAGGCCATTCCAACATAATTGGCTTGCACCCATGTCCTCTGTCTATGTAAAGTCCCTTTAACTGCCCTAATACTGACAAAGTTCTTAGGAGTTACATGTATCACCTTTCCATATAAAAATGTAAACAGTTAAACTTTATTGAGTTCCTTATGATTACTTTTTCATGTTTACTCATTTATGCTTCTCTTGCATCTTGTGTTTGAATGCCAAATTTTCTATTCAGCTCTGTTCTTTTCATAAAAATGCTTGAGCATCCCTCTATTCATTAAATACCCAATTTTTCCCCTGAAGGATTACACTCAGTTTTGACAGGTAGGTTATTCCTGGTTGTAATCCTAGGTCCTTTGCTTTCTAGAATATAATATTCTAAACACTCTACTCCTTTAACATGGAAGTCTTTAAATCTTGTGTGATCATGACAGTACTTGAATTGTTTCTTTCTGACTGCTTAGAGTCTTTGACCATAATTTAAAAAGGTCTCCCACTGCACCCAGGTGGATTGCATGTTCAGTCATCTTGATCCATATCTGGCCACTGGACCCATTTGTCCAAGGTCCACTGCTAGTAAGTATTAGAAGCAGGACTTAAAACCAGGTCTTGGTGACTCCAAGGTCACTACTCTATCTACTACATTGTGCTTCCTCTACATGAAAAGACTCATTATAAATGTTATGGGAGTGTGTGCGAAGAATATTGACTGCATCATCCACCCTAACAATTCAGATAGAATCTGGCCAAGAAGCAGACAGAGCATCTGGATGCTGCTGGAAGACAAAATCCAGGTAGCACAGTGGATAGAGCACCGGCCCTGAAGTCAGGAGGACCTGAGTTCAAATCTGGCCTCAGACCAAACATTTACTAGCTGTGTGACCCTGGGCAAGTCACTTAATCCCAATTGCCTAAAAAAAAAAAAAACTCTCAATCACAGACTCTCAGAGTCTTTTGAGGTATAAGGTGTATTTCTTGCATAGGGGATTCTTCAGCAAGCACAAGTTGAACTAGATGGCTCCTGAGGCCCCCTCCAACTCCATGAGCTTCCATGATTCTTTTTCTATGTTTTTTTTCTTATTTTTAGGCATTTGGAGTTAAGTGACTTGCCCAGGGTCACACAGCTAGTAAGTGTCAAGTGTCTGGTCTGAGGCCGGATTTGAACTCAGGTCCTCCTGACTTCAGGGCCTGTGCTCTATCCACTGCACCACCTAGCTGCCCCCATGATTCTTTTTCTAGCACTCTTGCTAAATCTATTTTCCTAAGTAGAAATTAAGTGAGTGTGCCTGCATTCCCTCATCCCCCCCAACCCCAGACTGTTCCTTCCATCATTCATGTCTCTCCCTCTTACTATTAGTTTCCCAATGGCTGCGTTTTACCCACTCCTTTCCACAGATATCTTTTGGCATCATAGTTTTGGCATCATGCTCCTTCTCAGGTAGGAAGCCCTTCTAGAGGGAAACTTGTTAGCTTGGCACGTTACCTGCCCATTAGAGATGTATTTATGTTCAAAGATGCATAGATAATCATCTTGTGTAGATTCTTTTTTAAAGACTTGTTTGTCAAGTTTGTAACACTTGGTATGTTTTTATGATGATCTCAGGAACTAAGCGAGTGCAATTGGGTTCATGATTGACTCATTTGGATGCATTTCTTTTGGGGAAGGTAGCATAGAGTTCTTTTATATAAATATGATATTCCTGGAACTTTTCCCAATAGCAAAGATATTTAGAGAGAGATGAGAGAGAGAGGGGGGGGGGGAGGACACTTGAAGAAACAAGCTCCTGAAGGAGCTAAGACAGGATGGGGTCAGTGGCACAAGTAGAGGTCTTGACGAGGAGAAGAGCCACCTCTTTGCCAGACACTGGGCCAGAGGAAGAAAGAATCCAGAATGGTTGCAGAGGGGTTTTGAGAGATCAATGTAAAGTCTTACACTTACGTTGAAATAATCAAAATCCAAAGTTCAAGATAGAGGAGAGGTGGTGTTGTTCAGCCATTTCAGTCATGTCTGACTTTTCATGACCCCATTTAGGGTTTTCTTGGTAAAAATACTGGAATGGTTTGCCATTTCTTTCTCCAGCTCATTTGACAGATGAGAAAACTGAGGCAAGCAGGGTAAAGTGACTTGCCCAGGGTCACACAGCTAGGAAGTATCTGAGGCCAGACTGGAACTCAGAAGAGAAGTGTTTCTGACTCCAGGACTGGCACTCCATCCACACTGCACCACCCAGCAGAGGAGATGTACCTTTTATAAAAACTATTTAGAGTTTTGTGTGAAGTGAACAGAACTCATTATCCTTCCCCTTTTCTGAACTTCTCTATTATAGTCAGTCTGGTCAGCCAAGCTCATAACCTCAGTGTCACCCTTGGCTCTCCACTCTCACTCAGCTCACATATCCAATCCATTGCCAATTCTTCTTATTTCTCCCTTCAGAACATCTTTCCAATACAGTATGTTCCCTTACATCCACTCATGCTACTTCAAGCCTCCATCGTCTCTCGTCTAGACTGTTGTAATAACCTAATTGGTGTCCCTCTGTCAAACACGTCCCTTCTCCAATACATTTTCCATTTCACTGTCAAGGTGCCTTTTCTAAAAATGGATGTCTGCCCGTGTCAAGCCTCCACTCCTGAATCTTTGGTAGCTCCCTATTGTCCTTAGGAGAAAATGCAAACTTCTTGCTTGAGTATTTAAAGGCCTTCATAGGCCAGCTCCCACTTGCCTTCCCAGACACCTCACTTTCCCCCCCTCTCCACATCCTCCACATTTTAGCCATACTGGCCCACTTGCTGCTTATGCCTATGCTCATGTCCCCTAAACTAGGAATGTATGCTGTGTTCCCTCTTCACCTGGGCCTCCTAGAAACCTCAGTTCATTTCAAGGCTCAGCTCAGGTACCTCCCAGAGGAAGCCTTTCCTGAACCTCCCAGTCGCTGGGGTTCTCTTCCTCAAATAATGTTGCATTTACTTCTCTGTTCGAATGCTGTATCCCCCGGTAGAATGTAAGCTCCCTATAGTCAGGGACTGTTTGGGGGTTTTGTTATGCAGTTCCCACAACAGACGGTTCATTGGGCCACTTACTTGGGCATCTCCTTTGGATCTCCAGTCTGGTGGGTTTATTGGAAAGAGCACTGGATTCTCAATTGGAAGGCCTGAGTCTGAATCTGATAGTACTTGTGTGAACTTGGTCAAGTCACTGCTTCTCTGGGTTTGAGTTTCCCCCTCAGTAAAATGAGGGGTACTGGAATAGATGAACAAGGTTTATTCTGGCTCTACCACTAACAATCCCTTGATGTTGCTCAGAAAAGGCAGTTCACAGAATCATAGAAAGAGTCAAAAAATGCCAACCCTCTCATTTTACAGAGGAGGAAAACTGAGGCCCTGGGAGAAGAGATTCACTCAAGGTCACACAGGTAGACCCTCTGCTACCCCACGAAATACACAAAATGGTTTGTGTGTTTCTTCCACTATATGAAGAGTACTACCATCCAATGATGTCTCTATTTCCCACAGTGCCAGCTTGGCTCCACTTTCTGGAATGATGCCCAAAGCCGCAGAGCTTCTGGAGACCATTTCTCCCTGCCAATAGCCTGGCACCCCCAGATCCCTGTCCCTGAAGTGGCATAAGCTCCCCACACCTGGAAAAAATGTAGCCAGTAGGCAGGCACTGCAGAATGCAGCTTCAGATCCTATTCTGAACAGGGTAGGATAACTAGAAGGGTTCCCTGACCAAATGGCCACTGTACGGAGGCATGGTGGTGCTGCCTAATTTAGCTGCTGGCACTGGCATCTAACCTTTGCCTTCTGAGATTGGATTGTACCCCACACCAACCCCTGCACCGCAGCACCTTAAGGGATGAGTTCCCTGGGCAGGAAGGAGGAAGGAACAAGCAACAAGTATGTATGAAGCAGCTACTATGTAGTTTACTGTGTAGTAAACTATACTATGTATACTACTTGTGCTGGGAATCAATAGACAAAAAAATAAAAATCCCTGCCCTCAAGGAGTTTACACTCTATTGGGGAAGTGGAAATAGCAATGGTTTTGGAGTTGGAGGACATGGGTTCAAATCCCACCTCTGATGTTTACTGCCTGTGTGATCTTGGGCAAGTCCTGAGCCTCAGTTTCCTCAACTGTATAATGAAGGGGTTGGACAAGATGGCCTCCAGGATCCTTTCCAGCTCGAAATCTATAATCCTATGACTCTGTGTATTCACTGATAGCTAGGAAAAACAATAAAGGCCTCATGTAAGAGAAGGCACTTGAGCTAAGCTTTGGAGGAAGCTAGGGATTCTAAGAGGTGGGGATCAGCACATCACCGAGCATGTGCCAGGCCCTGGGCTAAGTACTGGGGATACAAAGAAAGGCAAAAGATAGTCTCTGTTCTCAGGGAGCTCACAGTCTAATGGGGGAGATAACAAGCGAACAAGATATAGACAGGATAAATTGGAGAGAATTAACGGGGGAAAGGGCAGCTAGGCGGCACAGAGTGCTGGGCCTGGAGTCAGGAAGACTCACGTTCCTGAATTCAAATTTGGCCTCAGATGCTTCCTAGCTGTGTGACCCTGGGCAAGTCACTTAATTCTGTTTGCCTCAGTTTCCTCATCCATCAAATGAGCTGGAGAAAGAAATGGCAAAGCACTCCAGTATCTCTACCAAGAAAACCCCAAAATGGGATCACAGGGAGTCAGATCCAACCGAAGCGACTCAACAACAAAAAACAACAAGGGGAAGGCACTAGAATTAAGAGGGATTGGAAAAGAATTCCTATAGAAGGTGGGATTTTAGCCGGGATGTGAAGAAAGCCAAGGAAGTTAGGAGGCAGAGGTGAGGAGGGAGAGTATTCCAGGCATAAGAAACAGCCAGAAAAAATGCCCAGAATCAGGAGATGCAGTGCCCTGAGTGAGGAACAGAGTAGTGGAGGGGAGGAAGGGGTAAAAGGGCTGGAAAGGTAGGAAGGAGCCAGATTCTGAAGGTTGTCGGATGCCAAACAGGATTTCATATTGGATTCTGGAGGTAAGCAGGAGGCACTGAATTTATTTATTTATTGAATGGGGGAAGGGTGACATGATCAAGCCTATGCTTTAGGAAGATCAATTCGATAGCTGGGAGGAAAATGAACTGGAGTGGGGACAGACTTGAGGCAAGGAAGCCAACCTATTGCAATAGTCCAAGTGAAAGGTGGGAAGAAAATACTTGCCATGTATGGAAGACAGACTGAAAATTTATGGAGATAGGAGACAGAATACTGTGTATAAGAAACAGCAAGCAGGTTGGTTTGGCTAGATGATAGAGTTCTTTAAAGAGGGTAATGTGTAATAAGCCTTGAAAGGTAGGCTGGAGTCAGGTTTGTCTTTACATGTCTAAGGAGCTGGTATTTGATCAGAGGCAATTGGGAGCCATTGAAGCTGCTTGAGCACAGGAGTGATTTGGGCAGCCTATGTTTCAGGAATATCACATTGGCAAGTGTATGGAAGATAGACTGGATAGAGAAGAAATTGGGGACAAGGAAATCAATGAGAATGTTGCAATAGTCCAGGCAAAAGGTGATAAGGTTTTGAACCAGGGTTCTGGCCATCATGGAGAGAAAAGGTCAGAGGCTAGAGATGTCAACAAAATTTGGAAACTGATTGAACATGGGGGTGGGGGGGATTTGAAATCAAGACTGATTCCATGACAAGCTTGTGAACCCAGGTGACTGGAAGGATGGTTGTACCTTGACAGAAAAAGGAAGTTCAGGAATAGGTTTGAAGGTGAAAAGAAAGAGTTCTATGTAGGATATGTTGAGTCTAGAGATGCTTTGGGGATATCCAGTTTAAAATGTCCAATAGCAGAGCACCAGTCCTGGATTCAGGAGGACGTGAGTTCAAATCCAGCTTCAGACACATAACACTTACTAGCTGTGTGACCCTAGGCAAGTCACTTAACCTCATTGTCTAGCTCAAAAAAAAATGTTCAATAGGCAGCTGGTGGTGTGAGAGTGGTGCTTGGGACAAAGAGCAGGCCTGGATGTATAAATCTGGAAGTCATTTGCACAGAGATAGTAATGAAGTCGTCAAGAGGGTATAGGGAGAAAAGAGTGCCTAGGAAAGGAGTTGAGGAGGGGGAGAGGGCACGGGTGATGATCTAACAATGGAGACCAAAAATCCAGAATGTGTATCTAGAAGGAGGGGGTGGTCAACAGTGCCAAATGCTACAGAGAGGTCAGGAAGGGTGACAACTGAGAAAAGGTTGCTGGGTTTGGCAATTAGGAGATACCAGTTACTTTGGAGAGGGTAATTTTTGTGGAGTGATGAAAAAGCATTCAATTTAAAATCCAGAGACCTCAGTTCAAATCCTACCAGGTTCATCACTTATTAGCCAGATGAGCTTGGACTAGCACACAGGTGGGGAACCTGTGGCCTCGAGGCCAATGTAGCCCTCTAGGTCCTCAAATGTGGCCTTTTGACTGAGTCCAAGTTCGACAGAACAAATCCTTTTATTCTACTTTTCAGTCCTGTGAAGTAGGGCACAAGTGGTTGAATGAGAAAAAAAAAATCTGTTGTAGGCCTAGGGCACAAAGTGCAATTTAACACACCGATTAATGTGTGTGTGTTGTGACCTGAGGCCTTTCCCCACCCTCTAACTCAGTTTCCTCATCTGTCAGTTGAGGATATTAGCCTAGGTGATTTTTAAAGTACCTTCTGGCTCTAAATCCTAAGATGTATTTGTTGAAGAAACCAGTCATGCCTTTATAAATCAGGAGAAAACTTATCAGAACAAATCATGGCATCAAGGTCATCCCAAAACTTGTCTCTGTCTTCTTAAGGCCCATTGACCAGACATTATCTCAAACAGAAATGCCTGGCCTAGGGAGGGGACAGATGGGCTGGTCTTGGAGGCTCACATGATTGCACCAGCTCTTTCCAATGGACAGATCTCCACCCTGTTCCTCCTTTCTGGTGCTGTAACAAATAACTAGAAGGAAGTGACTGCTCTGAGGAGCCAAATCACACCACTGGTGAAGCATTCTAATATCTTGCAATGAAATGCACTCAACCTCCCTTCCAGCCCCAGCTGTGACTCAGTGCCTGGAACAGACCAAAGGCCTTTGTTATTCTTGAAGACCCAAGCCAATGGTAACAGTTAGCTTTCAGGCCTGGGCTCAGTGGAGGTTCAGTGGAAAAACAAATTGCCCTTCTTGTCCACCAGCATGGAGCTGAAATGCTGATTGAAATAACTGTGACAGAGACACCTAGTAGGAGGAGAGGAGGACAGGGCTGGAATTCAGACAACTTGCATAATGTCATTACAAAACATCTACAATGTGGGTGTGCAGAGGGTAGGTGCATTTCCCCAAAAAAGAGGATGTGAATGGGATTAAATGTTATATTTCCACAAGGTTTCCCCTATGTGCTGAAGACACCCCCATCCCTAATCCCTAAAACCAAGTGGGGGTGGGAAAGGGAAGGGCTCCTGATAAATCGCATCCACAGAACCCGAAGCAATAAAATCCCTATTTAAGGCTTGGCATTAACCAAGCTGTGGTTTCATCAGACCCACTGTGTACCTCCCATGCCAGCGTACTAAGGTTTCATGGTCAACAGAGGTGACGATTCCTTTACCTTGAAAACTCTTGGAGGGCCCCTCTTCAAGTTTCTTATTCTCTTCTAGTCTCCTTGCATAATGTTCTGGTCATCTGTAAATAGAACGCTAGGGATAGAAGGCCCATGGAATCTGGAAGGGTCTTAGGTACATGGAATGTCAGTGCTAGAAGGGACCTTAGAACACAGAATACTAGTATTGGAAGAGAATTAATTCAGTTCAATTTCCAAAGACTCTGGGAAACCCTATCTATCAGGTTTATTCAGTTTGCTGTGCCTTTTGCATTGTTGATGGGTTAAGAAAAATTCAGATGATGATTTATTTGCCTGATATAGTTTTTACATGTTTAATCAGGTTGAGTAGTAAATCAAGTAGATGGTGTTAATCCTTGACTTCTTCATACACCCACTGTGGAGCACCAGGCTCTCTAGAAGAGCAGATTCCTCCCCTCTTTCAACAAAGCACTAGCATTTAAGTCTTATGTTCAACTAGGTCTAGTTACACCTGGTTACTTGTCTTTCCTTTTCAATTCCACAGTGAAGAGGTAGTGTTCTGGATCAAGAGCAAAGTCATCTGAAATCACCTCCCTTCCTGGACGAGTTCCAAAGCACAGACACAACTCAAAGTACCTAAGAGCACTGCAAAATCAGGCATGAATCCATCATGGACTCACAGGGAATTGATGACATGCCAAATTAAGGTTGGAGAGGAGAGCCTCGAGTATCTACTTTGTAAGGATTAGTACAGAGGGGAGGGAAAGATACCCCAAAAAAACAGGACTTAAAATGACTATCATTGGTTTGCATTTGACTTTAATTTTGCAATCCTGAGATAATCAATTTTACATCTGACAAATGAACAAAGACAAAAGCAACACTGAAAGTTTCATAAAAGCATGTTTCTTCAGTTTTGGCACAGCTATATAAGAAGAGTTCTTCTTGGGTGGGGGGGGAGTTACTACATTCTACAGGAGGGAAAAACAGAATTCGACAGGTTACATAACATTTGAAGGTCCAGGAGAATTCTTGGTTTGGATAGAAACGATTATCATTCTCCGCTGGTAAAGCTGTTCCAACAAGAGTCCTCTGCCACAAAACAGAAAGAGTGGGCAGTTCAACAAAGTGTCTTGTGAAATGGCTCCTCTCTGGCTTTTTGGCCTTGCTGTTCGATCATCGTTCCAGGAAACACCTTGGAATCCTCTGATGCCTCTGTTTGGTAAATAACTAGGGGTGCCAAGTGAGCTTTGAGATTACGCTTCATTTAAAACATTGATAACTAGTTTGAAAGCTTCATCTATTTATTGGGGAGACAACAAAATCGAGTTTAAAATAATGTTTTTACAGAATAAACCGAGAGGATGAGAACACAAGTTAACACTGGGGACGTTATTGCTTTAAGTTGCTGTTTATATTAAGTTTCCAAGCGGAACTGATTTTAGTTGAAGATATTTGGGAACTCCAAGTCCCATGCTGGAGCATAACAGTGCAACATTCTCAACATCTGCAATACTTTGTATACACACTAAATGAAGTCGTTTAAATATTTCTGTCTCAGGCAGAAGCAAATGCTAACCTGAAGCTACAACACATCCCCAGTGCAGCAAAAACAGACCAAGAGTTTGTCATCTCAGACAACACTTACAGCCTGCAGAAAGGGGTAGAGAATACTGTGCATTTGAAATCGAAGAGCGTTTCTGTCAGCAAACTAAGTCTAATAAGAAGGGAAAGGATAGTACGGACACACAAGAATATGTGAAGTATAGTCTGCAGGGGGAACTCCCAAACTACAAGTGTTTGTCTAACAGGTAGAAAGCCACAGACATAGAGAACCTCAGAGCTGCCCTAAGCCAAGCTGTGGCACTCATCTAGTGTGGTTCAACTAATAAACCAAAGATGGATCTAAAAGGATCACTTCTGAAACGTACACAACAGTGGCGCTCAGAACGTCTGTCAGTAGTCATCCAGAACACATTAATGTATGAAATGAGCTTCAATTCCCCTGTGAGGTAGGTCCAGATTTGTTATCCTACAAGGACGTGAGGTACAGAGGAATTAAGTCACTTGTCGAAGAGAACTCAGCAGAGCCCTGAATTCGGCCAGGAATGACTTGCATTTGGATTTCTAAACCATTTGACTTTCCATGTCTCTGTAGCATCCATCCTATTCCCACAGATCTGCAGGGAGTGGCTCTTTGAAAAAGTGAGCCAGATGCTAAGATGTGAAATTCCTACCCTATAAAATGTCAAAATGGGGCTTCCCTCCCACCCCCATCTGCCCCTGTCATCATAGTTGGGATTCTTGCCTGGATAGCAGTTGGCAACTGCGCATTCAGATTCCAAAGACTCAAGGAGCCAGCATCCCTCAGGGCCTTAGCCCCTCCCTGGTGATGAGGCCCCTCTAGAAGAGGCATTAGTGCTTACCACTAGGGAGGGGCTCAGGTTGAGGGGGAGGGAGGCAAGGGGATGGAGAGGAACTTCAGCTTCCTTGGGTCTTTGGGATCTAAATATGCAGCAGCCACTGTACACTTAGTTGATCACCAAATACCTATCTAGTCAATGGCTACTAAGTGTGAGGCACTGAGAATTTAAGCTATGTGTGGCAGAATTAGGGAGGACCCAGGTGGTGGTGGCTCTTAGGTGTTCTTCCTCTAAGGTAAGAATTCAGTATTAAGTGTTCCACTCCCGAATTTTCCACGATCTGGGAGACTGGAACCAACAAAATAGAAAACGTGTGCTCAGAGTCAGGAGAAACAAAACTGAAGAGGAAAACATAAAAACTCCCTTCCCTTTCATTTGCAAGAGTACAGATCCCAACCAGTCCCTCTCTCCCTTCTCTGTGGAGATGAAGCCTTCCACGCCATCTGAGCTGGGCATAGTCCTTGATAAAGGCCAAAAGGCACCTGCCTGCCAGGCCATCAGAGGCCTTCCCTCAGGCCTCACATCTCAAACTTAAATGGAATAGCCCCACAGGTCAAAGTGCTCCAATTAACCAGCTGGGAGTGAAGTTCTGCCTCCCTGACCTGGCCCAGGCAGGTTAATACAGTACAATCTCAAGACAAAACGCTTTTATGATTTTAAGCTCAAGTAGTGAGGGACTACTTTTTTTAAAGTGGCTTTTTTAAAAAAACTTGTAAACAAAATAAAAGTGTTAAGAATTGGGAAAAATAAAAACTATTTTCATAAACTTACAAATGTTACAGCCTTTTTCACTAGGGCAAAAAAATACCCCTCAGACCTTAAAAAAAAAAATTTCAAACATGGCTCAGTAGAAATGGAGAAGATTGCTGATCACCACTAACAGTGGGAGTTACTGCTTGAAGCCGGGCGATGTACCTACAAGTGACTTGTCAGGGGTCACTCATACATGGCTCAATGTCCCAGGGCTTCTCTTTCTTCCAAAAGGAAGTGAAATGCCACTTTCCCACGCTCAAGAATTAGCCTGAACACTGGTTTATGGGGCAACATGGAAATGAAACTTCCTCGAATGGAGGGCAAATAATTAGTGAACTGCCAATATTTTCTGACACTGACATTCACCACATGACTGAATTTTCCCCTCAAAAAAATCTCCCAAATAACAGACCTTAAACAAGAAAATAATCTAGTCAGATGGTTTATTGCTATTTGAGGAGGGTGATTTTTTTTTTAGCCTACTTATATATAGTCCTATGGACCAATTTGTTTTGCTCTTCCCCTGCCCCCAACTTCAGCCTAACATCTTTACTCAAGACAGACAAGGCACTTTTTCAACAACACCTTTATACAACAGAGGTCCAACAACCTCTGCTAGCAGACTCTTATGGTTGCAATCCTAATCTAGCACAGGGAAGGGAGGATGGGAGCACCCCTGACCAGGAGAACTATAACCGAGGAATGAATGAACACTTGCCTGTACTGGTTAGCAAAACCATATAAATGGTTTCCCTTCTACCAAAACTGAAACATAAACCAGTTGTACCAAACTGTCCACCCAGGGCTGGGGGAGGAAGGGGTGGGCAAGGACATCCATCCATCCTACCCTCTCTGTTCTTGAAGACATAAGTCTCATTGAGTAGAGAAGCACACACAGTGTGTAGCCTCAACTACTGTTTCAAAGTGGGGAAGGGGGTGTCCAAGGGAGAAAGGAGAGAGAGAGTTGGGGGGAAAAAAAAGAAATGTGATAGGAAGGCAAGAACAGAAGGTAAGAAAAAAAAGGTAGGAAAGATGAGCTTGGGGAAAAACAAATATCACACAACCCCATGGGCAAAAAGACCTCCAGGCTGTGGGTAACAGAACATTACTTTGAACTTTTTCCCCACACTATTTTGTGAAAAGAGCAGCTAGCTGCGTGAGCAGGCAATTCCTTTGGGATTCCCTCAATCTGGCCCTGCCTTTCACCAAATGTGACAAACCCAAAGGATAGATCCTGGTGGAATCAATGAGAACTGCGTTCTAACTCACTCTGGGGGAGCAATGAGCAACCACAGCACTCCAGTGTCATCATCCATCCATAAGCCATTGTGACAATGTCATTGAAAAGAAAACAAAATCCCCCAAATGCTCAACTACATCTAACTTTTTGTCTGACTCCTCAAAAGAAAAACCATTTGGAAACACAAGCAAACCCAAAAAATGAGAAAGAGAAAGAAAGAAAACTGGGTAGATAGTGTCTGGATAACTTAAGAAAATGAGATGAGCCCATGAGTCAATTCTAATGTAATGAACAGCAGCATTAGAAATACTTTTATAAAGCTATCAAAGTCCTTTCTCACAATTAACTATCTGTACTAGTACAAGACTCTGCACCCCACACTCACTCCTCCCTTGCCACAGGCTTCCCTCCCCCTGAATAATTCCTGCTCCTGGTTATCTACACTTATGTGTTTCGTGTTTCATGGAAACAATTCCAAACTTGGTGTCATTCTTCAGACAAAACCAAGGGTCGGTGGTGGTGCGGATTGTAAAAATGACAGCCAAAGGAACTGACCAAATTTCAATTCCTCAAAGAAAATGAGACTTGTGAGGTTAACACTCAACAGCTATTATTCTATTAATGAGAACCAGACATCTCACAATAGGCTGGAAACCAATTTCTGGTATTCAAATGTCATAGTCTAAAAAAGTGTCATTTGGATGATGCTGGTTGGAAATGAAACCACAGATATAATTTTCCCTAACCTCCACAGGAAAACAAAAGGTGTTAGGTGAATTTTCAGAGGTGTCCACTTTACTACCTTGGCAAATGAACCTCTGATTTTGCCGTAGGCAAACACGTAATTATTAGCAGGCACACATTAAGTATATTTTTATTTTGCTTTTTTGAGGGGGAAAGGAAAGAGAATAGAACTGAAAGTAAAGGCAGGAGGGTATCTGAACAAAATATCTGTAACATAACAGTTGGGTGAAAAAATCTTGGCCTTTATAGTCTCTAATAGGAAGTGCACCTAAAGGGCTCCTAATGGCCACTATTATGAACACCATGGACCAAATAATGCTGCTCAATTCTAAATGCTCAATCCGTATCACTGTGTATCTCCCTATGCAACCTTATTAACTTGATCTGGGCCTCCCAATATTTCATTTTTAAACTTCAGAAGAGTTCCTTCCTCTCACACTTAACTAAGACCCATGTACAACCCAACCAGGTAGCCTGACATGGAGAATTCAGAAGCTACAAAGAATTCCAGCTAAATACATGCCTTGAATTACTGCTATTATCCAAATGTTTAAAACAATTTTCTAATTTCTTGTTTCGGGCAGTTTGAAAAAAATGCCCTCAAACAAGGATTTGGGACCTTCAATCAGTTCTGAATCAGCTACTGTCTAATCTTAAACTGTAGCTTCTCCATTTCAGGCTAAGCAGAGCACCCAGAGGTGGTCAGTGGCTCATGATGGTGCCTTCCCAACTCCCCCAGACACTGTTATGAGGCGCCACATGTATAGGGGAGGACCTAGGATTTTGTCTTCTTTTTTCCTGACAGGGGAAAGGTAGAGAGAGAGGCAGGGACATGGCTGATGTCATTAGGGGCAGGGAAATTTGTGTGGGAAAAAAAAGCAAGGTAGAAGGGGGCTGCAAAAATGTCCTGGATGGCACAGGGACGTGTGTATTCTCCGTGCGTGTGTGTGTGTGTGTGTGTGTGTGTGTGTGTGTGTGTGTGTGTGTGTGTAAACATGTAGTCCAACCTTTCCCAACTAAGGTTTTTGTTTCAGAAACAGTGCAGAACATCAGTACAGTTATGCATTTTAAGTCTACTTGTTACAACAGACAACTTAGACTAACACCTGAACAACGCCAAGACAATTTGTTATGGCTTGGCCATAAGCTGGCATATACAGGTCTATACAATCAAGAGGATGCTTCCAAACGTCATTCGTAGTTTCCAAATCTACGCAGACTCATTGGCAATGCAGTAAAAGCAGTTTTACATTCTGGAAACCATGGCATATCACAGTTTAGATTAAGCAAGGAGGCAATATATACAAGGCCTAAGTTAGGGCTTAAGGAGCCGACTCAGTAACATAGGTGATGATTTTGCAAAGTGCAGGACCAAACCAGTGCTATCAATTGCATGCCCTTTGCAAGCAGGGTAGAGTAAAATGAGCTCTAGTTTCCAAAAGCTTATCTGTAAGGGTTTATAGGAACAGGGTGCTTTGAAAGAATGTCCTAGTCAAATGAAACATATTGAGAAAGAGACAAGGGCTATACAAATGAAAAGACAGCATGCTCAGAACAAGCTCTGTTTGTTTGAAATCAGCACTGATGTTAGATCCTTAGTGGAAACTATTGTTTATGTTAAAAACTCTGAGTGCAAAACACAAACCTCATTTAACAGGGGAAAAAATGTGCAAATTGCTTTCTTCTTAAACCAACAAAAATAACTGAGTAAGGAGACTATTCTAGCTAGCATTATAACATTCTGAACACAACAAAATAGACCATCTCCTTTCCAAAATCATCTAACAAGGCACTAAGGGTAGAGAACGACAGGTAATGTGAAAGTGATTGGATTGTGATGCTTTAGTCGGGTCGGAATATGGGATACTTTGGTAGGAATTCTATTAGGATTACCTGCAAAACAACCAAAAAAGAACATAGTGAGAAAATGATTTCCATTTAAACACTGACATCTATCTTCATTTGCTGTGGGAGCATACTTTGGACTCAGTAATAAATACAATGCAAGTCCAAGTCTATTCAAAACAGTCTCTCACAAATAAGTTTGTCTCTAAAGAGTAAAATGATCGTCCCTTTAGGTTACATATGATACAATGGCAAGGCACATAGTCAAATCGTTCCCCCCACCTCTCCAGACCAGTTTCTCACCTGCAAAATGAGGGGGCTGGCTGAACTAGTCAGTTTCTCAGGCCTCTCACAAATCAAACCCTCTGTAATACTGTCAATACTAAAAGTCTTAATTGTCTAACTAGATGTTTGTTTATACTCATCAAAACAACATCTTTAACATTATTACTGCTCTTCTGTCGGGGGGGGCAGGTACTACAGAGGGGCTCAATATCGACAAGGAGAAAAACATGCTTTTTACACGGAAGACTGGTTTGGTGAATGAGTCTTTCCTTAAATGAAGATTCAAATGGACCGATCCCAAATCTGAACAGGAGGTATGATACTCAACAAGGCAACATATCCAACTAGGGAGCTGTTTATACCACAGCTATGATCCTAGGTAAAGTCTCATCCTACACTGAATTTTGAATTTGTGATCATGGGTGTTTTTTTGGTTCAAAAGGGCTTGAAAGAGAGAAGGAGAGATTACAGAATTTCTTAAGAGCTGAAAGGAACTTCAGAGACCATTTAGCACAGGGATTTTTAACCTGAGGTGAGTAAACTTTTCTTTTTAATATTCCAAAAACTGCATTCCAATAGAATTGGTTTGTTTTGTGATCCCATGTATTTTATTTTATGCATATAAAACCTGGATTCTGAGAAGGGGTCCACAGGCTTCCCAAGGAGACCATAACAGAAAAAAGGTGCAGAATCCCTTCTAGTCCAACATCCAAATTCTACAGCAGAAGGAACTGGTGGGGCCCAAAGAAGTAAAATGTCCAAGGTGACAATAGCTAGTAATTACAGAAAGGGCACCCAAACCCAGGGACTTCAGACTTCGTGGCTTTTTTCTCCACCACACCTTTTCATAATTCAACTTTAAAGTCCTCATGAAAATAGATTTTTATTAAAACATCCACTGAAGAAAAGCAATTTGCTCTTCTGGACATAGGAAACATAATACTCCAAATGTAGTTAAAGGGCTCTTCCGTCTCTATGTAACTGACACTAAGGTTTCTCAGGTTGACCATATGTGGGGATCAGTGGTTTATGAATTAAGAACACTTAAGCCCATCTTCAAGTCAAAAACACAATTCACAATCTGTTTTCCTCTGCTTTCATCAAAGCTAGGTAGCCAGAAGAAGATAGGGCCCCCTCCACAAAGACTCCCAAGTCCGACTGGTATTTTTGATGCATGTTTTCACAAGATGCCATTCCCAAATTCTGCGTCATGCAGCAGCAGCTGTTGCCACCACAGCGACTTTGTCGCTATGGCTTGTGAATGTTTCACGAGTGGATTATTAAACTGGTACAATATTGTTTGTACCGGCAGAGACTTTTCTAAGGCATAACAATTGGTTGTAGCTTTCAGGATAATTATGTTACTACCCATAACTCTAAAAAAAAGACTGATGTTTACAGTAAGCAGACCAAAGTTAAAAAAATGGGGTAGTCAACAATAATATCCACTGAATTATACATTTTAAAATGGATACCCTCAAAGTAATGCGAAAAAAGCCTATTTTTATACATACTTACATATTCCACCATGTTACTACTTTCACATTTCCTTTTACTCAACTTCCAGTGCAGACCAAGCTAGGAAAATAAAATTGGTTAAAGGTGATGTCAGTTTCCTTCTGCAGAGATTTGGTCAGGCCACTTCTCTGTTCAAAGCTCCTCAGGGGCTCCCTAGTCCTTCCTAAGGAAAGAGAAAACTCCTCTACCCAGCTCACAGGGTCCTCCATAATCTGGCATTCTACCTTGCCATCCTTAACTCATCCTACTCCCCTCCTCACGCTCTCCATCCCTACTACAGTGAGTTCCTGGCCCCACACTCTCCTGACTCTGCAGTTGTACTCTTGTCCCCAGCGGCCCCACCACCCACATAAACCACTGGCTTCCTCCCCATCCATTCCAACACCTCTCGAATGTCCTCCCTTCTAGTCAATCGAGAAATGTTTGTTAAGCACTCACTATGTTCCAGGCACTGAGGTTAAGAAAGGCAAAAGGCCACAGGCCCTGACATCAAAGAGCTCAGAGTCCAGTGGGGGGAGGCCGTACACAAACAGCCACATACATACAAGATAAATACAGTGTGCTTAGAGGGAAGGCACTAGTAGTGGGGGAGAGTGGGAAAGGCCGACTGTAACGGCGGGATTGGAAAGGCAGAAGTGAAGAGTAGACCATTCCTGTGTGGGGGGCAGCCAGAACAAATATACGCAAAGGGAAGACAGAACGTCGTGTTTGAGGAATGGCAAGAAGGCCGGGGTAGCTGGACTGTACAGTGCATAGAGGAGAGGAAAGGATAAGAAAACTGGAAAGGTAGCAAGGGGCCAGGTTGTGAAGCGCCTTGAGTATCAAATGGAGGTAAGAGGAAGCCATTGGGATGTGGGGAGGGGGGCGAGGGAGAAGGGTTCACATGATCAAACCTACACTTTAGGAAGATCACTCTGGCAGCTGAGTGGACTAGAATGGAGAGAAACCTGAGGCAGGGAACCCAATTATGGGTTTACTGAAACAGTCCAGGTGAGGTTGATGACATTCTAATGGGGGAAACAACAGGAATAGAGAGCTTACAAGGTGAAACCTATATTTTAGGAAAGCTAAGGGAAAGATGGAATGGAATGGGAAGAAATCTGAGGCTACTGCAATTGTCTAGAGCATGCACCAATGTGATAGCTGTGTGAGTGGAAGAATGGGACATATAGAAGAAAAACTGTGACTGTAGAAACAAGATTGAAAACAGACTGGCTATGTGGGGCGGCACTTGAGAGACTGAGGACCAGAGCTCATGAAAGAGAACAGGGCTAGACAGAAATGTGGACAGAGAGCTGGGCCTGGAGTCAGGAAGACCTGAGTTCAAATCCAGCCTTAGACACTTACTAGCTCTGTGTCTCCTTTTTTTGTGGCATGGATCTTGTCTGGAAAAATCTATGGACTTCTTTTTAGAATAATGTATTAGAATAATGCATAAAGTAAAATATATAGGATTTTACAAAGGAAACCAATTATAATGAAATACCGTTATCACAATATTAAAAAAAATATATATGTAGTAGACACAGTCAACATAGATTTGGGATTTTCTTCAGCTCTATTAGCAGCATGTAGGTAGAAATGAAGGAGGCAGATGGTGAGAGTAATCCAGTATTGGGGTTTGGGAAAGTGTGATCAGCAACAAGACAAGGAAGAAAGAGATTCAAGTGCAGAGGATATTGTAAAGTGGAACTGAATTTACCAAGAGGTCAAGATAGGAAAGAGAGAAGAGTGTAGCCAGTGCAGGCTGAGGGAAGGAGTGACAGGAGGTCATGGTGAGGCTGAAGAACAGAGTTAGAGGTTAAAAGGCTGAAAGAAAGGTGGAATGACAAGAGATTATAATCAAAGAAGGGACTTTCAGAGTTTATGAACATGGAAGAGGAATATTTGAGGGTGATGGCAACACCATCCCTGAGTATAGCTGAGGTGGCTGGGATTTTGCAAAATACAGGGCAAAGCCAGTGCAGTTAAATTGCGAGTCCAACACCATCCCTGAGTATAGCTGAGGTGGCTGGGATTTTGCAAAATACAGGGCAAAGCCAGTGCAGTTAAATTGCGAGTCCTATACAAACAGGTTTGAGTAAAAATATATCTAATTACCAAAAGCTTATTTGAATGGAACCAGTAAGGGTTTACAGGAAAATTATGCTTTGGCTAAAAATCCCATTCAACATTTCTTACCTTGTGGTATAATCTGTTATTTTCCCATTCCAACAACTTCTGAATTGATCTTCTTGTCTACAGGAGGAGGGAGAGGAAAAAAGAGCCAATAGCTTTTTAGAATATAGTTTACATACATTTTAATCCACCTAGGAAACCGTATTATTTAATGTTTTCTATCTATAAGAACCCATTACCTCCTTCATCCCATCACCCCTTCCCCCTCTCATAACTTCTAGTTCAGAAAAATGATAACTCAGGCTAAAATAGTTGGTGCTGTTGGAAATATCAGATTTCCACAAAAGAGCTCTGTGCTACCTTCTCAAAAAGAAATGCATCCAAATGAGTCAATTATGAACTCAAATGCACTCACTTAGTTCTTGAGACCATCATAAAAACTTAACCAAGTGTTTCAAGATTGACAAACAAATCTTTAAAAAAGAACCAATCCAAGATGATTATCTATGCATCTTTGAACATGGCTATATCTCTAATGGGCACATAACATGCCAAGCTAACCAGTTTTCCTCTAAAAGGGCTTCCTACCTGAGAAGGAGCATGATGCCATGGCTATGATGCCAAAGGATATCTGTGGAAAGGAGTGGGCAAAATATAGCCACTGGGAAACTAACAGTGAGAGGGAAAGACATGAACGATGGAAGGAATGGTCTGTGGGGGATGAGGGAATTCACTGAATTTCCATTTAGGAAAATGGAGAGATTTGGCAAGAGCGCTAGAATGAAAAAGAAAGGATCACAGAAGCTCCTAGTTGGAAGGGCCCTCAGGGGCCATCGAGTCCAACCTGGACTTGATAAAGAATCCCCTCTGCACTAAATACACCTTACACCTACAAAGCCCCTGACATCATTCCCTCCTCTCTCCTTCTTTAGCTCAGCATGGCAAAGAGGAGCAACTTGCCTGTTCAATCATTCTCTCACATTCTCTCATTCACTCACTTTTTCTCTCTCTCTCTCTCTCTCTCTCTCTCTCTCTCTCTCTCCCTAATGCCTCCCTTGCCACTGCCTACAGACATGCTCAGGTCCCCCCAACCTGAAAAAGCCTTCACTTGACCCTGTCATCCCCTCAAGTTGGCCTCTCCTCCAGAGCAAACTCCATACTTCCTCTTCTTCTACTCACTTCTAAACCCTCAACAGTCTGACTTCTGGCTTCAGCATCCAAGATTACCAAGGACATCTTCACTGCTAAACCTGATAGTCTTGTCTCAGTCTTCTGCCTTCATGACTTTTCTGCAGCATTTAACATTAGAGGTAACTCCTTCCACCAGGCCACTCCCTTTGCTCATGAAGGTTTTCAACAGTGCTCTCCCTCTTCAGTCTCCTCCTTTCTGGTCATCCCTTCTTGTTCCAGCAAAGGAACCATCCTCCTCCCGCCCACTGTAGACATCCCCCAAGGCTCTCCTCTGAGGCCTCTTCTTCTACACACTTTCTCTTGGTGATTTCCTAGGGTCCCTGTGGGCTCAATAATTATGCCTATGGTGGATGATTCCCAGATCTATATATTTAGTCCTAGTCTCTGTCCTGAACTCCAGACTCCTATTACCAACTATCAGACAGCTACAAGTAGCTGTCCCATAGACATCCCAAACTTGACACATGTACAGACTTCCCTACTTCTGTCTAGGGCACCATCATCCTTTCAGTTACCCAGGTTTGCAACCTAAGAACGGTCCTTGACTCTTCATCCCACCTCACGCCCTCAACCCTAGCCAATCAGTTGTCATCTTAGTAATCTGACCTTCAGCACATCGTTCACACCCATCCATACCACAAGCACCCCAGCTCAGGCCTTCCTTACTTCTCACCTGGACTGCTGTACTAGCTTCTTCCTTGTTCTCCCTCTATTGACACTCTCCCCTCTCTGACCTGTCTTCCACCCAGCTCCCAAAGTGCTATTTCCGAAGCAGACGTCTGCCTCTATCACTCTCCCACTAAAGAAGCTCTGGAAACTCCTTATTGTCTGTAGCATAAACTACAAACTGCTTTTTGGAGCCCTTCAAACCCTTCTCAGTTTGACTGCCAACGATTTTTCATAATTTCACATCGCTTCCACTCCAGCAGTACTGAGCCCTAGCCCTGCTAGCTGGCCTGCTCCTTCCTCCACTGGCTCTGGTGGGCCACAGTGTCATGCCTTCCTTGCCTGCCCCTCTCACAAGCCCCAGCTTTCCAGCTCAGCCATAGCATTGTTTCCTCCAGTACACTTTTATTGAGGCCCCCAGTTGTGAGTCATCTGCCCCCCAACATGACTTGGTACTGACGTGGCACCTATTTAATTTTTTTTGTGGCATCTATTTCAGACTGACTTATATGCTCTTTATCTCTAACAGAATGTAAATTTCTTGAGGACAGGGGCTCTCTCAATTTCGTCCCTGTACCCCTAGTGCTTGGCACAGAGCAGGTACTTAATAAATATTGGTTGAATGAACATGTTAACAGACCCTGAAATCTTGAAAGAAGTAATAGCTCCCATTTCCCAAATTACTTACAAAGTCACAGATGGGCAAAGAGAGGTTTCAGGAAGTGAAGTGACTTATACCCCATGTCACCATCCTTTATGTGCCCAAGGCTTCTGATGACAGGTGTAAGCTGGCTCTGACAACCAAAACACACCCCCAAAACAGAGTATGTGGGACCTAACCCTCCAAAACCCTCTCTCTGAGGCTCTGTCTTGACTCTAAGTACCCAGGCTCACTTCTGCTCTGTCAGAGAAGCGCCAGTGCCAGGCACTGGGGTGGGGGTGGAGGTGTCATGGCCTGCTCCTGATCATCTCTTCCAGTCTAAACCAGTGAGGGGACACCAACAGACAAAGGCAGGTCTGTGCCAGCTGTGTATGGGTAGGGGAATGTCCCAGAGGCAACCTAGCTGGCAATGAGTTACTGGTAATGAGTTACTGGTAGCACAGGACAAAGAGCCCCATGAGGCAGAAGGCCTGGCTTCGGATGTCAACCCTGACACTTAGCAAGTCAGTGACCTTTCTGAGGGGCAGCTAGGTAGGGCAGTGGATAGGGCACTGAACCTGGAGTCAGGAAGACTCATCTTCCTGAGGTCAAATCTGACCACAGACACTTCCCTAGCTGTGTGACCCTAGGCAAGTCACTCAACCCTGTTTGCCTGTTTCCTCATCTGTCAAACGAGCTGGAGAAGGAAATGGCAGGCCAATGTCTTTGCCAAAAAAACCCCAAATAGGGGCAGCTAGGTGGAGAAGTGGATAGAGCACCGGCCCTGGATTCAGGATGACCTGAGTTCAAATCCAGCCTCAGACACATAACACTTACTAGCTGTGTGACCCTGGGCAAGTCACTTAACCCCACTGCCTAAAAAAAAAAAAAAAAGAAAGAAAACCCCAAATGGGGTCACAAAGAGTTGGATACACCTAAATCAACTGAATGGCAACACCCCAGGGAAGGTTATGGGGAAGGTGTCTGGCTCTTGTTATGCTATATTAACATAGCTACGGCTCTAAGCCCAGCAAAGGGACAGACAATTCATTCCTTCAGTCACTTGACAGCTATTTATTATGTGCAAGGCACTATGCTCAAAGCTGGGGGATATCAAGATTAATAATGAAGAGGTATTTCATGGAGCTAAGCCAGGGATGGGGAGGCTGGCGAAGGAAACCAGGAGTCTCTGGGTTTGTTTTTGGTCTGGACTTGTGCTTCATCCAGGCAGGGCACTTTGGGTGTGGAAATTCCCTCCACCAGCACAAATGAACAACTCCCTTATTACAAGCCAGGCAACCACCTAAAGCATGGAGAAGGAAGGGACCTGTCACCTAAGGAGTTTATGGCAGAGGCAGGAGTTGGCCTCATTGGCCATTATCCCCCCTCCCCCCGCCCCAGTCTGGCCTTCTTTCTCTTCTTCACTTGTGATGCTCCGGTCAGCATTTCCACGCACTCCCTCCCTCTCTCCTTACCTCACGCTCACTGAGTCCCTGTCTTTCTTTAAGGTGCTGCTTAGGGACCATCTTCTATAGGAAGTCATTCCTGAGCCTTCCAACTCTTCAGAGTCTTCCCTCCCAAACTGCCTTGTATTCAAATGCTCTGTGTATGCACGGGTGCAAATGTGTGGAGATACACATGCATTTATTAACTTTATATCTGTGCTGTATGTATACTTACATTATTTACGTATATATACATATGTGTATATACACCACACACACACGTAAGCTCCTTGTGAGAGAACAGATTATTGCCTTCTTCATCCCTGTATTCTTGGCAGCCAGCGGACAGTAGGTGCTTATTAAATACTTGATGACTGATGGAGTAGAGATTCCATGACTATAGCCCTTTACCCACTAGGTCAGGCTGCCTCTCATCAGTACAAAAGATACTGGCACTAGTTTCTAACCTCTGACTATCTCTGCCCAAAAGGATGAAATGTGCTCTGTAAGGCACGACTGGAGGGCCACACCATGTTACGACTGCCTACCTGACTCCAGGCAGAACTATTTGTCTCTCATTTCAAAGACTGAAATGGAAAGTGGGAGCTCCGAGGTTATCCATGCAATAAAAAGTTATGACCTTTTATTTCTGTATAGCTGATGCTAGGGGTTTTTTCCCTTTCTTTTTGGACTTCAAACATGCAAACAGAAGCAGAGCTAGATTAGCCTGTCTATAACAGTCAATTTCCTCCATCTCCATGTGTATACACACACACACACACACACACACACACACACACACGCACATCCATTCTCTCTGTCTCTCTCTGTATCTCTCTCTCTCTCCTTCTATCCCTCCCTCCCTAAAACTTAGTCATGATAAATGAAGACAACTTAAAAATAGGTGATGTGACTAGATCTAGAAACAGATCTACAATCACAATTGTTCTTCTGAACAATGTCTGAATTCAGGCAATAATTGCAAGCTAATTCACTTAGCGCTGGAAGGGCCCTTACAGACCATGCAGTCCAAGCCCCTCGCTGTGCAGATAAGGAAACTAAGGTTCTGAGAGGACAAGGGAATTGGTAAACGTCAGCTGGGCAGTCTGTGGAGGAGCCAGAATTCTCAGCAAAACCCTCAGACTTCAAATCTCATTCCCTTTCCAAGGCATCCTGCTTCCTCAGATTGGAGATTTATGAAAAGGCCCTGCCCAGGCTTGCTGCCAGTCGAGAAAGCTAACAACAGACTTTCAGCAGGAGCCATGTATTAAAGGGTGTTGTGTCCTTAATAAAATCTTAGTTATTTAATACAAGAAATTCATTTATGCATGTTAATGAGCAGAAGCAGTAATGTATATGATCCTAACAGCCTTTCTATTTTAAATCACTAAGTACTTAAGTTCATGTATTAGGACATCTATGCTGCAGGTTAAGGCCCAAGTATGTTTAACTTGGACTACCATTGGTAGAAAGTATGGAGCAATGGGCAAAGTTTTAGTAAACCCCAGGGAGTCAGTGTGTTTATCCTTCTGCCACAGCCTAGGAATTGTGATTCCTACCCAAAGAGCAGCTGGATCTCAGGGACAATGGAATATCCTTTTAAGAAACTAAAGAGCTTCAAAGTGAAAACCAAGAAAAAGGCTCTGAAGGGTTCAAAGGCTGGAGCATAAAAGAATATGACACAGAGAAGGAGGGAAAGAAGTCTACAGAATACCAAGATACTAGCAAAAGAGCCCCTGCTTTTCCCCAAGGGAGTCTAGGTGGAAATGGCTACTTGCCCTTCAAGGAAAGATGCTGTGGAGCTCAGCCAAAAGCTCACCCACAAAGGGCCAGGGGAGAAAGAACTAAGCATTGGTGGTCGGTGATTCTCTGCTTATCTGACAGCAAGATCTCTCTTCCTGGGGCATGCATCCAGAACAGAAGCTAGTCTCCAAAGTTTGTTAAAACAGATGACTACTACTACCCATTCCTGGCAATTGAACAAGGAGGCATGTACAAAGAGATGCGGCACAGCTGGCCTCGAAGTCGGGAAGGCCTGGGTTCAAGTCCCTCTTCTGACACACACACTGGCTAAGTGACCCCTCAGGGCATTAGGGCCGCTCTGAGATTCTAAATGGCAGAGAAAATGCCAAGCTGCATTGGTAGAGAAAGCTTCCTATACCAATGACATTCCTTGCCCTCTGGAAAACAGTAGGCTCAGAGCAGGGCTAGGACCAAGAAAAGGTTCCATTCTTATATGGACACTTTTCTCTGTCAAGAATGATCTTTGGATTGGAAAGGACAAGAAAACAATGGTGAGTCAAGAGGTGAAGGCCAAGCTAGGTAAGAAAAGAATAAGTGAACATGTCTCTTGTCAGCAGGCCATACCCTGGGAGTAAGTCTCAGAGCACTGAAAGAACTGTACAACGGGACTGCTAAGGCACTCTTGTTGTGGCTGCTGTCCATTCATTTCAGTCGGGCCTGACTCTCCGTGACCCCATCTGGGGTTTTCTTGGAAGAGATAATGGAGCAGTTTTCCAAGGACTCCAGCTCATTTCACAGATGAGGAAACTGAGGCAAAAGGATGAAGTGACTGCCCAGGATCACAGAGTTAGGAATGTCTGAGGCCGGATTTGAACTCATGAAGAGGAGTCTTCCTGACTCCAGGCCCCACACTTCATCCACTGAGCCACCTAGTTGCCCTAAGCCATTCTCAGGTATCCACAAACCATCGTGGAGAACAGCAAAGGGATCACAGACCTGGGAAAGGGTACATATTTCCCAATTTTTAGAAAACAAAATAGACTCAATTCTGCCTTCCCCAATGGCCCCCAGCTGTTAGTGTTCTCTTCTTCTTGGCATTATTTTGTATTTATGTTCCTGTGCACATGTGACATCCCCTAGGAGACTAGAATCTCCCTGAAGGCAGAGGCTAGTTCATTTGTCTTTGGATCCCCAATGCCTAGTACAGAATAGAAACTTGATAAATGTTTCTTCACTTGTTTTGAATAACTGCAGAGACTGATAACTCACAGAAGCCCTACTGAGTCTCAGACTGGTGGGAGAGTGCTTTAGGGAAACCACAGCTGTGTCCAAGGAATGACTGTACTGCTTATTCCCTTTGGGTTTAAAATGAGTGGCAAGAGGATCCCTCTGCTGTAACAAGTTGTACTCACTCTTTTGTTAAGACAAACCACAGGCCACAGGCTGCACCCCAGGGTGCAGCAGCAACACAGGCAACCACAAAGCAACCACTTGACGCTGACCGGAAGGTTCTTCTGTAAGCATCCGTTTACACGGCCAATACTGGTCTTGAATTCTTCTGGGGCCACCTGCAAGAGAAGCAAAGTCTGTCACCAAGGCTCAGCACAATTATTTTAATCACATGCAAAACAAATGTGTCTAGTGTCCTCTTCCACCTCCCACATAATCATAAACAAGACGCTTAGAGGATGTTAAAAAGTAAAAGGATCTAAGGTCATTTCCACAGAAGTTAGTCAACTCTTCCAATGATGGAGGAATGAAAAGTAATCGTTAGTGATATTTATGGGAAACAATAATATTAAATAACCCCCTTCAGATTCCAGGAAATGGGCACATATGCCTTTTTCTTACCATTTGTCCTCACAAATAAGAATCTTTTTTTGTAGCATTCATTGATTCTAATTCAATATGCCAGACACTGCCAAAGGAACAGGAGTAATAACTGAAAAAAAAATCAAGCTTTTGGTGGTCTCTCAAAATTCAGGGGAAGAGGCAGCCTGACAGAGAGGAAAAAAAACTGAACCTGACATTAAGACTGGGTTCCAAGCTTCACTCTACTACTGAACAGGGAATGCTGAAGCCCAATCACAGGGCCATAGGTTACATATTCCAAGCTAGAAAAGACCTCAAATGTGAAGTTCAACAACCTCTTCATTTTGCAGAGGTAGAAACTGAAAGGTGAACGTCTTTAAAGGCCAGAACACAGAAATCACTGATCGGTATTAAACTACCAGTAAAATTTTCTGTGGGAACCTAACAAAGCTTACAATACCTATAAAAAGCTGTCAATTTTCTCATCTCTAAAATATAGATTACAGTTACCTGCCTACCTCTGAGGATTGTTTTGATAATCAAATGAGATTAATTCAGGAGAACACAGTGCCTTGTAAAATGTGTTACATAGATGCCAGCTAGAATTATTATTAGTGTTGTTCACAAGCTGCCTCAAAAATAAGGTGCTACTAGGAAACATTTTCTCCCCCCAGAAAACCTTTGACATGCCAAGTAAACAGTGCTGAGCATTTGCCGAGGATTAAATTCATGCATGTTTTGTTAATATGTAACATGAGAAGCTGCTGCTTTTGGTCTGGACAGGAGCAGGGTGGTAAAGGACACTGAATCCAGAACCCAGGGAACCAGGTTTGAAGGCTGGCAAAATGAACCTGTTACCTGCCCTCTGGGGGCCTCAGTTTCCTCTTCTGTAAAATGAGTGGGTTAGACTAGATCTAAGAGCTACATCTTATGAACCACAAAATGGTTTCAAATTCCTAGGCCTCAAATTTCTCTAATCATTCTTTCTCCTCTTCCTTTCTTGCAAATAACCTCTGAGGTCTCACCACTGACAAGAACAGAAGCAATTCAAAAGTGGTAGGTACTACAGGTTTCATTAGATTTCCATAGAAAATGTAACCTCACATTTATGCAAGTAAGTGGTATGCTGAAAGCCATGCACCTCAAGGTGAAATCTTTATTCTGGACTTAAGAACCAATTTCCTTTTCAGGGTCAACTTGTCCATCTTTGTGAAGTTTGGGGCCCAAAAAATCCCATGCCTAGCTGTGAAATAAACAAGCGGTGAAATGATGCCTTTGGAAAAGGAAAGGCACAAAAATACATACAAATCAAAGAAGGTCATTTTGGCATCAAAAGGGATTTATTAGCCTTCAAAACACTGTCACACCACTTGCTCCATTTCCATCATCAAGCATCAAGATTACAGGCCCAGTATGAATCAAGAGGATGGCAGAGGCAGATAATTGCCATAGAACTCAGCACCATCATTTGCAGTTGTGGGGCCATCTAGGATATTAAGCATATAAATAAACAAACACATTTTTGACTAGTTCATAACAACCACTTTGCTTAATTGCTTTAACTATAATTTGGTACACTGCTCATTGAATCAACTGCCTACTGTTGTGACAGGTAAGAGCTTGAAGCTTTATTTTCAGAGGAAATTTCAAAAGAGAGACATCCTTTGGATTTTCAGCAACACTTGAAGAGCTAAATGTCTTAACAACATTTAGCTTAAATGTCCATTAAAAGAATAAGGTTTAGGAGCAGCTAGGTGGCAAAGTAGATAGAGCACCGGCTCTGGAGTCAGGAGGACTTGAGTTCAAATCCGGCCTGAGACACTTACTAGCTAGCTATGTGACCCTGGGCAAGTCACTTAACCCCCACTGCTTCCAAAATAAATTTTTTAAAAAGGTTCATGAAAGTACAAATTTTTTTTGTATAACACAAAATCTGGAATTGTTTACACACACACACACACACACACACACACACACACACACACACACACACTTTAATTTATACAAGTGTTAGACCAGCTGAAGACCTGTAATCTAATATAAAATTGGAACCAGCTTGCAGTGATTTTAACATTCTAGGTACTAATTAGCAAATACAGTCAAAATCTAAGATAAAACCAATCTCGGTAAAATTTTTATTTTAAGTAATATTATGGTGATCAGAAAACATTCTACTTACTTGAATTGTACTTACTTAAAAAGAGCTGTGCTTTCAGTGCAATGGATACTCCTGCCATGCCTTCGACTCTGGTCTTCATCAACTTCCCCCCCACACATACACCTGTCTGGCTCACCAGGAGGAAGCCATCCCCTGGTGAGCAGCCTCTGCTGCTGGGCATCTCCAACCTTTTGCTGGCCCAGCAGCCCACTCCCCAGGCTTTCTACCTTTCTCCTTTGTCAGAATACAATCAAGTGACAGTCATGATGACTTAGTTGCATCATGTGTTTTCAGTTTGTTGTAAGGCAAAATACATTGACAGTCTCCAAGAAAGAAAATGGATTTATATAGCTTGAAGAAGAAAATGTTAAGAGGGTATTTAATATTTCAAGTATATAAAAAGGTCTTCTCTCTGTGGGAAGCACTACTGTCACAAGGGGAAAGCAATGGACTAGGGAGAGGTCAAAAGATCTGTATTCTCATCCTCAACCTGTCATTAACTAACTGGGTGACTACAGGCAAATCACTTCATTATTCCAAGATTCACTTTAAGAAACAAGAGTCTATAAAGTAAGTATCTGAGCATCCATCTTATCTACCTTAGAGGAGTGAGAAAACCCAACAGTTAAGTACGTGGAAAGTGTTCTGCAGGGTACAAAAGGATAGAAACATCGAGGCTTCCAACCACTATTCTCTCCTGAGAACAAAAAAGGGATGAGCTTCCACTACAGGAGCTGGTTGGTAGGAAGATTGCAAAGTCTCTCCATAGATGTTCAAGGGAAGGAAAAGTGAGGTTATCTTCTGTGTGTGGTTTGCATCCAACCTCACCTGGAAGCAGACAAATGGCGATCCACTGCGTTGCAAGGTGAATAGAACACTAAACTTGGAATCAGGAAGACCTATGGTTGAATCCTACTTCTAATATTTATTAACTATGTGACCATGGGCAAGTCACTTCAATTCTTTGAGTCTCCATTTCTTCATCTGTAAAATGGGAATAATGAATACCTAAAGTATCTACATTACAGAGTTTTGTGAGGTTCAAATAAGATAATATACAAAGTACTTTATAAACTTTAAAGGACTTCATTACCAAAGCTAGATAAATGTAGACAAGACACAGTAATCTAGGTCTAGACTGAGTAAAGGGGGAAAGGATTGAGATTAGACAGTTCAGATTATTAGGGTTGATTTTACTCTCTTTCTTTCCCCATTTTTTTTTCCTTTTAAAGAACGGCATGGGGGACAAAGAGAGGAAATAATGGAATATATAACAGGGAGGGAAAAACAAACCTAACAATCATATCCGTGAATATGAATGCAACGAACTAGTCCATAAAACACAAAGTGGAAACATGTTATTTATAAGAAATACATATACAACATAAAGAGTCACAAGGAGTAAAAATGAGGAGTTGGCCTAGAATCTATTATATCACTACTGAATCCAAAAAAGCAGAGGTGGCTACCATCATCTCAAACAAGGCTACAGTGAAAACAGAGGTAGTTAAATGAGATAAACAGGAAAGAAACTACATTATATTTAAAGGCATCACAGATTATGAAACAACATCAATACTAAATATACATGCACCAAATGGCATAGCATTTAAGTTCTCAAAGGAAAAATCAACTTAATTACAGAAAGAAATAGACAACAAAACAACTGCTGGAGGATTTCACTGTGTCCCCTTTCAGATCTAGAAAAATCTAATAAACAAGAAGTTAAGGACCTAAATCGACAGAATTTTCCAAAAATTAAATATTCGAGGTTACTGAATGGGAATCATAAGGAACACACCAATTTCTGAACTCTGCATGGCACCTTTATAAAACCAGACCACGTGCTTAGATACAAATAACTCATAAAGAAATGAAGAAAAATTAAATGTCCTTTAGAGGCCAAAGTGAAAAAAAATTAAATGAAAATCAATAAGGGGAATCTGAAAAAATGAGTCAGACTTAAATGTAAACTAAATAATATAATCCTACAGAATGAGTGGAACTAAGAACAATAAATATAATAAAGAAACAATAAATAATTTTATCAAAGAAAATGAGACAACATACCAAAACTTTTGGGATGCAGCCAAAGCAGTCCTTAAGGAAAAATTTTTACCTCTAAACATTTTCATCAACAAAAAAAAGAAGTCTCTTAATTTAGCTTGCAACTAATGTTTTGAAAACCTAAAAAAAAAAAATAAACAAATTATAAAACTCTGAATAAAAAGGAAAATAGAAACTCTGGAAATCAAGGAAGAGAGAAACAAAATTGAAAAAAATTACTGTACTGATAAATTAAGCTAAGGGCTGTTTTTTCCTAAAACAATAATAAACTCTTAGCTAATTTGATTTTTTTAAACCATAAAACACTATAAATGTCAGTTATTATCATCATCAAGAAACTGACATAATCCTTTTTACATTGAGAAACACATATTAAATAAAACTATGCTGGCCACATTATAGTTAATTCTTGGCTTTTCAGGAATAATAACATAATTGAAAATAATATCTGGGACCATGAATACAAAGTAACATTTCTAATAATAATAACTGATTTTTCTATAACATTTTAAGGTTTATAAGCATTTTGTTTACAACAATCCTGTGAGGTCGGAAGTATAAGTATCATCTCCATCTGAAAGATAAAAAAACTAAGGCTCACAGAGTAGAAGTAACTTGTCCCAAGGTTCACAACCTATAAGTACTGAAATAGGGATCTGAACCCTGGCACTTTTTTTTCTACAGTTACTCAAAGCAAATAGAAACAGAAATGTGGTAGAAGGGATGAATGCTGAAATCCGGAGTCAAAAGATTTAGGTTCAAATCCTAGCTAATTAAATGTTATTTTCTTTCTCATGAATTCCACACTCTAGTAGAGACCACCTGCCGTTCCCCACATACAGTATTCCATTCCTTTGCACAGGTTGTCCCTGGGACAGAAGGGAATGCTCTTCCCCTCCTTACTTTCACCTCTTGAAACCTGGAGCTCCCTTAAAAGCTCCACCCAAGTGTCTCTTCCTACAAGAAGCCTGCCCTATTTTCCCCAGTTGTTTACAGCACTCCCTTTTCCCATGAAAATTTCTTTCTCTCTCAATAGAGATAGCTACAGATAGAAATGAAGATATCTATTCATCAGTTTATCTGGGAAGACTTGTATCCTTGCAGAAGAATGTAAGTTCCTTAAAGGCAGGGATTCATTTTTGGCACACAATAGGTGCCTAATAAATGCTTGCTGAATGAATGAAATGAAAACAAAAGTGTATACAGAGGAGGTCAATGCTGGAGACAAGCCAACTGTGATGGTATGGAGAAATCAATTCCCAAGGTATCTGAAGGCAGGGAAGGAGACAAAAGCATAGGAAAAAATCTCATATATTATTCTTTAAAGGCAACTGAGAGAACATTACTAACTGCAGACCCATGTACCTATTTCCAATCCATATAAAATTTTTATAAGAATAGTTTCCACATCTGAATGCATCTTTGATGAGGGAACTAGGAGGGACTGGGCAGGTTCTTGCTAGGCATGAGACACAGCAAACAACATCTTTACTGTCACACAACTGACTCAAAGAGGTATAGAATGCAAGATCCCAAGATCTCACTGTGTTTATTGTTTGCTGGCTACAAGAAAGCTCTTGATTCAGCACAGCAAAGACACCTCAGAGATAGGATCTCCTCCAATCGTGCATCGCCCAAGAAGATGCCAAAATGATGCAAGATTCCTTCAAAGTTATAACAAAAGAGAACTTTTTGCTGATCTAAATGTGATTTTTGTTTTAAGTGAAAAATGAAAGGAAAATAGATAAATTAAGTTCAAAACACTCTATCTGGCTAGATTCTCAAGAAGAAGCATGGTGAAGGCACAAAGTCATGAGACTGAAGTCGGGGTGCTGTGGTTTAAATCCTTGTAACTCTTACTTCCTATACAAATACCCATAATGTCTCTTTGGGCATTTGTTTCTCCATCTGTAAAACAAAGAAGATGGACTAGCTGATCTGTCAGGTTCCTTATAACTCTGAATTCTATGAATTAGGCTTTCAGATTGAATGTCCTTTGAAAATAACAGATACATCACTTCAGGTTTGGGGGTGGGAATGAGACTGGGATATGGATAGTAATGGCATGACATCATAGTAAAAAGAAGCCACTAATATCAGCAGACAAACTTGATCCCCAGGGGCCTTCATGTGCTACTGAGTCAGAATGAACTGAGAATTCAAAGGGACAGGAAATGACCTAAAGCAGCAGCTCCAACCTTGGCTTCTCTATATGTCAGATTGTCTACAATTTTCTCTGAGGAGCTATTGTAACAATCTCAAAACAACGTTTTAATACACATTAATTTACAATATAAATATATGCTATAAAAAACTTTCAGGAGGAAGACCAGTGCAAAGCCAATATTTCTCTAGCTTTTTAAGCTTTACACAGCACTTTCTGCATGCATGCACCCTGCAAGATAGATCCTATCAATCATGTAATTTAGTCCTGGAAGGAGCCTGGTGAGCAACCTGGTTCAACAAGCAAGGGTTATTAATTCCTTGCCTTCACAGTGTTAGCACTAGGATTTAAGGCCAATTCTCCCGAGTCCCAGCAGTCCAATGCTCTTTCTACTACACAGCATCCCTAATTAGGTGCAAAAACAATAACTGACATTTATATGGTGATCTAAGGTTTGCAAAGCACTTTCCCTACATCATCTCATTTGAATCTTCCAACAACCTTATGAGTTAGGTGCTAATGTCAGTTCCATTTGACAGAAGAGGAAACTGAGGCTCAGATAAGTTAAGGGATTTGCTCATGGTCACACAGCTAGTACATGTCCAAGGCAGGATTCAAACCTAGATTTCTCTCCATTACAGGTCAGCACAATTATCTAGTATATCCACTACTATTCAAAAAAAAAAAAAACAACAGATTAGCTCAGAGTGTGGAACTGTATGAGGGAAAGGGGAGGAGGGTCTGGTCACATAATAAGGTTCTACACATAAAGAAATGATGGCTGTAGAAAGGAAGAAGATTTAGGCACAATAACTGGTCAAGGGACAGCAGTTGCTAGAACACTGACATTCAGTCAATGTGTTTGTTCAGTGTATTCAAGTCTGAATTTATAAACAGTGAGCCAAGACACTTCTGAAATGGACATCTTTTTACTTTAGTTTGATTGTCCTTGGCATCAAATTGTTAATACTTTTAAATTTTATATCATAACTTATTTTTCCTTTAACCCTTTACCCCTTCATACTCTCTCTCTCTCAACACACACACACATACACACACACACACACACACACACACACACACACCCTAAACTCTCCCTTGTAACAAAGACAACCATTTTAGCACAACCCAAAGGCCTAGCACATGCCACATTCCACATCCAAAGTGTGGTAGGTAGTCAATTTCCTCTGCTGTTCCTTGAGGCTGAGATAGATCATTACACTTAAACGTTCAACTGCCTTTCGGGGCTGTTTTCCCTTAGATTATTGCAGTTATTATGTATATTGCCCTCCTGGTTTTGCTATGTTCACAACAATCTTTTTTTTTTATTGAAAAATTCAGTACAAACTGCTACTTACCTTCCCTGTTAGAACTGAAGGAAATTCAGTATCAAACTTGTTGCTCAAGCCAAACCTTGAAAACAAAAAGACAAAAGATATATTCCACTCAACTTCTTTAAGTTTATTTGTAAAATCATGTCACTTTAATAGGCTGACCTGGTGTTTAAAACATACGCACACACACACACACACAAAAAATCCTTGGCTTCGATTTCCCTGGATAAATCCATTGGCTACAATTTTGAAAATTAGCTGAGATAGTGTATAGTTCAAAAAATTAATCTGGGAAGTTTTAAAAATTATACCATATGAATTCAGATCCTGGAATGTTAATCCTAATTAAGCCCATGAGCATGGCAACAAGGAATAAAGTCAGATTCTAACTGAAGTCTGCTTTTTCTAAGTGAGTTAAAGAAATGTTGATGTGCATCTAGCAACTGAAGGTTCGTTGAAGGCAAAGCATTTTATTCTGCCATTGGCAGCCAAGCATTCTTGCAAGGAGGGGAGAAGAGGACCAAACCATTCACTTTCTGCCCCAAATACAGGAGGGCCTTTTACCGGCCTACTTGCTCGATTTTGAAGGCAAGCATCCCAAGCCCATCTCCTCCCAAAATCTGTCAAATGTTCCTGAAGAAACCCTTGTGAATTCCCTGACTCCAAAGCTGCACCTTCATCTTCTGATCTTCTACAGTAATGAAAAGTCCAGAATCATGAAGAAGTTGAGAACTCTGTATAGAAAATGATTATATTCTACTAGACTAGACTAAATTCTACAGCACAGATTGCTGGATTACAACCAACAAGAAGTTGTACTAGATTGGAAATCTGAGTATGAGAAGTATATGTTTCTAATTCCTGTGACCACCACAGCGCCTCACACAGGACCTTACGGATATATGAGGCATTCAATCAATAGTTGTTGATAAAAACGAATGTTAAGAATTGTTTTTACATGTAACTGGAGAAAAATAAAATACTAAATTAAAAAAAACAGAAAAAAATACTTGTTCAATGAATGACAACAATATTGCCTCTATTTAGTTAATCTAGGAAACTGTACACTTTATATAGCATAGAGTTATCTCATTTATAGTAGGTTAAATATGGTATTTGTGGTCAATTTTATTTTTTAAATGGGCATCAGGCCATTGTTATGGTCTAGAACAGGGATGAGGAACCTAAACCCCTATTATACTATTATTTCTAAGGAGGGAAAAAAAAAATCAGGTTACACTTCAAACAATAAAAGCTTTCTTGCCTCTCTGCCCCCGAACTCTTTCCCATCACTGAAAGTCCAATTCAAATACCACCTCCTCCAGGAAGCTTCTCCTGATTCCCCCAGCCCTCAGGTATAACAATGTGCTCCCCACCCACATCCCTGACCCTCATATAGAACCTGGTTTGCACCTCCCTCCCTTCCTTATGTATTTATGTACTATTTTAGGTGGCACAGCAGAGGGCTGGACCTGGAGTCGGGAAAACTTAAGTTCAAATCCCACCTCAGACACTAGCTGTGTGACCTTGGGCAAGTCACTTCACTTCTGCCTGCCTGTATTTCCTTATCTGCCTCAAATATAATCTACCTCAAAGGGTGGTTGTGAGGATCAAATGAGATGTTTGTAAAGTACTTCGCAAACCTTAAAAGCGCCATACAAGTGCTAGCTCTGATCATTTTATATTAGCATTAGTCACGTATATGTCTTACCCTCCAACAGACTGGAAACTCCTACAGAGTTTCTGCTCCTTGGGGACATGGGCTGGTTTCTTGGCACTGCACCACCACCTATTACCACTGGCTCTGAATGTAGTAGGGGCTTAATAGATATCTGCTGAATTGAGAAGTCCAAATAGCCTTCCCTTCCCCAGATGCTCATTAATTCACTCAAGCCAACCCACATGACCTTACCTGTCATCTTAACATATCCAAACTGGGGGCTTCTACACTAAAAGAATGGAGTCCCCTGTTAGAGGGCCCAAAAATGCAAACCAAAACATAAGATCACCCCAGAAGCATTAACCACGAGACATAGGCTCGGTAGGGATCTGAAAGGAATTGTTGTTTTACAAGGATTACAACAGGGGCCACCCACTGTTACCACTTTCTTTGTAGATGGAGGAGCAGAGGCAGAAGAAAGCATACCAGCCTCCAAAGAAAGAGATTAACCCAAGAAAGAGAAACGTAGCAAGTCCAATATGTGTCAGACCAGACAAACTTTCTGAACACCATGTCACATTAAACTTCATTTCATGAAAAATGGTGTCAAGGTAATGGACTGACAGGTTTTCTTTATCTGAAAAATGCATTTTCCAACGAAAGAAGGGGTATTTTGTGTTTCCTCAAAATGAGGAAAGTGACAAAAGCTGAACATTTTGAATAGCTGAAGGAGGTACATGAAAATCATGTTTAAAAGGGACCAAAGAACTTTTGGGGAAACTCCAAGACAGAAAAAGACCAAGAAACTGTCAACAAGCTTTTCAAAGCCTATAAAGTTATGGGATGTAACACGTCACTGAAGAGCCATTTCTTGGATTCACATTTGAACTTCTTGGAAAATATAGGTAAAGTCTAAGGAATGTTTCCATCAAAAAATGCCCCCAATGGAAAAGCTAACAACAATACTAGGGAGCCAGTGGAGTCCAAGCACAGCATGGCAGAGCTCGAGCGGGCTGGGATCTCCTACTGGACTTAAGCAATATGCCATACTAAGGCAAAATACAATTTGTAGCTACAGTTTGGCCAAATTCAATGAGCAATTTTGATTAGCTAAGAAACAATTTTAAAATACAAAACGGTGAGTCCTGTGAAAATGCTGTGTGGGCAATGGACAAAATCTGAAGCTGTATTTGAAATCTGAACAAAAGCTGCATTTAAAAATCAGAACAAAAACTACTACAAAATTCACCTACAATCGCAAGGGCCTACTTTTCATGTGTAACTGAAAAAAAAAAGCTGTCCAGTGCTATAAGCTCACATCAGCATGGTATTTTAAGGTTTACAAAGCACTTTCATTACAACAACCCTTCGAGGTGGAGAGACCAAGTATTCTCTCCATTTTAGAGAAACAGAAAGTAGGCTCCCAGAGCTAAGTAACTTGTCCAGGGTGGAACATCTCACTGGGGGCAGGGTTCAAACCCAGGTCTATGGTGTTCTTTCCACTACCATACACATCTCAATGCTATCTATAAATACTCACACAGAGTAACAAACCTAATACCAAAAAAAAAAAAAACCTAAGGCCTGAGATTTTGCTTTGTGGTGTCCTTAGACTTTATTTCACCGTATGAGAAATGTGTATTATAGTATTTAATTTACAATGACATGTTAATCTGGGAATCTGGAACACAAATATGTAACAGAATAAGAGAAGGCCATTCCATCTAAGTTATGATACAAACCTTGAAAGCATTAATCAAGAACGCTTCATTTAACATGCTTTCCCACAAAGAAGCTTTTTACGTTACATGACCTGACCTCAGAGATAGCCCTGGGCTCCATTCTGATAAGGTCAACACTACATATTTTAAGCAGTGATGTATTTTAAACTCTTCCCATATACTATTCATACCCAAAGGTAAGAGTTTTAGTAAAATGGGTTCATACAACTTAGAGCTAAGAAGGAACCTTGGGGAGTATATAGTCCTTCGTCCACATTTTACCGAGCAAGAGCATAAGACTAAAAAACTTTATCTTTGTGGGCTCAGATTGCTTTCAGATAATTTCCAAGAATTCAGTGTGCTACAAAATCCAGCACTGCCTGCACTTTGATTAACTAGCATCTTCCCTCTGGAGGCAAATTTACAGCTAAAGAATGAAAAGAAGCATCATTTGAATGGTTAGTGAGTGCTCTGCACTAGCTAAACACCAACTCCCAATGGAAATAGGGTTTTGCTCATCTTTCTAAATAATATATAGACAAGTCCTTCTAATAAGATACATTGTGCTCTATTTATAAACCCCATACATTTTTTTTGTTAAAAAGGTTCCACACGAACCTAATGTCAAACAATGCCACCTGCATTCCTTTTCCGGGGTGCTAATGGGGCATTTCAAGCCTATCACAATCTGGCTCCAGCCTGTCTTTCCAGGCTGATTACACATTACTTCCCCCATTCACTACATTCCAGTCAAACTGGTCTGTTTGTAGCTCCCTGTACAGAACGCTGCCTTTGCACAGATTGTGTGCCCCACGACTGGAATGCTCTCTCTCCTCACTTCAAGAGGCCTTTCCCAATTTCCCCAGTTATTCATGTCCCCTTCCAAATCAGTGTACGTTTAGGGCCATACAGTCTCGCTGTACAGGAAAGGCACGCTGCATAGTGGATAGAGAGCCAACCTTCAAGCCAGGAAAACTTGAGTTCCAGTCCAGAATCCAACTGGCTGGGAGACCCTAGGATCTAGCTTCTCAGATTTCTCACCAACGCTCTAAGAGATGATAATCTCCAAGGTTTATAATCTCTAACTGCAGAAAAGGTATCGCCTATGCCACTGGAATCCCAGGCCCAGCCGGCCTTTCTCCCTTCCCCCTCTACCTAATATGCTATATCCTAAAGGAAAATGTAAGCTCCCTGAAGGCAGAAGAACCCAGCACAGTGCTTGGCACACAGTGAATGCCAAACAAATGCTTGGTGATATTTTAAACTTTAATGTATTACGGACATACTTTAAATCATCATACTAGGTTTATTTTGCAAAATGATTTTTGAAGTTGCTTATTTTGATCTCCCACTAGTGAGAGTTAATGTCTAAAATACACTCCCATAATTGAATACACAGAGGCTTCTCTAGAGCTCCCTTTCCCTTCACTCTTACAGAGGCAGAAATATTCCCTCTCTAAAGATCCAGTTCCATACAACCTCACTCTCCCAGGCTTTAACTCTTCAGGACTGGTTCACACACTCATTCTTTTCTCTCCAGGAGCTTCACCTTCTTCCTGTTTTCAAATAAGCACCCCCTTTGATTTCCCTCCTTGAAAAGAATGTTCCCTTATTTCTGGCGCCCCTTCCAGCGACCATCTAAATTCTCTTCTTCCTGTTACTGACAAACTTTTTGAAGAAGCGACCTTTATCTGCTGCCTCCCCATATGGCCATCACCTTACTAAAACTGCTGAGTGCATCACCAGTGAGGCCCTTTATGGACAAATTCAAGTGCCTTTTCCACCTCTGGCACAGTGACAACCTCCTCTTTAAAACTAGCTTCTGTGATAGGAACCTTCCTTTGTCGCCTTCTGGGTTTTTGTTTGGAGTTCTTTACTTTTTTTTTTTGGCCTCCTCCCAGGCCTAATTGTGGGTGTTATCCAAAGCTCAGTCTTTGGTGCTCTCCAAACTCTGTCAGAATGCTCATCTGTTTTCACAGCCTCATGGAGCTGACCAAGCCCATCCCTCGGCCATTCCATCCAAATTCCCTCCATTTGGCTGAGAGTAGAGAGGTCAACACCCTGGTTAGCCTTGGGAGACCTTTAATGCCACATGGCAGGGACAGAAAAGGTTTCTGATGGGGAAAGGCAGCAGCCTGAGCAGGATGGAATAAAGAAGAGCCAGGACTGACTTTGAGGAGCCAGGGGAGAGGCGAAAACAGGTGAAAGGGAATAAGGCACTGGTAGCTACTGGGAAAGCCTCAGCCCCAGCCACCTTCCAGGAGTTGTGGAGCTACAATCCCTTCCCTGATCCTTCTCAAAAGTATCCCATCAGATGGGACTCTATGGCTCATTTTCAGTTACCTAACTATTAAAAAGTCCATTATCTAAGTCCTGTGAATGAGATCAGCTCAACATAAATGAGAAGGGAAAACACCAAATGCAGAGATGGGGACTGAGAGCAGAGACAGGGAAGTTTTGAGCATGCCCCAGCTCAGACTCTTGCACACATACAGAACACAGGGATGGAAAGCCTAGGCCAGAGGGAGGGAACAATATAGTCTGAGCACCCTCTGGTGAACGGTGCAGCCACTGGGAATGCCAAGCCACATACACGGCCCTCCAACACAGCCACTTGGCTGGTGGGTATTACCTGATGACTAAGAGAGATTTTGGTTTTTTGTAGTTAATGGCTAAGAAGTCTACATCCCACTCCCTAGACAGGCAGTTTTGGTAGCATCACAAAGTGTTCCCCAGGACAAACACCATCTGTCACAGTGGCATCAATCATGACTGCCAAATCTCTCATTCTAGTCTTGTCTTTTCAGTTAAGCTCCAGTCTCTTGGCTTCAAACTTTCTACTAAACATCGTTATTTGGAGGTACTACCTTCAAATAAAACTCAACATGGTCTTTGCCCTGATCAGACCATATATGGAATACTGTGTTCAGTTCTGGGCACTGAATTTCTAAAAGGACACTGGCAAATAGGGGACTGACCAAAGGAAGTCAACTGCAATGGAGAGATGCCTCAAAGTCACACAGCACCAATACTGGTGAAACAGACTGAAGAGGTGTCACCTAGAGAACACTTGGAGGATCACAGCCTGAAAGTATTCAAAAGGCTATCACATTTAAATGGTTTATTTTGTTTGGCCTCAAGAAGGAATAGGGAAAATGGCCAAGGCAGATTTCCCAGGGGGAGAAGAAAACATTTAAAGCCACCTAAAGGCAAAATGGGGCTGCTTCTAAAGATGGTTGAGTTCTCTAACATACTATACCAAGTCTAAACTCCTTTGCCTGGCTTTCACGGCCTTCCCATAATGTAGGGAGCCTACCTTTCTGATGGTACTTCCTACTACTCCCCAATGTGCTTCTTCCACTCTGCTTGTCTGATTTCTGCATTGTTCTTTGAACAGGGCTGGCTCACTGTTTTTACCTTTGCACAGAGGTTATCGCCCTCACATCTTCAGGCCTCCCCAAGCTCTCCTCTCTCAGAATGCTTACTCTACTTGTGACCAGAGTCCCACGATCTCACTCTTAATTATATAAAACTGTCCTAATTGTGTGTACAACCTACCTGACCCCCTACTCTACAGCCTCTCTGAAATAAGGGACCACTTTCAGACTTTGTCTGTATCCTCATGGCACCTAACACAGTGCACACCAAACAGGTGCCCAGTTACTGTCATTTTCACGCTGGTTCATACATTCAACAAATATTTCATCTAGAGGTGGCAGGCAGCAATATTTAGACAAGCATTCATTAAGTGCCCACGTGGCAAGCAGACAAACAAGAAAACAGCCCCTGTCCTTAAGGAGCATGCATTTATGGGGAAGCATCAACAAATATAATTAAATAAAATATGGATAAGGTCATTTGGAGAGCTTGGAAAAGGTATCCTACAGGCACCTGAGCCAATAGAGAAGGATTCTCTATTCTAAGAGGAAGGGGTGAGGACAGAGAGCATTTTAGACATAGGAGCAGACCAGTCTAAAAGTACAGAAGCAATGTGGAGAACAGCAAACAAGGCCACTTTGGGTGGACCCTTAGGCAGGTGAGGGAGAGTGACGTGTGCTAAGGCTGGGAAGGTAGCCTAGAGCCAGACTATAAGGGGCTTTAAATGCTGGAGAGGAGTTTGGATTTGATCCTGGAAGCAAGAGGAAATCCCTGAAATTTCCTGAGCAAAGGAATAAACAATCAGACCCATGCTGCTTTAATTAAAGGAAGAAGAAATACAAGGTTAGCTAAGACTCTGACCTCATAGATTTCTGTTCTGATGGGAAAGGTCACAAACTCAGAGAGCTATAACACATATTACAGAAGTGCAACTGAGAATTATAAAACAAAGTATTAAGTAAGGTTCAAAGGGCAAAGTCATTATGGACAGTTGTGAGTAGGAAAGGCCCCATTTGAGTTAGACTTTAGAGGACCAGAAGAAATTCACCAAAGGAGGAGATACTTAGAGAACCATTTCAACTCTGTCAGATATTACAGTTCTATGATTCCCCAAAAGGCAAACTAATCCTCAGGTGATTAGAATTATGATCACTATCCAGCTCCAATTATTGAAGTAACAGCCAGGGCCTGGACATTTGCTAATGGTCCTCATTAGAGACTATTATCTACCAAAACAATGTTAAATACAATTAGCCTTGGGGACCAAAGCTTAAGTATCACTTTGTCAGGTTCAACAAACAGCCTCAGATGGATGGACCTGCTAATAGGTCTTAGGGAAAACTTCCTTGGCACCATAAGTGGCAGCAAAGGCTAATGGTCCTACTATGAATTTCAACATCACCAGGTGGACAAGAGAGCACAAGGTATACCAAGGCCATTTGTTTATTACTATGTTTTACTTATTCAAAACAATCTCTGACCACCTCGAACCTAAAGCCAGTAGTTCTCAAGAATATTATCTATGTCAAGAGGCTCCCGTACAATAGAAAGAAAATATATATAGAATAAAGAAATTGAAGGTATGGTTCTCCCTCATCCCATTTTGGAAATGGCTAAGGCCAAGTTATTAAAAAAAAAAACTCGAATAGATGAAATGTCACCAATTCCTATTTGCTCATGAGGGGTGTCTACTATACCTAAGGATTAGATGGCCAACAGCAATCAGGCCAACCCCTGCCTGAGAAAGTCTGCTAAAGCCCTGTGTGGCCTCACTCACTCCCCAGAGCCAGTCTACACTAGTGCTCCAACAGGATGGCAGGGAAGGGAATGCTGCTTGCTCTGGTTCTGTTCTGTTCTGTTCTGTTAAGTCTATTTTCTCTTTCCCATGGAAATAAAGACAAGTGTTTTACCCCACTGTAGATGGCAAGGTACTGCAGAGACAATATTCTTCAATTCTCAGGAAGCTTGGCTATTTTATCCACCTTGCAGAAACCTGCCTTACTCAGATATTGCAGCAATGCCCCTAAGACAGTGGTCCCTCCACCACAAGCATCAAGTACTTGAATGGGGGGGGGGGGAAATGCATAATTTAGGTAAATTTAGTCATCGTTCTTTATTCACTATTTGATGACCTCACTTAATTAAATTTTCATGTTCCTATTTTATGCATTCTCCAAGAACTGATTCCAATTCACTGTAAAAGAGCACAGACCATTAATGGCACAAATCTATGAAAGTAAAAAGTAATGCTAAAAGATAATTTGCAAATAAACATTACTAAATACAGGGCTAAATGTCTACAAAGTGAGAAGAAAAGCAACCAAATTCAAAGAGCTTTCTTTTTATTCCACACACAGATTCACAGAGTCAAAGGGTTCCCTCAGAAGTCCAACCTACTTCTGATTAATAATCTGAATCCCCAACACCTGTGACAAACCGCCACTCAGAGTGCTCCTGCTTGGCCACTAGTCAATAACAGGGAACTCACTACCTTCCCAGGCAGCCCCAGTTGCTAGAAACTTTTTCTTCTCTTTCAGTTGCAGTTCTCTCTGAAACTTTCCCCTGCCCTGAAGGACCAAGAACGAGGTGAACCCTACTTCCAGGTGAGGGCCATTCAAATTCTTGAAATGAACAATCATAACCCTCGGCTTCTCTTCTCCAGGCTAAATGTCCCCAGCTCCTTCAAATGATCCCTGGATGGCTTTATCTCCAGTCCACTCACCAAACTGGTACTCTTTCCTTCCCCCTACCCACACCATGCACTCCAACTTTTTAATGTCCTTCCTAAAAGGTGTCACTGAAAACCAAACACAATACCCCAGATGTGGTATGGCCACAACAGAAGACAATGGGGTTATCAATAAAATAGAATGTTGGGGCAGCTAGGTGGCTCAGTGGATAGAGCACCGGCCCAGAAGTCAGGAGGACCAGAGTTCAAATGCGGCCTCAAACCAAACACTTCATACTTACTAACTGTGTGACCCTGGGCAAGTCACTTAACCCCAACTGCCTAAAAAAAATAAAATAGACTGTTCCACGTCAGTCATCATGGACTACGGAAGCCTTTGTTTGATCACCAACATGCTTTGAACCAACTTTGTAATGACTAAGTCTGACATTAAGTAATGCGTCCAATCTCAAACAGAGACTTTGGACTAGTTTTTATTTGCCCTTCCCCCAAATTAAAACTTCATGATGGAAAGCATGGAATTAAAGTACTTGGTAGTTCCATAATACTATGTTGAAGTTCTATACAATTTATTGTATATTATCTAATACATTATTATTATATAGAATATATTATCTAATACAATACCATTCTATACAATTTATTTGGTAATGTGGAAAAGACTCTGGTCAGTCTTGACTTTTGGTTAGCAGGGGGCCAAGCCCAGGGTTTTATCTCGTCTGCCATTTACTACCCTCCTCCTAATCTGAGCACCACCTGCCTCACAGGACTTTCGTAAAAGTTCTCTCAAAACTGCAAGAGTTCTATGTACAGCAGCTGTTTCACTAGACTTTTCTCAGGACAGAGCACACTCCCTCTGCCAGCCATGGGCTCTGGGCCTTTTCAGCACAGCAGAAGCTGCCACCATTCACACTGTGTTGGCAGACCCTCTGAGAACCCAGGACCACCTCGATGCCTGGATTCATCAAGGAGCCTTTGGGGGAGGTGCTATGTTATAAGCATCTTTATATTATGTTATGCTACATTCATCAAAGAGGTGCTATGTTATATGCTCTTTCTATATAGAGAGCACATAACATCCATCTGAGATAACATAACTATTTTTCAAAGATGAGGAAATTAGAGATGCAAAATAACCAATTTAAGAACATTTTGATTCAGCAAACCTTTATTAAGCACCTGCTACGCTCGAGGCATTGTGCCAGGCTCTCAGAAAGGTACAAAGATTAAAAAGACAGGGTGCCCACCCTTAAGGAGCTTACATCACAGTCCGTGAGGAAATAAATACAATACATAGATATTCACAAAGAGCTCTAACATGAAGCAGAACACCAACGGCCCCATCTCTGCTGGGCTCCAAAATCCTTTGTGGCTGCCTCCCTACGGTTTCCCAAAGCTCACTGTCTCTTGCCTGGCATTCCAAGCCTCCATAACGTGGTGCCCTCCAACCACTCTAATCTAGCTTTATCTGAACTCTCCTCTCTGCCCCTATGAACATACCCAGGGGCCTTCCCACTTCTAGGACTGTTCACTCCTCATGGAACCTGAGTCCCTCTCCCTTTTCCTCTGCTGAATTTCATCCTCTAAAGCTTACCTCAAACTCTACCTCCTCCAGGAAGCTTTCCTGACCTTCTTGTTTGATAAAGACCCTTCCTCAGAACCTCCCCAAGTACTTGAGTCTGTCCCTCCTAAAGAACTACAGTCCCATGCTGTACAGGGAAGCACACAAGCACAGATCCCCTCACACACCACTGCCAGCTTAATAAGATTGCTTCAAGTACGGCACTAGCTCCATTCCTGGAGGTGCTGATACTGTTATTTCCTGTGCATAAACTGCTTCTGATACAAGAACCTGGCACAGTGACTCAACCAGCCAATAAGCATTAACTGAGTGCCAAGTATGTGCTCAGCACTGTGAGAAGTCCTGTAGGGGACCTATTCATAGCAGCACTACACAGTGCTGACTGTGAATGTAATTGAGTTCAGTGATGCCACAGAGCTCAAGTAGATCACAAGAAGCAGAACTGGGAGGACCTTACAGATCTTCTATTCCAAAAGTACTTGTGTACTTTTGTAGGGGTGCCCTTAACATACCCAGAATCGGGGAAACAACTCTTCACCTGTGAATTATCCTATAGTCTACTCCTACCCTTGATCTACTCAAGTCCTCAACCAGGCTTCAAGGCCCAGCTCAAGTGGTCCCCCTTCCACGAAGCCTGCTGCTACAACTCAAAGATCCACTAAGACCCCCTTTCTCTAAATACTTCCAGTACACTTCAGTCTGTACCAGACAATTTAGCACTTAATTATATGCTATCCGGAACTATTTGCTAAGTGTTTCACCAGTCCGAATTTAATCCCTTCAACTACACAGGAGAGGTTCTTAACCTTTTTTTGTGCCCTGGATCCCCTGGGCAGTCTGAGAAAGCCTATGAATGAACCCCTTCTCAGAACCATGGTTTTTAAATGCATCAAATAAAATACAGAGAATTTTGAAGGAAGTCAATTTTATTGAAATATAGTTACCAAAAAGATTTTCATATATATATATATATATATATATATATATATATATATATATAAAATGTATGTATGTTATTTTTTTTTTAAGTTCACAGACCCCAGAGGTTAAGAACCCTTAATCTAGGCGTCTATTCCCCGAGGACGTTTCAGACTTTTTCTGTGGAATCTGTCACCCAATCCATTAGCCACTAGCCCCAAAAGGGTCCACTGAGATCATCTGCTCACCACACACCCCCAAACTGGCTGAAAACCAAAAGTACCACCACAAAACAATGAGCGAACAAGCATAGGGCCCCTTATTAGTGGTGGTGACTGACTAGATCTGAAGCTCAGAAACCCCAATGAGCTCTACTATGTAGAATATGGAATAGCTATAGTCTAGTTATGCGGTCATCAGACTTAGAGCTGGAAAGAGGTCATCTAGCCTAACACTCTCATTTTAAAGAGGAGGAAACCAAGGCCCAGAGAGGCTAAATAACTTACCCAAGGCCACACAGGGAGTAAGTAGCAGAGCCACAATTCGAACCCAGGTCTTCTGACTCCAAAGTAGGCAGATAAGGCTTCATGAGGAGGTAGGACTTGAGCTGGGCCTTGAAGTGGATATGGATAGGCAGAGAGGAGGAGGACGGGCACTCTAGGCAGGAGGAACAGCATGAGCAAAAAGCAGAGAGGCAGAAAAGAGCATGGTATGTGTGGAAGACAGTAAGATGGGCCTGAATGGAATAGAAGGTAAGTGCTGAGGGGTAGCCAGAAATCAGGGCAGATGGTGGGGTGGGGCCAATATTATGGAAGGCCTTGAAAGCTGGGGACGGGTGTTCATATCCACTCCTCTCAAGTTAAGAGGGAGTTATAATAGGTTCTTAAACATGAGAAAGGAGTGATTTTTTAAATTCTGCCAGCCCTACGGAGAACAGATTAATGAGGGAAGAAACTGGAGGCAGGGAGGTTAACGAGGACATTGGGGGGGACATAGGTGATACCAGGGAGCTGGACTGTGATGGGAGTGAGTATGGAGAGAAAGGGGCTAACCTGAGAGACCTTCTAACAGGGTATAAAAGGTGGGTATTAGACTAGAGTCAGTTCTAATAGATTATGGCCTTGGGAGACAGATTCGAATATGAACTGAAGGAGAGGCAAAAGGCAAGGGTCCAAAAAGCCTCCTAGGTCTGTGGCCTGGGAATCTAGGAGAATGGTGCCACCATGACCAAAACAGACTCATCTGGAAGGGGAGCTGGCATAGGGAAGGAAAGATGAAGAATCTGGCCTGGGACATGCTGAGTGGGAGGTGATGGTGCAACACTCCATAAATGTTAGTAAATGACCAGATTTGGAGAAGGCAGATTTCATGGAGTTAGGCAGGTGAAGAAAGATTTCAGCACTTCTAAGTTGCTTGCTTTATACCTGAGCACAGTCCTTGACACACAGCAAGTGTTCAACAAAAACTTAAGCTGAATTTGCTTGCAGGCTTTATCGAATGCTTGGGAGAGGCAGAATAAGGCTACCCGAGTCACCAGCACCTTGGTTTGAGGCTAATATGGACTTACACACAGAAGATAATGAATAACTATTTACTTTTACTTCACAGGTCTCTAATAATTCCTCCAAACTTCGAGTTTCTTTTTCTTTCTAAGGATATCTGGCTGTAATATAATTACAGTAAAAGCCTAACCATTTGGAACTATGTGAAGGCAAAGCCAGTCAAAACTAGTAAAAGCTTCTTCTTAAGAATGTTAGACATTCCCCCAAAATATTTTTTAACGCTACATTAATTTGCTTAGGAAATCCTTTCTTTATAGAAAGCGCACAGACAAAATTGAGCGCAGCACTGCATTCTCAACCCAGGGGCCATAGGGCAGGTCGTAGGCTGGCCAGGTCTTTGCTGTGTGGTCCTGGGCAAGTCACTTCCCATCTCTGACCCTTGGTGCTCTGAGCTATGTGGCCCAAAGTATTTTAATGTAAAATGAAGGACTTTTACCATGCACAGTTGCTACGAGGGAGAGGGAAATTAAAAGAAAACAACTCCTTTCTACCCAAGTTCATCTGAAAACAATCTGGGGTCTTCAGTGGCCCAAGGCCTCCAATGAGTCCACAAAGTGATATGGCAGCCAAGACAGCCAAAGCAACTTCCAGGCTGGTCCAGGGGCACCCCACTGCCCAAACTATACCTGGAAGATGGCATTCAGCTCTGTGTGCCAAATAGAAATGACAATGATAAGCTGAGGTGTCTGACGGAGGGCAATTAGGATGGTAAAAGGCCTCAAGATCAGGCTATATGAGGAACTGAGGGCGTTGAGGCAGGACAGAACATATAGGGAGAACATCAAAGCTACCCCCAAGTATCTGAAGGGCTGGCACGTGGAAGAGGGTGAGACTTGTCCTGCTTTGCCCCAGAAGACAAAACCAGAAACAATTGGGGGGGAGGGGACAAAAAGAGAAATGTAGGTTTGATTTAAGGGGAAGCTTAGGAGGGAGTGGGCTCCTTCTCATTGAAGATTCTTAAGCAAAGGCTGCCTTAGGGGTTCAATCCCCCATCTCAAGCTGGCAGGGACCCCAGAGGGCACCAAGCATAACCTTCTCAATTGCCAAAGGAGGAAAGTCAAGGCTTGTAAAGTCAAATTACTTAACCAAGGCCACAGAGGTGGCCCTTCTGCCCTCATCAGAGGCAGGGTTTGGGCCTAAGGCCTCTGGCTCTCTCCACTGTGCCCTGCTCTATGAGTAGCTACACGGGGCAGGGGCAGGTCAGATCCTGGGGGCTCTGGGGTCCTTTCCAACTCTGAGATGTGGGGTTCTCCTTATACCACACAGCTCACAAGGCACCAGAGAGTCTTTGATGAGACTTTTCTAAACCTTAAAATGCTATAAAAAGTTGTTATTACCAATTAGCAAAATCCCAATTACACCTTATGGTATCAGAAACTGCAGCAAGCATAAAGTAAACACAATGTTTCTGGTGCAACTACTAAACGGAAGTTGCATAAAAAACAAGGTTTACTACTGTGAGTAAGACCCAGAAGCCTCTCATCTCTGGCAGCCTTTTCTGTTCCTCTACTCTGAAAACATCCTGCTCAGGAATCGAATACCAAAATGGAGAGGCAATCTCGTTTGGTTGCTGGCTTCTTAATTCAAAGACAATTGTGCTGCTAAATGTTTCTGGTTTTCTTCTTATCCAACATTTGGGTTGTTTTCCACATCTTTCTAAAAAGGAGGAAAATCAAAAAGGAGCACAGGGCTTTGGAGCACAAAGAGGCCTTGGAGATCACCTAAGCTGACCGACCCTTTCCTCACGTGCCAGGGAAGGGAAGCCATGGGAAGTTAACAGCCAGGACTGGAACACCATTCTTTGGGCCTCACAGTGACCTAATCTGACTCCCTCATTTTACAGATGGGCCCAGGTAACCGAAGTAACTTGCCCAGGGTCACAGAGGTGGTTGGTAGCTTCTCAATTTTTAATTCAAGCCTATAATTCTGTATTCTCTACTTCCTATATGCACAACACTGTGCTAGGTGCTGGAAGAGATATGATAAATGATATCATTCTTAGAGTATAACCCAGTAGGGCAATATGCCATACACAAATATTACACAAAACAGAATATGGTAAGAACATAAGAAAGGTACAAACAAAGTACTATTCAAGGTCTGGAGAACAGAGAAAGGAGAGGTCATGCTTAGGGGTTGAGTAACAGTCCTTATCACTCGAGCACTTTATTTGTCATCAAATTTTCAAAAAGATAACTTTTCTTACCGTGTCAATACAGCTTTCTAAAAAAGGTCCTACTTGGGGATTTTAATTCAAACTTAAAACTGTGAAAAGAAACAAAGTCCTTTTCAGCATTTAAAAAAAAACGCAGACAATGAAAAATACACAAATCTTGGGAATAAAAAAGAAACCTGTTTGGATGGCCTGCACACACACATATACACATGCATGCACATACATACATACATATACATACACACACACACACACATATACACACACAAAGTTTATTTTGAAGACATCAACACAAGATTAAATATTTCCTAAGACTATCAGGGTGAGAAAGGCTCATGGTAAGGTTATCCCATTCCTCACAACTAGTGAAACTTGATTCTAGTAATTTAATGTGCTGATCAAAATTTTCAATCCAAGATCTGGCACAGCTGAGATATGGTACACAAGGATACTAAATAACTTTCCAAACCGCCCAGCAACCTAACATCAGGCTCCAGGGTTTCAGACCTTGGCTTCCATCCTGTAACACATCTCATTTCATTTCATCTCATCTCATCTCCTCTCCTCTCCTCTCCTCCCTTCCCCTCCCCCCTCCTCCTTTAGCATCACTGAAGGAACCTTGCAACTGTCATTGAAGAAGATTCCAAGCAAAAAAAATTATTTCTATTTCCTTTTAACGACAGAGAAAATAGAAAGGTTGACTGTTTATCCATGTGTGGAACCAAGACAAGGTCCAGGAAACAAATTCTGCCTCCTTGCTCCTTTCTCCACTATCTGAACTTACCAAAAGAAGAAGTGCTGGTAAGCAGAGTCATGACTTCAACTAGCAGCCTTTGACAATGTTAGCAGGGCAAAGTGGAAAGCACTCTGAATTTGGAGCCAGGGGAGCTAGCTGGCAATGCCCGCTCTTCCACTAACTACTTCCAGGATCATGGGCAAGTCACCTAATGTCCCCCTGGGCCTCAGTTTCCTCATCTCTGAACTAGATGACGTCTAAGGCCCTACCAGCTCTAGATCTAAGATGCTATGATTCTCTCAGCCCTGCGCTACATGAAGGCAATTTGTAAATTTAAAAGGAGATAGAATCACAATTCATTTTGGGAATAAGTTCTCAATAGTGGTAAAAAGTAATGAAAATAAAATGGCACAGTAAGCTCACTCTCTACATTTGCCAGCTTCCTGTGGCTTGCTGCTATGCAACATTCCTGGACCCAAAAATCTGGAATTCAAGTTGCTTCATCAAAAAGTTGTCCCAAGAATAAAACAATATGCTCTCTCTCCTATCCCCACCCAATCCCACAAGCTTTGTTCTTATATCTTTTATTGAAAGAGAACAAAGTACAGGACAAGCCCAATAGTAAGCCCTGGACCATAAAAAGCTGCTAATGGAGAAGCATAAGTATATAAACTCATTGAAGAATCAACAGCTCTGAGGATATCACAGAAAGTAGAGACATGATAACTTGACAGAAAAAAGTCGGTCTGTTCCTGAAAATGTAGTAAAAAATAGTGAAAACATGATGAAAACATGATCCAGTGTGTAAAGTTCCAAGTATTTACAGTCTAGACACATAACAGTAAACAAGTAGCCTTCAAAAGCTCTCATGCCCCTTAGAAAAACTCCTTTGTAGCCCCTAAGCTGTGAGGATCTTTTTTTAAACTTTGGTTGGTTAACTGTTTAATTTTCCGGGGATGACTCGGAGTTTTACAGAAGAAAAAATCTACCTCGTCTAAGTTCTGATAAGTTCCCCTTGCTCCCAGAGGGGTAATTTCCTCATTGACCTACACTGACATGGGCTCTTGGGGCCTAGCTCCCTCTTAAGCTGAAGCCAGCACTTAGAAAACATATGCACCTGACCTCTAATGTAAAGGAGTGTCACCCTGAAAAAAGGCTGAGGCAGGGAAAAGGTCATCTTCTTCATAGATGTGACTCTTCATAGAGATATAAATTATACATAAAATTCTCTCATGTTGGGGTTTAAAAGGGTTCACATAAGTGATTCCAACTACCATCAGCAATCCCTGCAGGGAAGGTCTCCCAGGTCCATTCTGCAGTTTAGAGATGTCTGGCCTCACATGAAATTGGCAACCACACAGAAAGGGCAGTGTGGTTGGTTCAATGGGTAAGGCATTTTGACTCTAGGAGTCAGAGAACTTGAGTTCAAGCATGTTTTGCCTCATCTATACTCTCTGACTCAGTTTCCCCTCTTTCCCAGCCCCCTCCTCCCCTTCAGTTGTTCCTCCTCGCCCCAATATCCTCTCAGCCTGCTTGGCTACCCCAACACAACCCCCTGAGCGCTCTCAGCTCCACCTCCCTTAACAACTGGGCCCCCTCCCCTTTAGGGCTGCATCTCCTACCACTTCTTTTGGCTTGGTCACACAGCATTTCACGAGAGCAGCCCCATCTCTCCTCCTTGTGCCAAAGGGGGCTGCCCTTGCTTCTCTCAGCTTGCTGGACTCCGTTTCTGGGATTGCAGCCTCTTGTCCACCTCCCCCTGCACCTTGGCTTCCCTGACTTTTCGACTGCCCTCCCCAAACCTGGTCCTCTTTCAGGGACTGTTGTCCTTTGAGCCCCCTCCAAATTTGGCTTCCTTCAGTGCTCTCAGTGCCCCCCCTTCCTGGCTCCCCTCAATTGTCTCAGGCCCGGCCCTCCAGCTTGGCTCCCTTTCAAAGGAAGCAGCCCCCTCTGCACTCCCCCCCACCTCAGTCCTCCCCACAGTTTTCTGAACTCCACCCTTGTAACTTGGCTCCTTTCAGAGGAAGCAGCCCCTTTTTTTAGACTCCCTCAATCCCCCTCCACTCAAGTCCCTCAATTCCTAGTCCCTCAGCCCACCACCTTGGCTCCCCTCAGTTCTCTCCACCCCCACCCTGGCTCCTTTTCAGGGAAGCAGCCCCTTGTTGCAGACTTCCCCCCTCCCTCAGTTCAGCTCTCCCCCAATTGGCTCCCTTTCAGAGGAAGCAGGCCCTTCTGAGACCCCCCTCATTTCTCTTAACCTCCCCTAACTTGGCCCCTCACAATTCTCAACACCCCCAAATTTCCCCTCTCCAATTTTCCTTTCCTTTCAAAGGAAGGAGCTCCTTTTTAAGACCCTCTCAGTCCTTAGATCCCTTTTCAGTTTGATTCTGCTTCATTCTCAGAGTCTCGCCATAACCTTGGCTCCCCAAGGTTCTCTCAGGCCCCTGCCTTAGCCCCCCACACTTCTCTGAGCTCCATCCCCCAACTGCACTCTCTTTCAGAGGAAGCACCCCCCTTTTCTTAGACTCCCTCAATCCTTACCCTCCCCAACTTGAGTCTCTTCAATTCCCTCATCCTTTCTCCAACTGGCTCCCTTTCAGAGGAAGCAGCTCCTTTTTTTAGTCCGCCTCACTCCTTAGCCCCCCAACTTCATTTCCTCCTCCTTTTCCCACCCTAGCTCCCCCGATTTCTCAGCTCTACTCCTCAACTTCGGTTCCTTTCAGAGGAAGCAGCTCCTTTTTTTAAGACTCTTTCAGTCCTTAGTCCCCCCCACCCCACTTGAGTCCACCAATTCCCTCAGCACCCCTCACTTTGGCTCCCTTGGTTTCTCTCAGCTCTACCCCCAACTTGGCTCCCTTTCAGAGAAAGCAGTGCCTTGTTTCAGATCCCCCCTCAGTTCAGTTCTCTCAGCTCTTATCCCCAATTTGACTTTCTTTCAGAGTAAGTAGCTCCTTTTTTAAGTCCCCCTCTGTCCTTTGCCTTCCAACTTCATTCCCTCCTCCTTTTCCCACCCTAGCTCCCCCGATTTCTCAGCTCTACTCCCCAACTTGGCTTCCTTTCAGAGGAAGCAGCTTCTTTTTTAAGACTCCTTCAGTCCTTAGTCCCCCCCCACTTGAGTCCATCATTTCCCTCAGCACCCCCCCCTTGGCTCCCTTGATTTCTCTCAGCTCTACCCCCCACCTTGGCTCCCTTTCAGAGAAAGCAGTCCCTTGTTTCAAATTTCCCCCCTCCTCAGTTCAGTTCTTTCAGCTCTTATCCTCAATTTGGCTCTCTTTCAGAGAAATCAGCCCCCTTTTTATACCCCCTTGGTTCTCTAATGCTCTCAACTTGACTCCTCTGTCTTTTCGGTCCCCTCCCAGATTGTTTCCCCTCAGTTCTCTCAGCTCTATCCCCCCCAAACTTGGCTCCCCTTAAAAGGAAGCAAGCCTTCATTTTAGACTCTCTGATCTTTTTCACCCCTACACCTTGATTCCTCTCAGTTCTCAGTACCCCCCCCCCGACTACGGTTCCCTTTCAAAGGAAGTGGTCCCTTTTTCTAACCATCATTAACCATCTAACCATCATTCCAACTATTTTCTAACCATCTAACCCCCCAACTTGGCTCCCTTTCAGAGGAAGTAGCCCCTTCATTTAGATTCCCTTAATCCTTTTTTAAATCCCCCCCAACTTGACTGTCTTCAGTCTTTTCAGCCCCTTCACCCTCCTAAGTCCTCTCAAATCCCCCCTTCTCATCTCAGCTTCACTCTCTGCCCCCAATTTGATTCTCTTTCAGCGGCGGCAGCCCCTTCTTTTGGACTCCCTTGGTCTACTTCATCACACCCCCAGTCCTCTCATCCCAGCCTCCTCTTGGTCCTCTTTCAGAGACTGCAGTCCTCCCCCCCCCATCCTATCAATTGGCTCTCCTCTCAGCTTCACTCCCCCCAACCTCCAACCATCAACTTGACTCTCTTTCAGAGGAAGTAGCCCCTTCTTTTGACCCCTTTGGTCTACTTAACCTGCCCTGAGCCCCCCCCCCCACCCCCCACTCCTCTTAGCGTCATCCTCCCCTTGGTCCTGTTTCACAGATTGCAGTCCCCTCCCTCATCCTGTCAGCTCCTTCATCCTCTCAGTTCCCCCTCACCCTGGCTCCCCTCTCAATTGAGGGGGGCTCCCCCCCACCTGGCTCCCTTTCAGGGGAAGTAACCCCTTGTTCTAGACCCCTTGGCCCCCTCCCCCCACCCCTTCTCAGTCCTTTCAGCCCCGCCCCTCCCGTTCTCTTTCATGGACTGCAGCACCCCGTCCTGTGAGCGCCCCCAGGCCCATCTCGTCCCCCACCCTCGTTCTCCCCGCCTCCCACCCCCAGCTTACACCGTGATGTGGCCCGTGCCGCGCACCGTCACCGGGTCTGGCGCCAGCCGCCGCAGGTGCTCCTCGCTCACCACCCGGCCCGGCGGCGGCAGCGGCTGCTGCAGCTCCAGATCGTCGCCGTCCTCGTTCCCCTCGTCCTCGTCGTCGTCGAAATCCTCGTCGAAGTCGTCGTCGAGGCCCGAGGACACGGCGGCCGCGTCGTCGTCGTCCTCCTCCTCCAGCTCGGAGATGGTGTCGAACTCCGCCATGTTGGGCAGCAGGATGCTCATCACGTGACCCGCGGCTCGCGCCGCCGCGGCCGCCCGCAGCAACCGCTCGGGAGAGGGAGAAAAAGAGAAAAGCGGACAGAGGCACAGAGAGCGGCCGAGCGGACGGCTGAGCGGACGGCCCAGCGGCTGTCCGCGCGTCCGCACGCCGGCACCCGGAGCTCGGACTGAAGGGACGCGGCCTTGGGGCCCGGCCAAAAGGCCGGCGAAAGCGCGCCTGCGCGCTCCGCCGGGGGCGGGGGCAGCACGTGGGGGGTCGGGGAGGGGGGCGCCGAGGAGCGGTTCTACTGTACGCCTGCGCGGCCCAGGGGGCTGTAGAGGGAGGGGGCAGAGACATAGATGCCCGCTAAAGGTTTGTGCTAATGCCTGGAACCTGCTCGAGCCCAGCTTCCGCCCCTCCCCCACCCCGACCTTTCCACTGTGTCTCGGGGGAGGGAGTTCAGACTACCGACCCCCACGGCTGGAAGAAGGGTCCTGCTCCCGCCCCCACCCCCTCAATTGACAGCAGGGGGAACTGAGGCACAAAGAGAGGAAGGGAGTTAAGATTCAATTTCAGAGGGCATCTAATCCAATACCACCCCCAAACATTCCCGTTTTACAGATGGGGAGACTGAGGCTCATAGAACACAAAGAACTTAGGATTCATTTCCTTCTAGAGCTGGGAGGGACTTTTTGAAGGGCATCTAATCTAATAACCACCCCCCAGCACTCTTATTTCCCAGATGGGGAAACAAGCTCAAAAAAAGGGAGCAAACTTGCCCAAGGTCACAAAGGTAGTGGTGGAACTTGAAACCCAGATCAGAGGCTCCTGGGTCTCTCTAGAGATAGAGGAGACCTCAGAAACCTTAGGTCAAAACCCTTACTTTGCAGATGAAGTAAGAAGCTCAGAGGAGTCACTGTGCTGTGCAGATAAGGAAACTGAGTCCCAGAGAACTCAAGTGACTTTCAAGCATAGCCCCACAAGTAGCAACTCTGAGAAGGACTCAGCCCCAGATCTATCTATCCCTTCATTTAAGTCCTGACTTTGTTACCATCCTATGGTTTAAGATCATCCAAGCCAATGCTTTCCTTTGACAGAGGAAGAAATAGGCTTAGGGTGTAACTTACCCAAAGTCCCACAGGGGAATAAGTGACAGTTGGGATTTGAGCCATGAACCTAGGTTCATAGGTAGGTTTAGGCTAGAAGGGTCCTCAGAGAATATTGAGATTCTAAATCAGCCCTCTAATTTTACAGATTAGGAAACAGACCCAGAGAATTTCAGTGGCATCCCAAAGTCCTATTAGTAGTAACATCTGTGGATTCAAACCCAGGGCCTTTGACTCCAGAGTCAGTTCTTTTTCCATGCTGCCTCTCCAACAAGCCACTGCTGAGGCACTGGGAATAGAATAACAGAAACCAAATTCAGCTGGGGCCTTAGTTAGTGCAAATAATGAATCTGCTGATGTGGTCACATTATTCCGATTCCCACTGCCTATTTCTATTGGACTGGAACTAATTTCCATGTTTCATATAATTATAACTTCAAAATAGCACAAAGTGAAATGTGGGACCACTTCAGGTGATTTGTCCTTTGTTTTAATCAGGAGCTAACTATCATCTCTATCTCTAATGAGCTTACATTCCAGTGGGTCACAGAATCCTAAGATCTAAGAGACCATCTAGTCTAACACTCTTATTTTGCAGTGGAAGAAATTTAGTCCAAGATAGGTGAAGAGACTTATCCAAGGTCATACAGCTAGTAGATTGTTAAACAGCTCTTGAACCCAGGTGGCCTGATTTAAATCTAATGTTTGCCACAACACCATGCTACTCTCCCACTGGTGGCTCCATACAATTCACAAGGCCTGTTTCTGTTTGTGGCTTGGCGTTTTCTCTTCCAGGATTTGCTCAGAACCAAGGGTCTGGGTATAGGGAGTCTGATGGAAGCTGGGAAACCAAGCAGTATAATACTTGAAGTCAAAGGACTTGGGTTTGTGACCCAGATGTGACCCTCACTGTGTGACATTAAATAAGTCACTTCCTTCTCTCAGTTTCAATTACCTCACCTGTAAAAGGGATCTATGCAGATCACCTTCCACACAGGATTGTTATAAGGAAAGCACCTTGGAAATCTCAGTCAACATATAAATGTCAGAGGATTCAGAGATAAGAGAGCTCTTAGAAATCATCTAATCTACGTATATATGCATGTGTATATGTATCTATCCATCTATCTATATCAGTATCATCATCTGTCTATCTATATCTATATCACCTATCATCCATCCATCCATCTATCATCCATCTATATCTATCAATATCTATCATCCATCTATATTACCCACCTATCTACATCACCTGTCATTCAGCTATCTACATGTATCTATATCTATCACCTATCATCCATCCATTGATGGATAGATGAAAGATAGTTATTCTGTCTATCTAGCATCTATCTATAGGGTTAAAGCTGGGAGAGAACTCAGAATACATGGGTTGTCAGGGATATAGAGCCCTTAGAAATCATCTACTCAAACCTACTCATTTTACCAAGGGGGAAACTGAGGTTTCTCCCCAGGTCACGAGCTTAGTCTGGAGCAGAGCTGGAATTCCAGCCCAGCCTGACTTCAAAGCCAGTGTTCTTTTCCCTAAGCCACACTGCCCATTTTTAAACTAAGACTCTTTTCTACTGGCACCAGAGGCAGTGGCTGGCACTCATAAATTCCCAGAATGTCCTTGTTAATGCCCTCCCTTCCCAATTAACTTGCATTCACCTACTTGGTATTCATTTGTATTTATTTTCCTCACAGTTACACTGTATGTATATTTATGTATATCCTTGCAGTCTACCCATTAGAATATGGGCTCCTTGAGGGCAAGGAGTGTTCCTTTCTTGCCTTGCATCCCTAGAGCCTAGCATAGGGCCTGGCAGAGAGTCAAGGATTAAAAAAACGCTTGTCAGTTAATTGGTTGATTGATTATCAATTGCTCCGAATGGCTGCAGCAGCCATTCAGTCCCTAGTCCCAGCTCCTTGGTGATAATGGGGTATCCTGGGGACATAGGCTGTGTGGATGTCCTGGAGAATGGTGTGGAGCCAAGGCCGGGGACAGCAGATTGGAAAGAAAAGAGAGATTTGGCAGCTGTGGCCTTGCCACACTCATTTGCTCATCCTGTCTCTGCTCATCACCTCCTCCTCTTGCTCCAGATTCCTTGCTTGGGGCTGGGGCCAGGTCCTGCACCATGACTCCTCTAAGTTTGTAGGGGAGACCCTGAAAATTCTGCCAGGCCTAGAGAACAGGGGCATCAAGGAAGGTTGGCATGGGGGGGTGGCTTGGAAGAATTAAGATCCAAGGGAATTTTCCAAAGGCTGTGGGGAGTGGGGGAGAGGGGAGAAGATGAAGAGAAATTGTCATATATCCAGAGTTCTGGATATGGATGCTGCAGAGGTCAGACAATTCCGAAAAGTAGGCCAAAAACTGGCCCCTTAAAAGTGTGGAAGAGCAGCCTGATGTCATGGTGAGAACATCAGCTGCAGGGGCCTTGGTCCAGAGACTGGCTCGTGCCTTTCATTTTCCCTGTGACCTTGGGAAAGTCCCTTCCCCCTCTGGGCCTCGGGGAATTGGACTCGATGCCCCTAAATCCTGGGATTCAGAAAACTGGGGTTTTCATCCCAGTTCTGACACTTGCCAGCTGGGTGATTATGGAAGTCACTGTCTCAGTTTCCGCCTCTATGACACAGAGGCAATGATGTCTATGCTAGACCCCTCGTGGGGTGATAAGGATCAAATGAAATAACAGGGTGGCATAGTGTAGATGGTGCTGGGCTGAAAAGAACCTTTGAAGATAATTCATCTGACACCCTCATTTTAGCAATGAAGAAACTGGGGCCCAGAACAATTAACTGATTGGCCCAAGATCACACAGATAGCAACAGAGGGGGCATTTGAACCCTCAGACTCCCAGATCCTATGGTTTTTTCCAGTGTCCCATATGGCCTCTGGGTTTGAATTCTGCCTCCTCCTAGCTTCTTGATCCTGTGGGAGCTACTTGGCATCACTTATCTCTCTGTAAATTAGGAATGGTAAGACCACTGCTGCCATCCCAGCATCCCAGGGGTGCTTCTGGGGTTTCATGAACCCTAAAATGCTTGAGAAAAGGGAGTGAGAAGGGTAGCTAAGTGGCGCAGTGGATAGGTCTCTGGCCTTGGAGTCAGGAGGGCCTGAGTTCAAATGTGACCTCAGACACTTACCAGCTGTGTGACCCTGCATGACCTGTGTAACCCCAATTGCCTTAAAAAAAATTAATATTTTTTAAAAATGTTAAAGAATCATCTGTCTGACCACTGAATTAACTCCAGGAGACTCTGCAGAAGTAAAGAGAAAGTACTGAGGAGGCAGCCCCTTTAATGCAGGACTTCTCTAAAGACATCCCCCATTTTCCTCCCTAGAGAACAGGCAGCAGGGATTGACAGCTGCTGTACTTGACTCTCCAAGATCAAAACCAGATGAAATGAAACTGAGCTCAAGAGTAGTGTGTAAGACTAAGTGCCCTCAGTAGACTGGCCAGATTTTATTCACAATGTCTCCACAGGACATCCTCCCACAGAAGATACTGAAATGCTTGTTTAACCTAAAAAGAAACAAATGTTTATAAAATGAAGCCAGCAGAAAGATACAATTTGAATAGCTTCTATATTTGAATAACTCTATTTGATAGGACTTCTGATTTCATTGGGTAGAAAATTCCTTCTACCAAAGCTGTAGGTACCTTCTTCCTCTCCCCCTTTCCTTATGCCATGCCTTGGCAATATCCAATAACTTCCTAGTTCTGCTCTCTGGGGCCAAGCAAGAGCAGTCTATTCCCTCTTTCAAATATAGCCCTTTGGATATTTGAAAAGAGTTATCAGGATCCTCACCTTGGATTGTCTCCGATTCCTTCTACTGCTCTTAGCTTAACATAATATTGTTCTCACTATGCTTACCTTCCTCTGGAAACCCGTTGGCTTGCCAGTGTACCTCTTAAAAGGAGATGCCCAGATTAAAGGGAGGAGCCTGGTTCTGGAGCTGACTTAGGATCACAGAGCCATTGGGGGGTGGAGTAGCTGATGGGACTTTAGGAGTCATCATATCCAACCCTCTCATTGAGGGTGAAGAAGTAGAGGCCTGGAAAGGGGAGGTGACTGGTCTAATATATGATGTATGTGGCAGCGTCAGCTTTCAAACCTGGTCTTCTGACTCCAAATCTAATGCTTGTTCCATTATACCATTTACAAGTGAGAAAAAGGAATCTAAAAGGGGAAAGAACTTACCGAATAGCCTGGGATTATAGACTCAGAGCTGGAAGAGGCCTTAGAAACCATGTAGGCCAACCCCTTCAACTTACAGGTGGGGAAACTGAGGCCCACAATGGTTATGTGACTTGCCTAAGGTCGAACAGAGGGTGACAGAACTAGGATTTGAATCCAGGTCCTCCAGCTCCAAGAGTCAGCTAGGTAGCACTGCAGAGACTAGAGCACCAGGCCTGGAGTCAGGAAGACCTGAGTTTAAATTTGACCTCAGACACTTATTAGCTGTGTGACCCTGGGCAAGTCACTTCACCCCTATTTACTTCAGTTTCTCACCTGTAAAATGGGGACATACTAGAGAAGGAAATGGCAAACCATTCCAGTATCTTTGCCAAGAAAACCTCATGGACACTCAGTTTCCTATTTTTCAAATGGGGACAATCCCTTCCTCACTTACCTCACAGGATCAAATGAAATAATGGACATAAAAATGTTTTCTAAACTGTAAAACGCTAGACACAAGAAAGCCATTTTTATTCATTGAACATAGATAAGTCAGACACAACTGAACAACTGAACATTAACAACCTCCAGCTCCAAGCCTGGTATTCTTTGCATTGTACCATGCTGCCTTTCCAGGTCATATAGCTTTTCAATTTAAAGAAATTGGGAAAAAAATTTTTTCCAAATGTCTATTCTTTATTGTAAATCAGCCCCTTAAAATTATTGGGATGGGGCAGCTAGGTGGTGCAGTGGATAGAGCACTGGCCCTGGAGTCAGGAGGACCTGAGTTCAAATCCAGTCTCAGACCAAACACCTGACACTAACTAGCTGTGTGACCCTGGGCAAGTCACTTAACCCCAATTGTCTTGCCCAAAAAAAAAAATTACTATTAGGGATGAAAACCACAACATTCAATTCCCCAATAATCTATGGCATGAATTAATCAAGGCATCTAGTGGTAGTGTAAAATGGTGATTAAAAAATACCACCTACCTCACAGGGTTGTTGAGAGAATCAAATGAGATAACAATTACAAAAGGCGAGTAACACAGTGCCTGGGACATAGTAGACACTATATAAGTGCTTAGTCCAGGGGTGGAGAACCTGCAGCCTTAAGGCCACATGTGGCCTTCTAGGTCCGTGGGTGAGGCCTTTGACTGAGTCCAAGTTGTACAGAACAAATCCTTTTTTTAAGTTTGGATTCAGTAAGAGGGCCGCACTTGAGGACCCAGAGGGGATTTGTTTTGTGAAGTTTGTATTCAAAGGACTTTACTTGAGGGCCTAGAGGGCCACATGTGGACTTGAGGCTTCAGGTTCCCTACCCCTGAGCTACTGCCAGAATTAGAGATCTGCTAAGTCCATGAGATTCTCAAAAGAAGGCTCAATAACACCTTGGGGAGCAATTTCAAAAGAGAGGAGTCTTATCAATGAACAGTGGAATTGGGAGGGGAGTGACCCTAATCTTGGTAGCATTACTCTGGCCAAGGGCCTGATCCTCGTGTTTGTAGATTGAAAAACTCCATTTTGATCAGTTCCATGAGCTCTGGGCCTGAAGTTAGGAAGATCTGAGTTCAAATACAACCTCGGATACTTCCTAACGGGGATAACCCTGGATAAGTCACTTAACTTTAGTCTGCCTCAGTTTCCTCAACTGCAAAATGGGCTTCATAACAGGATATAACATAACATAATAGGGGCCTCCCAGGGTTGCTTTGAAGATCAAATGAGATAATAGCTATAAAATGCTTAGCACATACAAGAAATGATGAGCAGTCAGACTTTAGAAAAACCTGGAAAGACTTGTCTAGACTGATGCTGAATGAAGTGAGCAGAACCAGGAGAACATCACACTCGGTAACAGCAACATGGTGTGATGACTGACTTTGTTAGACTTAGCCTTTCTCAACAATGCAAGGATCTAAGACATCTCCAAAAGTCTCACAATGGAAAATGCTGTCCACATCCAGAGTAAGAACTATGGAATCTGAATGCAGATTGAAGCACACTATTTTCATTTTTTGTTTTGTTTTTTTTTCATTTGTTTTGTTTCTTCTTCCACACTATGACTAATGTGGAAATATATTTTACATGATGGCACATGTATAACCTACATCAGATTGCTTGCCATCTTGGGGAGGGGGAGGGGCAGGGAGCGAGGAAGAAAAATTTGGAACCGAAAATCTTTCAAAAAATGAATGTTGCAAATTGTCTTTATATATATTTTGGAAAAAAATACTATTAATTTTTTTTAAAAAAAGCTTAGCACAGGGACAGCTAGGTGGATACAGCACCAGCCCTGAAGTCAGGAGAACCTGAGCTCAAATCCGACCTCAGACCAAACACTTGACACTTACTAGCTGTGTGACCCTGGGCAAGTCACTTAACCCCAATTGCCTTAAAAAAATGCTTAGCAGAAGGGGCAGCTAGGTGGCACAGTGTATAAAGCTCTGGCTTTGGAGTCAGGAGGAACTGAGCTCAAATCCAGCCTCAGACACATAACACTCACTAGCTGTGTGACCCTGGACAAGTCACTTAACCCCGATTGCCTCACCAAAAAAAAAAAATAAATAGATAAAACATAAAAATGCTTAACACAGTGTCTGCCACATAGTAGGCACTTAATAAATGCTTGTTCCTTCCTCTACCCTACCCTCTTCCCAATAGCCAAACTCACCACAGACTGCGTTGATAAACCAGAATGTCAATTTGATACCTTTCAAAGGGGATAGTGGTGGTAATATCTGGGCCAAAAATGAGGGCTGACCATAGAGAAGCAATATGATCTCCTATGAAGTCAGGAAGATCTGGATTTAGATACTGCCTGTGATACTTACTAATTGTCTGACCCTGGGCTCTATTTCCTCATCTAGAAAACTGATATGGTAATGATACCTGTCATACCAACTTCACAGGGCTCAAATAAAATAATGCATGGGAAGAATTATTGAATGCACCGTATAAACATCAGCTCTTGTTATGTATGAAGGATACCATCTCCCTAGTAGGTGGCTCCACTCAGGAAACCACATTACAAAGAAGAAAATCGCTTAGTGAGTATGGACTTTAAATAAGGGGACTTAGATGATCTTAAAGGCTTTTTCCATCTTTCCACTGAGGTTTTCTAGCACTATCAGTTGTTCATCTCCATTCTCAGGCTATTTCTACCTCTTCAGTGTGGTACATTTAAAAAAAAAAGTCATCAGATTGTCAATTTAGAGCCTCAAAGGTCATCTGGGCCAATACCCTCACTTGTAGATGACGAAATGGAGACCTAGAGAGCTTCAATGCTTCAGGTTCCCACAGGATGTCAGAGAACCTAGTTTTAAATCTTGTTTCTACCACTTAGTCTCTGTGTAAGTTGTAGGAAAAACTTTAAACCTCTCGTAGCCTCAGTTTCTTTTTTGGCTAAAAAAAAAGCAATCAGGAAGGTATGTTCAGTGATATCTCTCTCTCTCTCTCTCTCTCTCTCTCTCTCTCTCTCTCTCTCTCTCTCTCTCTCTCTCTCTCTCTCTCTCTCTCTCTCTCTCTTTTTGTGAGGCAATTGGGGTTAAGTGACTTGCCCAGAGTCACACAGCTAGCGAGTGTTCTATGTCTGAGGGCAAATTTGAACTCAGGTACTCCTGACTCCAGGTCCAGTGCTCTATCCACTGCGCCATCTAGCTGCCGCTTGATGATCTCTAAGGGCCCTTCCAGCTTTCAAGTCTATGAGTCAAAATAAATAAGATCGGTTATCTAAAATGGGAGTTCCCTCGTCCATGGACGATGCCAGAGAAACACTGAAAAATGCTTGCTTTCTACTTTTCTGTTTCTATGTTTCCTGCTGGTAATCAACATCAGCTGTCATGGTTGTCTCACCTGACTCATTTCTTCAGGACATTGTGATTTCGTGATTTTGGAGCATGGCATGTACTTCCCCTTAATCACATTTGAGGGAAGCTGATTCCTGGGGGATTCTCTGAGAGAACAAAACCCATCCACAAAGCATCGTATTATTTGAGTTTGCAGAGGACCCAAAGGGAGATCAGAAAATTCAGGAATTCAGTCCTCTCATTTTACAAATGAAGAAACAGAGACCTGGAAAATTTCAAGTGACCCACTCAGGACCCCTGTTTCAGTTATATGTTGGAAACACCAGCACCCAGCACAGTGCTTGGCACATAGTAAATACTTAATTAGTGCTTGTCGATTGATTGGTTGACCATACAGACAGTAAATATAAGAATTGAATTTTGAACCCAAATCATGACTCCAGGTTTAGACTTACACCACACTGCCTGCCTTGTCCCTTCATTTGAGGGCCCCCAGCCCTCTAACCACTGTCCACAGGAACTACTGAGCTATGTATATTAGTTTCCTAGTTCAGAAATGAACATATTTTCTACTTTATTCCCTGGTTATCATACTGTTCCCTATCCCCAGAATGCTACCCCACCCCTCCTATCTCTACCTATGGATATCCTATCTAACCTCAGCTCAAATGCCCAAAGACACCCAGGAAGGAAGGAAGGGAAAAAAAAACAGTATTTGTTAAGCATCTATAAGCACTTTACAAATAAGATCTCATTTGCTCCTCACAACAACCCTGCAAGGTAGGTGCTATCATTATCCCCATTTTAGATAAGGAAACTGAGACAATGGTTAGGTGACTTACCCAGGCTCACACAGCTAGGAAGTATCTAAGGCTGGATTTGAACTCAAGTCTTCCTGCCTCTAAGCCCAGTGCTTTATCCACCAGTCAGCTAGCTGCAGGGAGAGAAGGGAGAGAGGGAGGGAGGGAGGAAGGGAGGAAGGAAAAGAGGGAGGAAAGAAAGAAAGAAAGAAAGAAAGAAAGAAAGAAAGAAAGAAAGAAAGAAAGAAAGAAAGAAAGAAAGAAAGAAAGAAAGAAAGAAAAGAAAGAAAAAGGAGGGAAGGAAGGAAGGAAGGAAGGAAGGAAGAAAAGAAAGAAAGAAGGAGGGAAGAAGGAAAGAGGGAGGGAGGAAAGGAGGGATGGGTTGCGGTGGTGCTGGCATTCTTATTATTCTCACTGCTATTAAGAATAATTGGCTCTGGGTTGCCCACAATGTGCTAGGAAGTCCATGGATTCTGGCCAAGGTGTGGTCTGGGCATTAAAGCATTGACATACTGAGGCATTTTAGTGTAGATGATGTATTTCCTTTCGCAGACAAGCAAAGACTGTCCAGACTACTGCTGGTCCAAGTAGACTTTGCAGACTTCCATGGGGGCAATGGGAGGAGGCGGCAAGGAGGAGGGAGGAGAAAGTCTCCCCAGAGTTCCAGCTGCTTCAGTCTCGCTGGTGGTGAACCTTTTTAGGTCATTTATTGCCAGCACATCTGTGTGGCCTGGGCAGGCTTCCTGGGTATCCTATGGCAGTCTGGGGCCTCACAGGAACCCTGCCCACTCAAGATCACAGGCTTTAGAGCTGGAAGGAGCCTTAAAAATCCTCTGGTCCAACGTCCTCATTTTCCAGGTACTTTCCCAGAGACAGCAAGTTATTTGCTCAAGGTCATACAGCATTCAAACCAAGGCTGTCTAAGTCTGCTGATCTTTCACTAGGACAACTCTTTGCCTGTTTCCAGTGCCAAGAAAATGCTTTAGTCCAACTCCCACAGCCCAGAGAAAGCAGGAGACTTGCTTTAGGTAAGTAAAGGGCAAGTAACAGAAGCAGCATTCAATCCTCTGCCTCCCAATCTGGTGCTGCCTCAACTGTACCATAGCTTCAGACCTCTTCACTGGAGTGCATTTGGCTTGGCATCCCCAAAACACAGAATGTGTTGTATTAAGTGTGTTGTGCAAATGTCTAGTACAAATCTCTTGTATTAAATATGTGTGCATTTAGGAAAAGAAACTTTAAAAGGTGTGCCGCAGACCCCTCCCCAACCAATCCTCTTCCCATGGGCTCCCTTGGAAGCTGGCTAAATTGCTTATTCTGAGGTGTGGTTCTGCTATGGATGCCCCTCTCAGATCTGGGGGAGAGAGAAGTTCTTATTCTCAGAGGCATTTCTGCAGCCAAAATAAAGCTAGAAGACAGGCAAGTGGAGTTCTCTGTACACAGATATATTGAGTCTAGAAGTTTCAACTCTAGGTAGAGTGGAGCAGGCAGGCAATAGAGGCATCCTGATTCCATGCTCTCTAAACATGAATTTGGAGGCCTGCTATGCTGGAATTCTTAAGATCCTCTGGGGCAGCTAAGTGGTGCGGTGGATAGAGCACTGGCCCTAAAGTCAGGAGGACCTGAGTTCAAATCCAGTCTCATAACAAACACTTGACACTTACTAGCTGTGTGACCCTGGGCAAGTCACTTAACCCCAATTACCTCACCAAAAAAAAAAATCTTTTGAATAATGGTTTTATCATTAGTGATAGCCCAGGACCCTGAGCTCTAGAGCCCTGGGAATAGCAGAGCTTCCAGCCCAGGGCCCTCCTAGAAAGCAGCACCCCCCACCCACCAGATGCAGCCTAGCCCCTGCTCCTACAGGTGCTACAGCCACAGCTACTGAAGACCCAGAAAACAAAATTCTTGTCCCCGAAGTTCTTGACACTGTCAAAGGGTTCAACATCAGAAACTGATATGAGTTTGTCAGTGGAAATGACATTTGAAAGGAGGAATTAACATTTGCTTTGCTGATGTACCCTAAGGACCATGAGACCTTTCCAAATGACTTGCAGCTAAAACTTTCCATATGTGCTATTTCCCCCATTAAAATGTGAACTCTGTGAGGGTGGGGATTGGCTCACTTTTCTATTTGTAGCTAAAGCATTTTGCATATAGCTCTTAATAATAACAATGAGCTTAATAATTGACTTATTAATAAGCCAGCTTATTAATTAGCTTAAAATAATGCATTTAAATTAATATTAAATTTATATAATTATATATAAGCATGTGTTTTATATATTTATTATATATGATTATATATGATTATATGATATATTAATATCTACAAATTAATATAATTAAATTTAAATATTAAATTAAAAATTAAATAATCATTAGACTAATAAATTAGCTTGATGCTCTTAATAAATGCTTCACTCATTCATTCATTCACTCACTCATTCACTCACTCACTTGTCTCCCATAGATAGTCCTCCCATAAAAGTAAGGCATGACACCTTCAGCGTTAGAGCCAATGCCCTCTGCCAGAAATCTTTGGGGACTAGAGATTGCAAGTAAGTTCAGCCACTACAATTTGGCACTAGGCAGCTCTGAGCTGGATCAGAAACTCAGCTTTCTTTTTTCTGTTTATGACCACACCAAACCTTGGATTAATTTCCTCTTCCCTTGCCTGTTACATCCAATTTTTATCACCAGATGGCACTGCTAGCCACCAACCTGATTCTTCCTATTCAACAGGAAGGATCAGAAGTTGGATTAAGTGCCCTGATGCCTCTGGCCTTCCATCCAAATGAGAGGAAAGGCCAAAATTCCAAGTGCTTTAATGTTCTCAGACAGAAGACAACCTTCTAGGCCCTAGCTCCACTTTTCTCTAGGTAACCACACTGACTGGCTAGTGTAAGGAAGTAAGGTTAGTGTGAATTTACCCAGTTAGGTTAGTGCTGGGCCCCAACCCTCTGGCTTTGGGGCCCTTAACCCTCAACTATTTTTCACTGAGCCTTCATCATGTGACAATGGCATAAAGGAGCCTAATTCCCATAGGACCGAAGCAAACATGCTTGAACACTCTGTACATTGTTTTACTCTTTGAAAAGAAAAAGACAAGCAATAAAGCTGTACATAAAAGCAAAATGAAATCACCTCTTCGTGACTGTGTGCCTGCTGCACTAGGCAGCACCAGACATCACCTGAGCCACTCTGTTCAAACATGTTTCCTTTTATAGCATTATGGTCATTGTACATAGCTTCCCCCTTTTTTGCTAACTCCACCCTGAATCAATTCATGTAAGTCTTCTCTGAATTCCTCATATTTATCTCTTCTATAAAATTTCTTCTTTGACACAAATAGAGTCCTAATACCCAAATCAAGGAAAGATGAAGCAATAACAGACCGATATCACTAATGACTATTGTTGGGGAAACGTTAGATAAATATTAAACCTTAGCAAAAAATCTACAGCAAAAGAGCAAAAATAAAATTGTTCACAATGGCCAAGTTGGATTTATACCAAGGATGCAAGGATGGTCAAACATTTGGAAAACAATTAACATAATCACATTAAAAAAACAAAAATATCCACCGACACATTATTGTATCAATAGATTCAGAAAAGCCTTTGACAAAGTATACACTCACATACCCTAAAAATCCTACAAAGTGTAAGCATAAAGGGATCTTTTTTTGTATGATAAAAAGTATGTTTTCCTTCTCAGCCTTTGAGAATAGCGTCAATAGCATAAGTATTAATTGCTCCTTAACATTTGATAAAATTCACTAATATATATCCTCCTGGACCAAGGTTTGTTCCCCCCCAACACATACCTTGGCATATTCAATTTTATTTTTCAGGCTTGGAAAGTTTATGATGTCTGTTTCATATTCTGTTAATTTGAGTATTTTGTATTTTGGTAAGTGATCATCTCTTTTTTTCACAGTCTTGATTTTTGCTAGCTTAGTTCTGATCATTTAAAAAAATTTATTCATTTGTGATTTCACCACAGACCAGCACTTTAGTAATTTAATAATAACAATTTGGCAGTAGTATAGCAAATGGATTGAAGAGGGAAATGGTGGCTGCGGAGTTTAATTAGGAGTCTGCTGCAGTCAGCTCTGCGATGAGGGCCTGTACCAAGGGGACTGTGATATGAATAGAGAGAAAAGATGGTACGAGATGTGAGCAATGGTAAGAAGGTGACATTGATAAGATCTGACAAGTGCTCTTAAATCACACCCCATGATGGGGTGTGAAGGAGAGGAAGAATCTCAGCCGGGAACTTGGATGACTGGAAGGATGGTAGTGCCCTCTACAGAAAGAAGGAAATTAGGAGGAGTGGCCCTGTGGGAAAGAGGATGCATTGGGCTTCAGGCCTGTTCAGTTTGAGCTGCCTATGAGATGTCCAAGAGAATATGTGGGATCCCACCTCAGGATAGAGATGAGGGTTGGCTCTGTCCATCTGGATGTCACCTCCACAGAGATGATAGGTGAATCCTGAGGTGACTGAGATAGTATACTGAGATAAGAGAGGAGAGGCCTGGAGCCAGAACCCAGGAACTCTATGGAATGTACAGTTGGGTTTGCTTAGCTCCTCCTGAGATTGAACAAAGGAGTATAATAGCCACACATGCTGGTTGATGAAGCCTCTTGATTCACTGCAACATAGGGCACAGACTCAGGACCTGGTGCTTGCTAGAGGCCTTTGTTTCTAACATGGCCTCACCACGGCTAGCACAAGGCTAGTGGAACAAGGGCATGTGGTTTAATGGCAGACTCAAGCAAGGAGAAGCCCTTGACGGCCCTTTGGGCCTGCCATCTTTTGCCTTTAAATTGTTCAGTTCAGGTTTCTGGTGACTGAAAGGTATATCCTAGGGGTGATGAACCAGGAGCCTCGAAGCCACATGTGGCCCCCTAGGTTCTCAAATGTGGTACGGCTCTTTGAGTAAATCCAAACTTCACAGAATTCAAAGAATTTGTTCTGTGAAGTCTGGATTCAGTCAAAGGGCCACACTTGAGGACCTAGAGAGCCACGTGTGGTCTCGAGGCCACAGGTTCCCCACCCCTGGTATATCACATACCCCTACCATTTCTTTCACTTCATAAGCACAGCCAACTTGAAACATGCATCTATTTGTTATACAATCAGCTGACAAGTCTTACTAATTCTACTTCCACAAAGTTGCTCACATCTACATTTTTATCGACTCAGAGTTGCTGTCTGACTTCAGGCCTTCATCACCTCTTTCCTGGATTTTAATGGTCTCCTAATTGCTTTCCCCCTCTCCAGGCCACATTTCACACAGAGGTCAAAAAGCACCTTACTAAGGTACAGATGTGATCATGATACTGTCCTGCTCAGAACCCATCAACAGCTCCCTACTGACTTTGGGCTAAAGTATGAACTCCTTGGCCTGGTGGATAGAATACCAGGCCTGAAGTCAGGAAGACCTAAATTCAAATCCAGGTCTCAGATACTTTCTAACTGCGTAACCCTGGGCAAGTCACTTTATCCTGTTTGCCTCAGTTTCCTCATCTGTAAAATGAACTGGAAAAGAAAATGGCAAGCCACTCCAGTATCTCTGCCAAGAAAACCCCAAATGAGGTTACTAAGAGTCAGACACAACTGAAAAAGGACTGAACAACAATCTGATTCCACTCTACCTTTCCAGCCCAGTTCCACCTCCCTCTCCTTTTTGTATGTTATGTTCATGTCCAAATGGTCCCCTCTGAGCTGCTCCCTGATGTGGTCCTGTCATCTCTTACTTCTTTGTAGGCCTCAAGCTGGGAAGAGTTATTTCTTTGTCTCCACCTTTTGAAATCTGTTTCTTCCCTCCAGGGCCAACTCTTAGAGGTCCCGTGGTCTCCATGAAGCCTTTCCTGGGCCAACTCCCCCTTTCCTTCCCCTCGCCAGCTGAAGGGCATCTTCCCATGCACTTTGTGAAGGACTCTCTCTCTTTCTCCTTTGCCCTGTGGACCCTCAGTGGGCAGGCTTCCTGAGCTAGATTGTTTGTGGGCCTCAGCCTTGAGCGTAGCTGGCCCTCAGACAACCCTGGCTCCTTCCAGGCTGCCATTCAAAGTCCTTCCAATTTGGCAGGACCCATCCCAGTTGCATTCTATTGGCACAGGCTTCGAGAGCCCAGGGTCACCTCCACATCACAGGATGAATTAGGTAGAGAATGTTTGAGCTTGAAAGAACCTTAGTAATCACCTAGATTGAACCCTTTGTTTTATAGAGGGAGAAACTGAGGCGCAGAGGGGATTCCAGACCACTGACCACTAAACTGAATGGTACAAAATAGTGGCTTGCTCCCAGGTCTCTCAAGCTGGTACTGGCCTTAGGAGCTCCTGTTTCCCCACCTGGACTTCTTCCACTTGCATGACAGCTAGACCTGTGTATCCAATGCCAAAGGGCAGTTTAAATTCCCAACTCCATGGTAAGCGCCTTGAGGGCAGGGACTGTGTGGAATGATTATAAGATAATAATAGATTTAGACCTGGGAGGGCCCTCAGAAGCTATCAGCTCCAATTTCCTCATTTTACAGAGGGGGAAACTGAGGCCCTGAGGGGGTAAGTGACTTTCCTATGGTCATATATAAGAGCATAGAACTAGAAGAGACCATAGAGGCCACTAGTCCAACTCTTCATTTTACAGAGGGGGAAACTGAGGCCCTAGGAGGTGATTTGTTTATGCCAGAATTCAAACCCAGGTCCTCTGACTCCAAACCCAGTGTTTTTCCATCTGATTGCACTGCCTCTTCACTATACTAGGTTTTCCCTCAGCCATTGTATTACCCTAGGGGGAGGGGAGGGGAAAGGAAGGGAATAAGCATTTATTAAGGACCTCCCCTGTGCTAGGCACTATGCCAAGTGCTTTATGGAATATTATCTCATTGATCATCACAACAAGCCTGCCAGGTGGGGCCACTACTCTCTCTACTGTACTATGCTGCCTCTCAGGGTGACCTTGGACAAGGACAAGCAGTCAGTCAACAAATACTTGCTGAGTGCCCAGGGTGTGCTAAGCACTAGAGAGACAAAGACCAAAATGAACCAGTTAGGGGCAGCTAGGTGGTACAGTGGATAGAGCACCAGCCCTGAAGTCAGGAGGACCCGAGTTCAAATCCGGCCTCAGACACATAACAGCACTAGCTGTGTGACCCTGGGCAAGTCACTTAACCCGAATTGCCAATTAAAAAAAAAGCAGTCCCTGCCCTCAGAGGTCACAATGTGTATCTATGTCAGTGTATGCATATATACACACATACATATAGAACAAGTGTATTAATACAAAATTATTGTGAGGAGGTACTAGCATGGGGGGGATCAGGGAAGATTTCATGAACTGAGTTTTGAAAGAAACTAAGGATTCTCAGAACAGGAGGTGAGGATGAAGTACATTCCAGACATGGTGACAGGCTGAGGGGGGAAGAATAGGTGAAAGCAATAGTATGAAACAAGACTCTGTTGTTGTTGTTGTTCAGTCATTTCAGTTGTGTCTGACTCTCTGTGACACCATTTTGAGGTTTTCTTGGCAAAGATACTGGAGTGGTTTGTCGTTTCTTTCTCCAGCTCATTTGACAGATGAGGAAACTGAGGCAGACTCGGTGAAGTGACTTGCCCAGTGTCACACAGCTAGGAAGTGTCAGAGGCCAGATTTAAACTCAGGGAAAGGAGTCTTGCTGGCTGTAGGCTTGATGAAGTGCCACCTAGCTGCCCTTGAAACAAAGATAGGTTGGTTATTTTATTACTGATACAGGCTGAATTATGACACAGTTGTTTAGTCAACTGGGTAGTCTAGTGGCCTGAGCACAGGATTTAGAGTCAGTGGACCTGAGTTCTAATCTTGGCAATACCATTTATTATATGACCTTAGACAAGTGTCTTTGCTTTCCTAGGCCTCGGTTTCCCCCTCTGTAAAATGCTGGACTAGCTGGCCTCTGAGGTCCCTTCCAGCTCTAGATCTATAAAATGAGGCGATTGGACTAGACACAGGCCACATGTGGCCTTGAGGTTGCAGGGTTCCCACCCTGGACTAGAGCAGGGCTTCTTAACCTTTTTTGTGTTATGCACCCCATTTGGCAGACTGGTGAAGCTTGTGAACTCCTCAGAGTAAAAATTTGGGGGGGTGAGGCATTTGGGGTTAAGTGACTTATCCAGGGTCACACAGCTAGTAAGTGTCAAGTGTCTGGTCTGAGGCCAGATTTGAACTGAGGTCCTCCTGAATCCAAGGCTGGTGCGCCACCTAGCTGCCCCCAGAGTAATATTTTTAAATGCATGAAATAAAGGCAGAAGATTACAAAGGAAACCTGAGGTCCATAGACAGGTTTTGTGAGGTCAGTGCACTTAGAAGGGAAAAAACCGCATCTTTGTTTTCACTCACCTGTGGCCCCTTCCGAGTAGTGGGGCTCAGAAGTCTTCCAGCTTTTAGATCTACGGCCCAGCAGCTCCACTCCTTAGCCTACCTGTATTACCACTTAGTGTGTAACCTTGTGACCTAGGATGAGTCACTTCTAGGGGGCAGCACAGGGCAGTGGAAAGACACTGACTGTGAGGCCAGAGGAAGCTTGGCTCTGCTTACTGGCTGTGTGATGAGAGCAAGTGCCTTTATCTCTCAGTGCCTGGGTTTCCTCATTAGTGAGATAAGGGGATTTGGCACTGAGTTATCCTTCAGCCCTAAATCTATTTGGTTAAGCATCTCTGGACCTCAGTTTCTTCCTCTATAAAATAATATCATCTTTAAGGTTCCTCAATGTATTGCTCTATTGACCTCCCAGAGTTGTTGTAAGGGGTAAATGAGATAGTGGGTTTGGAAACATCCGGCTTTATGTACATGAAAATGCTGGTCTTGAAGTCAGGAAGACCCAAGTTCAAATCCTGCTATTTATTCACTGTGTGACCTTGTCTGTCTCAATCTCTCAGGGCCTCAGTTTTCCTCTCAAGAAAATGGACAAGATGATTTCTAAGGTCCCTTCCTACTCTGCTCTAGCTGCATGGAATCTTAAGAGAGCAAGCCAGCAACCTGACCCCCAAACCCATGAACGGAAAGGTAACTGAAGCCTTGGGAGGCCCCAGCTTTTCAGCCTGCCCATATGACCAACTCCAGCCACCAAGGAGCTGCTCCACCCTGTATTTTGCTTTGGCAATGGGGAGAAGAGAGTTCAACCACTCCCACTCCCGATACAAAAAGCCCCTCTGGCTTCTCCCCTCCCTCCCTCCTCCCAGAAAAAATGAAGCAGGGCACAGGAAGGGGCCCCTCCCAAGGCCCATTCCCAGTGACTTCGAAGGAATAATGTTCCCAGCCACACAGGGTCTGGGGCCCCCGAGGTCCTGGCAGGTTAGAACAGTTGAGTGTGTTGCAAAGACATCTTCCAGGGCTGGGAGGGTTGCAAAATGCAACTCCAGGTGGTTTGGGGAGAAACGGGAATAAACTCTGGGATGGGAACATGGTTGTTAATGGAAATTTTATTTTGAGGCCTGCCCTGTTTGTAGAGGTGGGGGGCTATGGGTGTGGGACAGTACATATATCTTCAGACTGGATCAATGTGTTAGTAGGGTTGAATGACCTCGCTCTTTTTTCCTTTTTTTAAATTGTTACAAGGAATGGCTTGCTGGGTATATTTATTAGTAGTAATAACTCAGTAACATGCACAGAAAAGGCCTTTCCTTTCTTTGAGCATTCTTGGGCAAATCACTGAATTTCTTTGGGCCTCACTTTGCATATCTGCCAAATATGGGAATCATCCTGGATCCTGAAAGCTGGAAATCTCTGCCCCTGCACTTGTGAACATTCTCACTTATCTGGCACTGAAAAGAGGGTACAGAAATGCGGATGTCAGGAATGTGATCAGTGATTCAATCAACAGTGCTTTGTTCTAGCAAAAATCCCATGCCCACTTGACTAGGAGGTTGACTGGGATTCACAAATATTCTCTGAGGATCCTTCTGACTCTCTGCAATCCAAGGGATTTTTTGGGCCTGTTTCTCCCCCTGGGGAGGCAGCACCATGTAGCGGTCCTAGAATTCCTGGGATCTGGGTTCTGATTTTGCCTCTTACATGTGTGACCTTTGGCTGGACATTTAACAGCCCCTTCTAGCTCTTGAGCTAGGATCCAATCTTTTTTCGGGCTATAATGACCTACCTCCCAAGAGCCTTGGGCACTAGAGAAAGAATTGCAGATTTTGAGCCCAACCATCATGCCTGTGTTCAAGTCTTGACTCTGACACTAGCAGTGTGATAACTGGCTGGTGTGGCTGTCAAACAGGAATACCAGTGCCTCAGCTACTCACCTCAAATGGTTATTAGGAGGAAGAGCTTTGTACAAATCAAAGCCCCATAGAAATGAATTATTATTTTTCAACTTAATCAACCTTTTCTTTTCACTACTAAGTAATAGGATTCAGAGCCCCAGACTCTGGCCATGTTTGCATGCCAATAGCAAACTGGGCCCAAGCCCAAAAAATTCCTGTGGCTCATTTACAAGGCCAGCTTTGCAGCTGTAGTCTGGACACATTAGGAAGACTGGTAGCAAAGTGAGGCCCATCAGAAATGTGGGGGCATGGTGCCCTAGGCTCTGGTGCACCCTGGGGGCTATGGACCTTGTTTCTTGGGAACAGTGACCCAAAATGGCCAAGGGAAGGTCTCCTCTGCTTGAGAGGCCTGTTCTCTGTTTTTCTGCAGGGCTGGCCTGAACTGTAGCCTGGTCTTTTCTCCTTGCAGAGTTCTTTCTTTTGGCTGGCTCGGGCAATGGCACTGCGGGTTGGCAGCTTAATTGTGCCCCAAAGACCGACACAGGACAAGGGTGGCTGAAGAACAAAGATATTGCTTTTATTTTATTTATTATTTTTTCTTTCCTTAAACAACAAAATATTCACTAGGATATTTGAGCAGGGTTACCAATGCATATCTTGGGTACAAGCCCAGAGTGGTGGCTAGAATGAAGGATTTGAAGCCCAGAAGCCCTGGGTTCGAATTCCTGAGCTGTGCCCCACCTCCTTCCCTTGCCATTTGCTGTGTGACCTCGTATCAATCACTTCCCCTCCACACCCTGCCCCACACACCACAAATATACACACCCTTATTTTTCCCATCTGTAAAGTGGGGCCATAAGCCCTGTCCACTTCCCAACTCTGATATAAGATCAGAGACAGTCTGGACAAGCCCTTGGTGAACCCTGAGCCCTTAGTGAACTTTAACCATGAGAATGAAATTTAGAAACTCGAACTCTGGAAAATGTACTAACTGCTAATGTTTCCTTGAGTATTCCTCAAGAAGTTATACACCCTTAACAACAACAAGAGAAAACTGGGTAACATGAGAGAAGCATGTGAACACCATCACTACCCCCCCCACCCCCCCATCCCCCTCCTTGGCACAGGCTCAGAATGACTGTGACTTCCGGCTGGTAATTAACTTCTTTGGTAATTGACACCAAGCAATGGAGCAGGAGGTTGGGAGGGGAGAGGGAGGAGAGGTGGTTGATTCCAGCAGTTTTAGCTTTCTTCTATTACCCCATCAATTTGTTCTGAATACTGTCATGCAATGAAACCTTTCCCCGCCCCCTGTGGACATCATAGGTGCTGGGATATATAGGCAGTGGCTGAGCAGCCTGGCCACTTGCCCCTGATCCCCCTCTCATTCTGAGACTAGGATCTGGTGAATATCAATTGGCTGGAACTCCCCCATGGGTGGAGGTGGGGGGAAGTACAGCTTTGGGGGCTCCCCTGGGCTCACAGAGCTGGAGTCACTGTGGGCTGCACTGCCCACGCTGGCCTGGGACTCCGAGATTTTCTTCTTCAGAAGCTTCCTCTCCTTGGCCCGGCGATTCTGAAACCAGATTTTCACCTGCAACAGACAACAGTTCCAGATTTAGAGTGTATAGGAAGACAGAGCTAGCAGTAGAAGGGATCTCCAACACCATGTCATCCACATGCACCAGCCCTCCCATCTTACAGAAGATGAAACTAGAACCCAGGGAGGTGGCGTATCTTGTCTGAAAGTCACTCAAGTGTTACAGTGAGGACTGAAACCCCAGTCCCACCTTTGCACAGACAGTTGAAACATCCCTTGGAGTCATGTGTCGGCCCTCATTTCAGAGACCACCTGCACTAGGCCATATTGCCTGTTTGGTCCAAGCTCTTTGCCCAGGTGGACCCTGGGTATGTTTGCAAACATGGTACAGTGTGATAAACCAACTGGAGGGTGGGAAAGTAGGTCTCATCCCTGCCCCTAACATACACCCCTGCCAATTATGGGACTTGACTTCAAAATAACCATAGCACCCTTCACCCATTATAATTCAACATTCCCCAGCTCTACCCCAACCCCCTCAGCCACCAACTTTCTCCATTCTTAAGGAATTGGGCCTCCAGAGGACTGACCACCCAGAGTAGCAGCTGTGCAGGTGGACTGGAAAAACTCCCCCACCACCAGTAAAAAAAAAAAAGTGTATTAATAAAGATGAGTGATCAAAAAACGTGTGGAGACCACTGGCCTAGCAGAGAGCAAGGTACAGACTTAGAGTCAAGGACATGTGGGTTCTTACCTCTGCTACTTAATAGCTGTTTCACCCTAAGTAAGTCATTCAGTCTCTCTGAGCCTCAGTTTCGTCATATGTTGTCAGTCTAATGGTCTTTTTATAAGATACAACATAGTGACCAAACAAGGGCTTCAATGGCAGGAGGTTGGGCAGGATTTAAAGCTGGGTATCTGAAAGAATGCCCAGCTAGCCAAGGGCAAGGGAGCAGAGAAATAGGTGAGCACTCATGGGATTGTGGGCACTGGAGACCTCTGTCTGATCAGAGGGCTTTCAGGATGACCGCTTAAAGGCAGGGGCCTGGAGTGAATGATCTTGAAAAGTTCCTCCCCAGGTCTAGAATCCTAGGATTTCCAGGTGGATTTACTAAGTTAACTTATACAACATTGTTTTGTATCCCAAGTGCCTGGCACATAGTAGGATCATAGATTTAAGAGCTAGAAAGGACCTTAGAGGTCATCATGTCCAATTTCCTTATTTTACAGTAGAGGAAACTGAGGCCAAAGAGATTAAGTTATGGTCACATAACTAGTTAAGTGTCTTTGGCAAGATTTGAACCTAGGTCTTCCTGATTGTGTATCTAATGTTCTCTCTACTGCATTACATTAAGTATCTCTCTAAGAATAGGGGCTTACTAATTGCCTATTGAGTGAATGAACTTCACAACTCAGCTGTGGTAGAAGCACCCATCAGTGGTATGATTTCAAAGAACCATAGGATCTAGAATTAGAAGAGCCCTAGGAACATGGAGTGTCAAAGCTTGGAGGACCTTTAGAACAGAAAATGTCACAGCTGGAAAGAACCTTAAAACAGGGAATGTCAGAGCTGGGAGGAGACTTAGAATAGGGAATGTCAGGGCTGGGAGGGACTTAGAAGATAGAATGTCAGAGCTGGGAGGGGACTTAGAACAGGGAATGTCAGAGCTGGGAAGGACCTTAGAATAGGGAATGTCTGAACTGGAAGGGGCATTAGCATGGAATGTGAGGTGTTTTAGAGACTAGAGCAGGAGATGTCAGAGTTGGATAGGACTCCAGCGATCCCTTACAAATTTGGTCATCTTTATTTCAGAGATCATTAAGGTCATCGCCTCTATACTGTGGTTCAATGAGTTATTGTGACCAAAGCCCAAATTATTCCCTGGTGGCCAGCCTCTCTGCACACAACCAGGCTGGTCCTCAAAATGTCAGCCCCATGATACATGCCCAGGCCTATCTGCAAAGGCTGCTGGGGCACAGTTTTGAGACTTGGAGTCAGCTTCAAGCCATGATGAAGGCTTTAGTGCAAACTCTAAAGGTGCCAACTAGAAAAGTTGTCCCTGAAGGACAGACACTGAATAACACTAAATTTAAACTGTCCAGATTGGCTGGCTACAACAACCCAAGTGAGAGGATTTCAAGCTGGAAAAAATATTACCTAGTTGAAACCCTTTATTTTACAGAGCAGAGAACTGAGATTTGGAGAAAGGAAGTTACTTGCCCAAGGTCACACAGCCTCTAAAGCAGCAGAGCCAGGATTCAAACCCAATCTCTTTGTCACCATATCCTGCCACCGCATCCTTTGCTAAAGCTCCTGTTGACCTGAGCTATATTAACTGTGATGATTAAAAAGGTTCGAGAGGCATAATTTCTGGGTAATTTAATCATTTTATGAATAAGGCCAGCACATTATTAATAAAAGGATGGCCATTTGGCCATCTCTCAGACCAAAGACCTCTCATGGAGGTGGGCTCGCAGTTTAATGCCCTTGGAAGAGTAGGTGTTGCCGAGGGGTACCAATCAACTCTGATTGGTTAACACAATGGGAGGTGGGCTATATTCAAATGAAGGTCTTGGGGTACCAATAATTAGTTGCTAAATACAAGAGAGAAATGTTCATTTCTCACACTACCTTGGGATTCCAGCTCAACATTGGAGCCCAAGCAACTAGTCAAGAGACCAGTCATCAGAGCAGAATCCTGGCATTATACCATCTTTACCGTTCGAATTCCGCTTTGAAAGTTGGCTTGACAACAAGCCAGCTGATGAGACTGCACTTAGGGGAGGAACAGGCTTAATCTAGGCCAGCAGCACCCCCTCCTTCAGCCTGGAGAAACAAATGCACAGAAACATGTCGCTCTGGGATACCTGTCTCTCCGAAAGTCCTAACTGGCCTGCTAGCTCCGTCTTCTTCCGGATACTGATGTATCTGTTGCAGTGGAATTCCTTCTCCAGCTCCAATCTCTGATGCTCAGAATAAACCACCCGGTACTTCTCTTTGGTTCTGGTCTTTCCTGCTTAAGAGAAAGGCAATTCATGTAGTGCTATGTCATTTCCTTAGGGAATCTCCAATCCAACTCATGCTTTCTTTATCATTTCTAGGGGGCTAGGCAATGAGTTTAAGTGACTTGCCCAGGGTCGCATGTGTCACAGTGTCAAGTGTCTGAGGCCACATTTGAACTCAGACCCTCCTGACTCCAGGGCCAATGCTCTCTCCACTGCACCACCTAGCAGCCCCTACTCCAAGTGGTGCTTTCAAAACCCAGAGTACACCCTGTACAATTCCACCTCAGGGTCTTTGCTCAGATTTCCTAGGCTGGGAATGCCCTTCTTTCTCCTCTTCACCTGTTGAACTTCTGCCAATTCAACTCAACAGATTTATTAAGTGCCTACTATGTGCACGATACCTTGTTTGGTGCTGAGGAGAGAGTTCAAAGAAGCTAGTCCTTGCCTGCAAAGAACTTCCATTCAGTCAGAACCTTTAAAGCCCAACTTAATTACCATTTCCTCCAGAAAGCCCTGCCAGATCCTTCTCTTTTCTTCACCATAAGGACCTTCTCATTCAGAAATCACTTAACATTTTCATTTGCATTTTTCTAATGCCCTAGGCAGGGACCCAAGAACTGAAGGAGATGCATTTCAAAGTCCCTATTGCATAGGAGACATAACAGGGTTTTGGATTTCAAATTTTCTCTGGCTCCTTCCTAGCTTTGTGACCTTGGGCAAGTCACTGAATTTCTTTGAACCTCAGTTTCCTCTTCTGCAAAACAGGCAATGTAATAGAGGGGAAAGACTTGGATGCAGAGTCAGGAGAGACCTTGTTTTGTTTGAATCTTGCCTCTAACGCTGAATCTTGCTCTCTCACTTAGCTGTGTGACCCTGGGCAAGTCACTCGACCTCTGAATTTCCTTATCTGCATAATGGATTTACCTCTAAGAGTTGTAAAACCAGAAAAGACTGTATGAAAGCCAGTTTTTTTGTCCCCCTCTCTGGACTTCAGTGGCTAGAAAACAATAACCCTCTTCATACTGCCATTTAAGTCCACAAATAGCCCTTATTTGATACTCACAACATGCCCAGGAGGCAGGTGTTACTATCACCCCCATTTTCCAGCTGAGGAAATGGAAACTCAAAGATATTAACTGACTTGCTCTGAGTCACTTGGCTAGTGAGCGTATGAGGCAGGATTTGAACCTGTGTCTTCCTGACTCCAAACTTACGTACCAAACTTACACCTTGCACTATCTACTTCACAGAATTAGAGTTAGAAACTGGGGAAAGCATTTGGTTTGTTGTTGTCTGTGTTTGTATCTCATCTCCCAGCTCTTAAAGCTGAGCATGCTCAGTTAGGGCCTGGGCTGGGATCTCTCAACTTCCTACCTCCCCAGCTCAGAGCACAGGCTCTGCAAACAGTAGGTACTTAATTCATGTTTGTTCAACAAAGGAATGTCTCGATCAATCGATCGATCCTTCTGGTCCAAGAATCAAGCCATTTTCTCCCTGCCAATCTCTTTTTAAAATATGGGACAGGTGGGGCAGCTAGGTGGCACAGTGAATAGAGCACCGGCCCTCAAGTCAGGAGGACCTGAGTTCAAATCCGGCCTCAGACTAAACATTTGACACTTGCTAGCTGTGTGACCCTGGGCAAGTCACTTAACCCCAATTGCCTTAAAAAAAATAGGACAGGAGAAAAAATGATACAAATAAAATTTTAAAAAATGGGAAAGGACCTTGAAATGTGACTGTTTCTTTCTCCCAGGTTCAAATTTTGATGCCATAGGTACAGTGTACAAGGACATGGGTTTGGATCCAGGAGGGAGCTAAATGACCACCTAACCCTTCATTTTGCAGAATCTGGGGGTCACAGGGGATCTGTGGACTGTCCAAGGTCACACAGCTAATAAGTGACAGAATAAGTAGTGGACCTCGGGTCTTCCACTGAATCTAAGGTTCTTTCTGCTACAACCACCCTCCCACTAGGGAGCTGCCCCTTACTCTGCCCGCTGGGGCCAAGTAAGCCAAGATGCATTCTTCCTGTACAGGACAACCCTTCAGACATTTTAATGAGGATCTGGCCACAACAACTCTGGGTGAGCCTGAATACAAACCACCGAGAGGAAGAATTGATTTCGGCTGCATGCCTGTGGGGTGGGGAGGGGAGAGAGGAGTGGTAATCTGGTTACCTTAACGGCTGTTAAGGGTCTCCTGCATCCAGCTGATGGGGAAACTGAGGCCCAGGAAGGCTAGGTCACTTCCGGACTGAGTAGTGGAGATAGCGTTGGACTTAGAGTCGGAAGGATGGTTTGAATCTCGCCTTTGATGTTACTTCACAGTTACTAGTTGGGTAGCTGTGTGCCTTTCGTAACTCTCTCCACACACACACACTCCCCCCACTCCCCCATTCCCTCTCTGAACTTCATCTTTCTTATCTGAAAAAGGAGGTACTTTTTCCCAAGGATTTTACAATCACTTACAATGATTATTTACAATGATTTACATTCTTCCCTACTGTCTGCTTCCTAGGTAGGCTCAAATGCAGCAGTGGATATGAAAGTCCTTCCCCAGCATCTAAGGAGAAGTTATAACTCTTTCATTCCGGTGGTTCTGCTCTAGAATAGCCCATATCTCTCTGGTCAGGGCATATTTATTCTTAAATATTTTCATGTTGGAGGTTTGCGCTGTTCTCTGAATTGACTTGAGCCAATGATTAAATGACTTTCGGCATTTTAAGGGTGATGACAAGCCTGGGAGGTAGGAGTGAAAGCATTATAAGCTCCATTTTACAGATGAGGAAACTGAATATTGTACTGGGAAAGTGACTTGCCCAAGGTCAGGCAACTGGTATAAATGACAGAGAACAGAAGATAAAGACCGGGTTTGGCATGAGTCAGGAAGATACAGGTTCACTTTCCCCTCTGTAACTCCCGACTAAGTAAGTGGCTCCAGGCAAGCCCCCTAAGAAGGTAAGGTGCAGAACTGCTCTGGTGGAGGGAATTCGTTTCCTCCAAGGGACTTCTCTACACCCCTGAGCAAAAGGCTGGCTGGAGTCCCTAGACTAGGTCACCTCACTCTCAGGCAGCCCCGGGGGCTAACTAGGAATGGGGTGAGAGTGGGTTTGTATGTATGTGTATGGGGGGCGGGGGAGGGTGGAGAGGGGGGCGGGAGCAGCACCTTCTAGCCAAACATTTCCTTTGCCTCACAATAGGGAACTAATTGTTCTTCCCCTCCGAATGGCTTCCCTGAGGACAGATACTTTTTCCTCTTTCTCTTTAGTCTTCTCCAAAGGCAATTAGGCCATTTCCCTCTCTCTTGACCCCTGGAGTGTGTGTGTTGGGGGGGGAGGGGGGAGGTAAAGGCAGTCCTACTCCTACCCCCTCGCCCCTCCCTTCAGCTTTTTGTTAATGGGATTCTTCAGATCTTTCAGCTCCTTTTTGATGTAACTGGTTTGGGGGACAAACTGTAAGGACAAAGACCCCTTTCAAGTGAGTCCCTGACCTCTATTGAGGTGTTAAGATGGAGGCCTGCCTAACAGCCCAGAAGGCCAAACCCTTTGTCCATTGGGGAGCACAAACAATGGATGGGGAATTTACAAGCCCTAAACAAATGTCCCCATGCCCTTTTTATGTCCAGGAACAGGAAAGCGGAGGAAGAGGAGTCCTCAGGGACGTTTCTGGGGTTTGTCATTTTCTTTTGTTGAAGTGACACAATTTCCCCAAGAGCCTCAAGGCCTTTTGCTAAAAGCTGGGCAACTCTGAGCTAGAGTCGAAGCAATGAACAGGCCTTGAAAGAACAACTTTCAGCACCCATGCAGACCTCTAGCAAAGGCCGAGAGTGAGTGAGTGAGTGAGTGAGTGAGTGAGTGAGTGAGTGAGTGAGTGAGTGTGTGTGTGTGTGTGTGTGTGTGTGTAAGTAGTTGACAAAGTCAAAATGGAAATTGCAGATAAAAATAAAACTTTAAATCTGATCTCTTTTCTGGAACTTAACCTCTTGGCTTCTGAACCGGATGTGATCACGCTGCCTGTAATATCTGCCTCACCACAGGGTTGGGAGCTTCAAAGTAAGATTGTGGATTTTAAAGCACTGTATACAGGGCATCACTATATTATTATTATCATATTCCTATTATTTTAACGTCAGATTTGCACAAGGTCATTTAGCTGGTGAGTGGATGGAGGGTGGATTTGAACTCAAATCCCCTGACTCCATCCAGCTCATTCCATTGCTGCTGGAGAACTAAAACTCTTGCTTAGAAAAAAATGGGTGCTAAACATGTTCCCAATCCAATGTTGGCTCATAAGTCATTTAAGGCATGATTATAACCCTCATGCTTCCTTCTGCTGCTTGCAAAAGGCCTTCAGGCTCATTTAGAGCTGGAAAGGATGATACTTAGAACTTGATATTCATTATCTTCAAGGACCCAAGGCTCCCTCAGTGTGGATATTCCTTTTTCCCCTCCCCCTTTCCCACCTGCACCAGATCACAGAAGTGAGAGCCAGAAGGGGGACCATTTCAGAGAAGAGGAAAGTGAGGCCCAGAGATTTTGCCCAAGGTCATTCATTCTAGTATTAAGGAGCAAAGCTGGGATCCCAGCTAAATATTGCATGGAAGATCAACCAATAGGCATTTATAAAGTCCCTATTACGTGCAAAGCACTGTCTTAGGCCCTAGGGGAAGATGATGCAAGAAATGATGCCATCCCTCCGAGAAATGACTATTAGTTTTCCTTTCTGTGGCCCGAGGGGCCACCTGAAGGATGAGTGGTCAGTCCTTCAAAGACAGACTCACCGATCACCTCCAGGCCATCCTACACTGGAAGTCTTTCCAGCTTGGTATGCTCTCCCTCTACCCTCCCCCTCATGGGACCAGAGGAACCCTGGGCCACAATTCTCTATAGAAGACTGGAAGGGCAGTTACTATGTTCACTCATCAGGAAATATAATCTGTCTGTCTGTCGGTCTCCCTCTATGCTCGCCGCCCCCCCCATCCCCTCCCTTCTCCCTTTCATTCTCTCCTACCCCCTGCCACTCAATAAAGAGTAAACATATCCAGGTTTCCAGCCCCAGGGAAGGCTTCAGCTCCGCTCCTCCCTCCCCACCCCAACCTCCAGCAGCTTCTTTGGAAGATAATAAAGACTAGAGCGGGCAGTGAGAACACTCACTCTTTCCGGCTAGGCAATATAAGCCCCCAAGACAGGAGGGACCTGGGACTAGCCAGAGCCAGGCTGCATATCAAAGGCCAGGGAAGTGTTAAAAGGGTCTGTTGCCCCAATCTGGCAGATAAGGTCTCAGAACCCAAAACAAAGTGGGAAAAAAACCAGACCACAGGACTAAGTTGACAAAGAGAAAAGAATTGCCGCTCACTGTCTCTGCTCTCCAGTTCTAAAGGTGGTGTGGAGAGCAGTGGGACCATCTCCCCGCCCCATCCCTGGCCCCTCCTCCCCAACACCCATGCCCACAGCCCACTCTCCAGCTATTCTGACATCTGTTGGCATTCTCCTCTAGCATTTGAGCCATGTTCTTCTCCAAAGAATATGATTCCCAAGAACTAGGCGACCCGCTCCCAGCTGCCTGTTCCAAGTTAATTTGGGAACAACCCAGGGCAGATGTGTTTAACAGCTGTTCTGCTCCCTCTGGTGTAGCCCTTGTATAATGTCACATCTCAGGGTGGGAATGCCCTCCATTCCCTCCACCACCACCCACCTACTTCCATCCTGAACCCCTACTTAGGTATTTCTGGGAATGCTAAGAGGCCAAGGGGAATTCCCACAGTAAGGAGAGATGGGTTGCAGATGTCCTTTAGTGTAGGGGAGACTCATACGCTGTCAGAGTGGGAAGGGCCCTTAGAGACTTATCTCCTTAATTTTGAAGTTAAAGAAACTGAAGCCTAAGGAAGAGAAGGCACTTGCCCAAGGTCACACATCTAGTAAGTGTCAGAGTCAGGACTTGGACCCAAGTCACAGAATCTAAAGCTAGGAAAGATGTCGAAGGTGACCGATTCCAAACTCGTTATTCTACAGAGGAGGAAATCAAGGCCCAGGAAAGGGAAGTGGTCTGCCTCAAGTCAAAGACCACTTTGTTTCTGGATGGATCATTATTATTTCATAACCCCCTCTTTTTCATCATTCTGCTAAAAAATCCAGCCCAATCCAGTGGCATCTGGTTCTCAAGGTCCCTTGCCTAAAAAAGGCTGAACAAGTGGAACAAGTTAGAGACATGTTCAATACAGGAGCTTAGTACGATGGGTAGTCAGAATTCATCAATTACATTTTCCTTAACTTTCCTTTCTGTAAAATGAGAGAGGCTGGATTTGGTGATCTCTAAGGTCCTTCCCTTCCAGATCTGACATTCTGTGTTCTATGTTTTAAGATCTCGCCTAATTCTGACATTCTGTGTTCTAAGGTGCTGATATTCTATCTTCTAAAGGCCCTCCCAGTTCTGACACTGTATGTTCTAAGGTCCCTTCCGACTGTCCTGTCCCATGGGCCTGAGTGTCTGGCTTCTATGATACTGCCCTATTTCTGTCCGAAGTGGCTGATGCACTTGATCAAGTGATGGCAAACCTGAGTTCCAATCCTGCCTCAGGTAACTATAGCTGTGTGATCCTGAGCAAAGTTACTTAACCTGTCCCAGCCTCAGTTTTCCCAGCAGCAGAAGCAGCAGCAATACTACCTCTTACAGTTACTGGCAAGTTCTAGTGAGATAATATATATAAATCAGTTTACAAATTTTAAGGCATTCTATATGCCCTACAATTTTTTCATGGGGACTTAAGGGTAAAAAAAAAAATCACTCCCCAGATAGCAGAAATGGGCTCTCTGTATGTCAGGTGTGCCCCATTTGACCTCAAGGACCTGAACTTCCTTGCTCCTCAAAATGAGGATAGAGAAGGGGTGGGGAACCTTCGGCCTTGAGGCCGCATGTGGCACTCTAGGTCCTCAAGTGTGGCCCTCTGACCGTGTCCAAACTTCTGTGGTGAATTCTGTCAAAGGGCCGAACTTGAGGACCTAGAGGGCCACAAGTGGCCTCGAGGCTACAGGTTCCCCACCCCTAGGATAGGGTATGGGGGGGGGGAAGGCAGGAAGAAGCATCAGTTGTTGCAATGGATGGCATTGAGCTGATGCTCGTTCATACCTGTTCTGTACAAGGGGGAAGTCCTTAGGGTGGGCAGTTTCTCCCTTTCATATATTCAACGGTTTGATTTCTGCAAGTCTCAAGGGCGGGAGGGCCATTAATCGCCAGGTGTAGGGAGAGGAACCAGCTGATTCTGGTCACATTTCTTTATATGGGTCAAACTAACCAGCCTCCAACGTGGCTATCACCTCTGACTTTCTAAGGTTTGGGTCTCTGCCTTTCATCCTCTTCCTTGATTTAACGTGATAAAGGCTAGGATCATTTCTCTGAAATCTGTTGGCTGAGTCCCTTTGTTTCTTCTGCCCTGAAGCCCCCCTGACTATTCTGGGTAGCCTGAGGGGCTTTCATTTAAAAAGACTTCTAGTCCAGGAAGGCTTCCATAAGCTTTCCAGCCACTAGTTTTCAAGCCACTCGTTTTCATCTACAGACTGTGAACCATTGCAGGGAAGGGAGACATTCGACCTGAGTGGCAAGCAATTAAATTAAGTTGATCCTGGCCGGGTTACAGGACTCAGAACCTGAAGGGACCTTAGAGAACAAGAGAATCTGGTGGTTCCAGTGGTTTTTGTTCCACAAACTCCTTTCAACAACAAACATGTGATTTAATATCCTACTCATGATATTCCGCAATTAAAGAATTTTTAGTTCTTTGGCAAAAGAGTTTGCAAACCACTAAATAGGAACTACTGATCCAGGCCAATCTCCTGGTTTAATTTTTTAATCTTATTTTTATTGATCTTGTGTTTTTAGCTCCTCCTCATTCCCCAATATATCCCTCCATCCTGTTGTATTCCTTGAGCCATCCCCTGTAACCGTTTAAAAAAAAAAGGTAACAAAAGCAATTCTGTCACCTCACACAGGTCCAACTGGGTATGTAATGCAACACACCCAAATTCCCTCACCTCTGCATTTTCTCAACTGTTCTCCAAGACCAAGCTTGTAAGTTTGCACTTCCAGCCTAGGTGAGATAGGGAGATCCAGCCTCAAACCGAAATCAATAAATCAGAGGAACAAAGCGTTGGGTGAGGTCTCAGTGAAGGAAGAGCATAAAGAAACGAGGTCATTTTCAGGATGAGGAAACTGAGACCTAGAAGAAGGGAAGTGACTTGACTATGGTTACACAGAAATAGCTGCAGAATTCAAAGGCAGATCTTCTGACTCAAAAATCAGTGTTCTTCCCATATACATAGATTGGGGATATGCAAACACCATCAAGTGTCCCCATTTCAATATGCCCTTACCTTCCTACACCCTTCCCTCACTGGGACCTCACCCAACTCTATATTCCTCTGCTTTATTGATTTCGGTTTGAAACTGGGTCTCCTTATCTCACCCAGGTTAGAAGTGCAGGGACCATTTATAAGCCTTTTCCTGCTCTGGTTGCTACCTGGGCCAGTTTGCCCCTCCTTAGGCAGCCTCCCATTCCCCTTTAACCTCCCCCTCCCCAGGGGCTCACTCTATTGGTGATGGACTTAGTGAGACTTGGTATGGACAACTCATCTGCTATAGCTCTGAACTCCTAAGCTCAAGCAATCTCAGCTCCCCAGTGGTACAGGCTGTATCGCTTTTGTGCGGAGGGGGAGGGCACAGATAAGTGATTCCAGCACTTTAGGAACTCCTCATGTCTACCAATGTAGATTGTGATTTATGGGTGATCTTGCCTTCTCAAACATTATGCTAGTGGACCCTGGGAAGGACTGTGCCACACTGGGAGGGCTTTTAGCAAGAGCCTGTTCTGTCATCCAAACACCATCCTAGAGAATCATGCAAAAGTTCCAAAAACTAGGGGACATTTGGGTATTTAAATAGGACAGTAAGTGTGACAGGAAGATTATCACCAAAGAGGAGTGGGATTAAGGGTAGGTCAGTTATATTGCAAGAACCTCAGATGGAGGGGCAGCTAGGTGGCGCAGTGGATAGAGCACCAACCCTGGAGTCAAGAGGACCTGAGTTCAAATCCAACCTCAAGACACATAACACTCACTAGCTGTGTGACTCTGGGTGAGTCACTTAACCCCACTGCCTAGCCAAAAAAAAAAAAAAAGAAACTTAGATGTAGGTAAGGCCCTTAGCCTGCTGACAGGGTCTGCTCTAGAGGATTTACATGGATGAGAATCACACAGAATGTGAAGGTCCAAGGATCACCAGAGGAAATTAGATCTAGAGCTGGCGGGGACCCCAGAGGCCATTAAAGCCAGCCCCCTCAGTGAACATTGGGGGAAACTGAGGCCCCGAGAGGAGGAAGTGACTTGCCCAAAGTCACACAGCTAGTGGCAGAGGAAAGATGTGAACTCTCTACCCTGGCAGAGAAAGGACCCACACTATGACATCACTGATGCATCTAATTATTACATATTTGTGTGTCCTTTCCTCCTCCCCCCTTGCTAAAGTGTAAGCTTTATAAGGGTAAGGACTATGCTTTAATCATCTCTGCACAATGCCCCCCCCCAAGTTCTTTACCCATAATAGGCACTGAAGAAATAGGAATACCCACACAAATGAATACAGGTAAGTCAAAAAGTTATATACAAATGTTCAAGTTTGCCAAAGAGTGGCACTCAAACCCTTGGTGCAAGTATTGATTCCAAGTGTTGTGCATGGTATATGTTTTCAGACTTTTTTAATGTATAGATGGGTTGAGCTGATTTTTTTCCTCTTTTTCTTATGTACAAAAATATCATTTGTTATATGAGATGGCTCTCTGGAAGGAGAAGATATTGGGGAAAACTAAGATGATTTAAAAAACAAAAGATATGAATAAAACTCACTTTAAAAATAAATATTTGTGAAGCTTGTAGAAAGTAGAAAGAGGGCTTGATTTGGGCACCTGAATTCAAATCTTGATTGTGCTGCTTAGGTGTGACCTTAGATAAGTCCCTTTCCTTCTTTGGGTCTCAGTTTCTTTCTCTGTAAAATGAGGGGTGAGATTAGGGAACCTCTGAGGTCACTTTCCAGTTTGGAACCCTGGAATCCTCTGATCTCTCCATCGGGCCGAGATGTAAGCCCAGGTGTTCTTATTGACCAAAAGGTTTCAAAGTCTTGAAGAGAGGATGTCAGAGTTAGATGGAACATAGAATGCCATAGCAGGAAAGGCCTTTAGAACATAAGAATGTGGCATGTTAGCCCTGGAAAGTGCTGGAAAGTTGGAAATGGAACATTATACACCAGGAATACAGAAGAGAATTGGAAAGAAGCTTAGAATGCAAAGCCTATTTTTCTGGAGCTAGGAAGGGCCTTAAAACATAAAACCTAGAACACCAAAGCTTAAAGGGACCTTGGAGATGAGCTAGTATGATCCACAGATTTTACAGAAAGACAGGCAAGGACTTCCTTCAGATCACACAGCCAGCAAGTGGAAGGCGCCACAGCTATAGAACACAATTCTTCCAACTGTGGTTTCAACTTTTATTTTAAAGGAGAAATGAAGGTCCAGAGATAGGAAGTGACTTCCCCAAGGTCACCCAGCCAGTAAACAGGAGGAAGTAAGCCTACAGAATTCACCTTTTCTGACTTCTAAAATGGTTCAATGCTTTACAATTATTGTGAACAAGTTTGGCCGCAGAGAAGAGCTGAGAAAATGTACTTCTGGGGTTGGGGACAGGGTGGGCTATGTCACACTCGAGTTCAAGCGTACACACACACACACACACACACACACACACACACACACACACACATATACCCCTTTGGGATAGCTTTCAGGTTAGCAGAGGTGAGAGAGAGAAAGAAAAGTGATGTAGGACAAAGGTAGCAAACCCAATGACAAAAACCAAATGATTCCAAAAAGCAATCCTGTTAGAAAATAGGAAAGGGGATGCTTACGGAGTCTTCCCATTTGGCTTAATATGATCATTAAAAAAAGGAAGACTAAGTTCTATAGTAATATCTAGGGCTCTCCCCACGGGAACCTGCCTGCTTCCCCACTCCCTCTTGACTCCTTTTTCCAGATATCATCTTGGGCAAACCAAGTCATTAAATCCATGAATTTGAGAACAAATCTCTCACCCACACATAGGTATTCCATTTAAGCAATAGTTGTCTGCCATTGTGGTAACTGCTGAACTGGATCCCAGGAAAAAACAGATGTAAGAGCATCTTTCTTCCTCTTTCCCCTCCCCCATAAGTCGTCTTCTTAGGGAATTTTTTTTTTAACCAATGGAGTTTAGCTTAATCCTAAAGTCCTCCCAGCTCTAAAATTCTGTGTTCTACGGGATTTCCCAGTTCTGATATTTTATATTCTAAGGTTCCTCCCAGCTCTAAAATCCTGTGTTCTAAGGGATTTCCCAGTTCTGATATTTTATATTCTAAGGTCCCTCCCAGCTCTAACATCCCCTGTTCTAAGGGATTTCTCAGTTCTGATATTTTATATTCTAAGATCCCTCCCAGCTCTAAAATTCTCTGCTCTAAGGGATTTCCCAGCTCTGATACTGGTCCCTCTCAGCTTTGATATTCCCATGAATTACAGGCATTGGTCATTAACATGTCTATTCTTCTAAATCAGGGGTTCCTAATCTAGGGTTCGTGGACCCCAGGGGTCCATGGAGGGATCTCAAGGAACCTGTGAACTTGAATAGGAAAATAATAATACCTTGATTTTCACTCACCTCTAACTGAAATTTAATATTTACTTAAATAATGATTTTAAAAACCAACCATTCTGAGAAGAGGTTTACAAGACTTCTGGGGAGGGAGGTGAGGGTGGGGTGGGGCTGGCAGGGAATCCATAACATAAAAAAGGTAAGATCTCCAGTTCTATAGGGGAAAATCTCAGAGAACTTTACTGAGTGGATTTGGGGACTCACTTTAGCCCCTAGCTAAATAAACATCTGTCCAAGAAACACATCCTATCCACTGTATCCAGTCTGAGGCAAACACCAAAGACACATTAGGGGCAAGAAGTGACCACCACAGTCCATCTAACTAGGGGAAGAGGGGGAGGGCTCCTGTGCTTACCTGCAACATGAAGTGTTTTGCTCATCCAAGGATAGGCACCTCCTATGTTGGGGGGATTGGAGGTGGGCTCTGTGAATTCCACGTTCTCTGGAGGGAGGACCCCGCTGGGCCCAGGATGGACCAGGTTGCTGTAGTCAGTGGCTCCATATGGGGCTGGGGTTGGGGCCAGGGCCAAGACCTGGGCCAGAGTCTGGACTGAGGAAGGCTCCACCACAGAACTGGAGGGTCCCTCTCCATAGGGAGCCCAGTCCTCCCTTGGAGGGCCATAGGTGGACCCCCAGGACCCAAGCCACTGGCCATGGCCATCCAGGTTGGCCATATGAGAATAGCTCATGCTGTGCGGATAGGCAGGGGCTGGGCTGAAGGCCTGGGCTGGCAGGTGGCCACTGCCCCCGCCTATGCTGCCCCCACTGCTTCCCATGCTGGTACCTATGCCATTGCTGCCCAGGCTGGCGGACCTCTGGGATCCTGGATGCATCTTGCCCTCCTTCCTCACGAGGCAGCTCCTGTGTGTGGTGGCTTGGGGAATAGAGAGGCTCTTCCTATACCATCCTGGTGCCTCTTTGTGACCCAGCCTTCCCAATACCCAGAAATGTAGCGAGCTGCCCCCTAGCTCTAGAGGTTGTCAGCCAACCTTCAAGTGCCCTCCTTTGCCCAACATGACCAAGCAGCCTCTGTCTCCAGAGGCCTGGGAGCAAGGCTAACGGTGCATTCCCATCTGGCCTGAAGGCTAGCAACTTTGGGCCTCACCCCCCCCCATTTGCATTCAAATGAAGGGCAGGCCCACCCAGGCATCCCCACCTTGCAATAACTTTCTGTGTATCCAAACCTTCTCTCCTCCCCCTGAGCCCCTGAGCAGGGCTTAAGGGGCGGGGCCTGCTTCTGGGCTCTCACCCACTCCCTTCAAGCACAGAGATGTCCTTTCTTTATCTTCCTAGCCAGAGTTCAATTAGAGAATCTACAAATGTCCCAGCTAGGAGGGCCCTTAGAACATAGAACATCAGAGCTGGGAAGGACCTTAGAACAGAGACTGTCAGAACTGAGAAGGACTTTAGAACACAGAATATCAGGGCTGGGAGGGACCTCAGAACAGGGAATGTCAGAGCTGGGAGGGGCCTTAGGACAGAGAATGTTAGAACAGGGAGGGACCCTAGAACAGAGACTGCCAGAGCTGGAAAGGCTTTAGAACACAGAACATCAGAGCTGGAAAAGACCTTAGAACAGGGAATGGCAGAGCTGGGAGGGACCTTAGAACACAGAATGTTAGAGATGGAAGAGGCCTTAGGACTTAGAAGGTGAGCACAGGGAGCAGTCTTAGGACATGCAGAATCAGAGCTCTTAGAAACTAGAGAAGAGCAGTTTTCAAAGTTTAGTCTAGGGATTCCCCTGGGGCCCTTTCAAAGGGTCCTCAATGTCAACACTATTTTCATTTAACAAAACACCAAGGGGTTTTAAATTCAAATATGGTTAATATTGATAGATATAACTTACATAAACAAAAGCTCATGGGGGGAGGGGGGACAGGTCTTCAATAATTTTTAAGACCAAAAAATATAAGTATTTCAGAGCTAGAAGAGACTCAAGCTCATTTAGTCCAGTCCCTTAGTTTTGCAGAAGAGGAAACTGTGAGAGCAAAAGGAACCTGCCCCAGGCCACACAGTGAAACAGTATCTGATTCAAGATAACCCGCCCCCCCCCATCTGCTGGCGCATAGGCCAGGGCTCTTTCCCCGGGCCTGAGCTGCCTTCTCTCCAGTATCAGCCACCCCTAGCCTTACCCCTACATCCAACTGCAGAGCCTTCTGCCCCCTCCCACTGCCCACTGCCCACTCTCTGGCCCCGGCCCAGCATCTGCCTCTTTTGTGCCAATTGTTGGTTGGCCTAGAATCCCACAACCCAAACGGATCCCCTCCAGAATCTCCCAGGGAGTAAACAGTGCCCTCAAACCAGACCTCTGGAGCAAGCCCAGCCAAACACCATTTGGTCTTCCATGAAGATCTTGGGGTTCTCCCCTAGGGCACTAGGGGTCTGGAAACTCAGCTGCAGGCGAGTGTCAGGGCCATTCCAGCAGGTTCTGCCCTCTCCTGAGCTTGCTTTAAGAGGAAGGAGGTATGCAAGGGGCTGGGGAGGGTACAAATGCCTCTGCTCAGCTGCCACAAGCCCAAAGGCAGATTTCCTTTCCTTTGCGGGGACCATGCTATCTGTTCCTCAGCTGCTCCAGCAGCCCCCAGCACTGATTTCTCACCAACTTCAGGGCCACAGGCAGGGGGTGGGGATGGACCCAGGTGGGCTTGTGCTCAAAGCACTCCAGAGAAATATGACTTAGGTTATGGCCCACAAATGTCAGGCTAAGGTTCTGCAGCAGGGGAGTTGGCTGACCAAGGGGGCCAATGCCTCTGTGAGGGCTTTACCTAAAGCAGTCAGCCCTGCCTCCTCTCCACCCCCCCCATCATCCCCAGTTCCATTTATTGAGGCTTCTCTCACTGCTTGGGATGCCATCCCTGTCCCCTCCCCCCTCCCCTGCAGTCCCACCCCCTCCCCTGAACTCTTACAGTGAGGGCTAAGTTATTTTATATCCTGGCCCAAGGCCCATTTCCCTTCTTGGGACCTCTTAAGAGCCTTACAAGCTGGCTGACACCAATGCACCTGAGACTCTTGGAGACCCCTCCTCCCAGCAGAAGGTATCAGACCACCAGTCCTCAAATGTGCTCAGAGAGATGCCACAGCTATGGTTTCTGCTGTTCTTGGCCTGGACATCGCACGGCATCTAGTACAACTTCCTAGGAGGCCCCAGCTGCACGTGGTCAGCCAGTCTCTGCTGGAACCCAGGGAATTCAGGATCTCCTGGGGTCGGCCATTTTTACTATAGGCTCAGGAGATTCAGAGCTAAGAAGGGCCCTTTGAAATCACCCCATTTTACAGAAGAGGAAACTGGAGCCAGGGCCCAAACCCAGGGCTCTCTGGCTCCCTTTCTTTCCCTCGACTTTCTTAACTTTATCAAATGAGATAATATACATCAAGTGCTTTGCAAACCGGAATTGTTAGCTGTTAAATGGGAGGTTTTTCCCCTCCTTCAATCAACAAGCATTTTTAAAGCACCTACCATTTATAAAGTGATGCAATGGATAGAACCTTAGGCCTGGAGTCAGGAGGACCTGAGTTCAAATGCAGCCTCAGGTACTTCTTGGCTGTATGACCCTGGACAAGTCACCTTACCCTGTTTGCCTCTGTTTCCTTAACTGGAAAATGAAATAATAGGACTTACTCCCAGGGTTGTTGTGATGATCAAAGGAGACAAATACTTTATAAACTGCTTAGCACAGTGCCAGGCACATAGTAGGCACCTAATAAATTCTTTTTTTTTTTTTGGTGAGGCAATTGGGGTTAAGTGACTTGCCCAGAGTCACACAGCTAGTGAGTGTGTCTGAGGTCACATTTGAACTCAGGTCCTCCTGACTCCAGGTCCAGTGCTCTATCCACTGCGCCACCTAGCTGCCCTCTTTTTTTCCCCTTATTCTTTTTTTTTTTTTTTGGCTAGGAAATAGGGTTAAGTGATTTGCCCAGGGTAACATAGCTATTAAGTGTTAAATATCTGAGGCCAGATTTGAACTCAGGTCCTCCTGACTCCAGGGCTGGTGCTCTATCTACTGCACCATCTAGCTGCTTCATAAAGTCTTGTTTCCTTCTTTCCTGCTATGAGTCAAGGCCTGGGGAACACAAAGACACAAAACAGCCATCACTTGTCTCAAGGATTTCCCATTCTACCAAATGTCCTTGCAACTCAACCTAACTGAGCCAGAAAAGGTACAAGATTTGCTGTCTAGATGTCTATGTGGCTATATAGCTATGCTTCTGCTCCCTCCCCCCCTGCAAGATTTTAATAGCTAGCTTTTGTTTTTACATCATCCTAATTTCCGAATACGTTCTCCCCACCCCTACCCCCAACTCAGAGAGTCAAAAATAAAGATGAAAAAGAATAACCAGCACATCTACCAGGTCTGCCAGTATATACAATGTTCCACACCCAGAGTTGTCTGCTTCTTTGAAGAGACAGAGATAACGTCTTCTTCTTTCTTCTCTAAGAGTAAGTTTGGTTTTGGGATTTTTTTTGGGGGGGGGGCTGGGCAATGGAGTTAAGTGACTTGCCCAGGGTCACACAGCTAGTAAGTGTTAAGTATCTGAGGGCAGATTTGAACTCAGGTCCTCCAGACTCCAGGGCTGGTGCTCTATCACCACCTAGCTTCCCCCCTTTTTTTCTCTTATTTTTTTCTTATGGCTAGGCAATGGGGTTAAGTGACTTGCCCAGGGTCACACAGCTAGTAAGTGTTAAGTATCTGAGGACGGATTTGAACTCAGATCCTCCTGAATCCAGAGCCAGTGCTCTATCCTCTGTGCCACCTTGCTGCCCCTCTAGGAGTAAGTTTGGCCAGCACACCTATACAGCATTCCAGGAGGACGCATTGTGGATTCCATGTACATTGTTAAAATCACTCAGTATCATTTTATGTTCATTTTCCTCCCACCCAAAGCTAAGTATTCTCTTTAAAAACAAACACATTTTAAGCACTACCTTTTTTTTTTTAAGCACCATAACTCCTTCCCTTTTGAAACAAAGAAAAACAGTTAAACAAAATCCATGGACAGATGTAACAATGCATGAAACATTTTGCAACCCCCGGGAGGACATTTGTTTTATTCTCTATTCTTCAGAGCCAAGATTGTTCGTTGGAGTTCTTTGCTTATACTGAGCTGATCTGCCCTGACTGCTGAGCAGAAGTCCTCCCCCCTTGGACCTGGGCTCAGTGAAAGATGAATGGAGTGAGAGAGCCAAAGATTCTACTGGGCATGCTCAAGATATTGGCATAAATTGGGATGACTCCGTGTATGGACTCCCTGCTCCAGACACCCTACTTCAGAGTATGGCATTAGCTAGCTGAGTATCTGCAAGCCATGCTTGGTGATTCTGAGTCTTAGAATTGGTTCCGCCCACTCAAGGTCCCACCCTGGGAGTCTGAGGAGCAGACACCATTTCTAGACCCGAACCAGACTTACCAAGCTCCTTCTTGGCCATCTTCAAGCTTCTACATTGCCAGGCTCTTCTCCCCTACCCACTTTCCCACCTCAAGTTCTGAGAATAATAATCAAATACATACTACCATTCCCGGAAAGGAGGCATCAATCAATCCATTGCCTTGTGACTCCATTCACCAGCCCTGTGACTTCCTTGACCAAAGCACCCCAAATTGGTCACCCCTCCACTTTATGTGTTTCTTCCCTTAGAATATAAGCTTCTTCTCGACATGGGCTGACTTGATACTCAGCTGAAAGTGGCACAGTGTATATAAGGCTGAACTTGGGGTCAGGAAGACTTCTTGCCTCAGATATTTACTAGCTGTGTGACTTTAGGCAAGTCATTTCACCTCAGTCAACCTCAGTTATCTCATTTGAAAAATGGGGATAATAATAGCACCTACCTTATAGGGTTGTTCAGGATCAAGTGAGATAACATATATAAAGCATGTTGCAAATCTTCAAATGCTATAGAAATGTGAGCTATTATTATATTGTTGCTGTCATTGTTTGTATCACAACACTTAGCACAATGCATGCATGGCTCATAGTAATAGTACAATAAGTGTTTTTTTTCTTTCATTTACTGATTTGTTCATGACTAATAAATCTTGGATTCCAGCCTCTTCAGAAATGCTTTACTTCCCTTAAGATCCTAGGAAGGTGGAAACTCACCACAGGGGTGAGGAACCCCCTATTAAAGACAGCTATCTCCAAGGACATATGACTTAGAAATGAAAGATTCTGTATGATGGGCCATTCTTTCATTAGGCACCTCTGGCTTCCAGGCCTAGGGCAGTCTGGAATGCTGCTGACTTTACCTCTTAACTTTATTGCAAAATGGAGATGAAAAATCATCCTTGTGATATTAACCTCCCTTGCTTGTGTGGAAAGAGCTTTGTACATTAAAACATGTTCCAGACACGTGATGGGTTATTATTCCTCTATGTAAGGCCTCCCCTGATGAATGATAGCATTGAGGTTGCCAGTGGCTGTAAAGCCCTAGCAGGTCCAGCCAAAGTAGAAATTCATTGAGATTGGCCTTGGGGACAGATTGTCGATAACACAATCACTAAGTCATTGAGTTAGAAGGGGGCTTAGAGGGGCTTAGAGGCCATCTTGTCCAATCTGCACCTAAAAAGGAATCCTCTTCACAAAATGCCTGACAAGGTAGTATCCAGGCTCTGCTTGGACCCCTCTGGTGGGAGGGAGCCCTTCTTTTTTGGGCAGTGCCCCAAAGTTATTAGTAAACTTTTCCTGACCTTAAGCCCAAATTGGCCTTTGAAACACTCCCCCAGAGCTCTCTGCACTGGCCTCTGGGGCCAAACAAGGCAAGTGGAAGCTCTCTTCCAAGAGAGCCCTTTGTGTACCTGAAGACAGCTCCCATGGCTCCCAGCTTGGTGATTTGCTCCAGGAGAAACATACCCAGGTCTTCCAACTTGCTCAAATACCAATCTGACTGAGGCTGAAAAGGCTCCTCCCAAGAGGGTTGGTCACTAGGGAAGGAATGTTTTAGGCCACAGCAGCTCTCTGGAGCCAGTCTATTAAAGCATTTAGAGTGTTTGATCTTTCCCAGTGGAATGAGAACTCAGACTGATGGTGCTCTCATCACATTTGCAGCTGACACCCAGCTAACACACAGAGTCAGCAGCCAAAAAGATCGTGACAGACTCAAGCAATGGGCTGAAGAGGAGAAGATGAAATGTGATAGGGATGAATGGAAAGTCTTTTACTTGAGACCAAAAAAATCAACTGCACATGAATAAGCTAGGGAATTGTGGGAAGATAGTGGTGTGCTAAGACATAGAGGTGCCTGCATACACACACACACACACACACACACACACACACACACCGCAGTAAAAGCTCTAAAAATCTGCCAGACAAAGAAAACCAAAAAATCTACTATAAGCTCCTCTCTGTACTCCAGAACTACACACAAAGAATCCTGTGGAAGCTTGAAGCAAAGACAAGCCAGGGTAGGCAGAAAGTAAGAAATGCAGATACAGAGTAGGAGATAGGGCCAGACCAGTGTGTAGGCATTGCAGCATCCAGGCAGGCCATCTAGAGCCACAGCAGCAGAAAAAGCCAGGGCAGCATCTGGAAAGCAAATCACCTGGGGTCTCACAGGAGGCCTATTACCAGTGAAATCAATGACATCTAACTGAGGGCCATCAGGCCCATAGCAAGGGATGTAGCCAACTCCAGGATTAGGACTGGGCAAGAAGACATTTAGAGAAGGACCCAAGGCCCAAACCAAAGACAAACAGAGAGAGACTGAGTCAAAAGCCAGGAATACCTGCAGGATGCTAGACCTGTCAGAGTCACAGCATCCAGGAACAAGGAAGGTCCATTTAAGCATATGGGAAGCCATGGTGTCTGACCCAACCACAAAACCAGAATCCAGAGACAGGCTGCAGATATGAGTAAACAGAAGAAAACATCAAACACAACGAAAAAATACTATGGACTTAGAGGAACCCAAGAGATAAACTTGAAAAAGAGGAGCTCCTCAAGTCCAGCAACAGTCTTGGAGAAAAGAATGTACTGGCCACAATTATACCTGGAAGAAATTAAACAAGGGATACAAAATGTTCCACTAAAGGAAATAAGGGCTGGGGGGGGGGGGCTGGGGGGGAGGAGTGGTAGGGGGAGAATGGCAAGGAGAATTAATAGCTCAGAGCAGATAGTGGTAAACCTCAGTAGAGAACTGAACTTCCCCGAAAATGAGAATGGGCCAAAGAGAAAACAATGATTACATAAGGCAACATGAAATTTTCAACCAAAACCAAAGATAAGAAACCAGAAGAAAATGTGAGATATCAAAACAAACAAACAAACAAAACAACTGACCTGGTCAATGAGAGAGATTCTAAAAAAAATTAGACTACATGAAAATCATAACAAAAAAAGCACACAGATATCATATTTCAAGATGTCATAAATGAAAACTTCCCAATCTTCTTAGAAGCACATGGCAAAGAGAAAATAGAAAATAGAAAAAATCCACTGGTCACCTCCCAAAAGAAATCCCCAAATCAAAATACCCAGGAATGTTAGAGCTGAAACCCAGAGCTTTGGATTCAAAGAAACTATACTGTGAGCAGCCATAAGAACAGGATGAGGGACAGGCATGATTAGAAAGCAGTTCATCCGAAAAAAGATTATGGCATTTAAGTAGCCTGAAAGTTTATTATAAGTCAGCAGAACAAAATGGAAGCCAAACTAGTTCATTTAATCTTCTCGTGAGAGGCACAGCTTTCAGGACTAGGGAGGTGATATTCCAGCTGTCCTCTGGCCTATTTATGCCATGTCTCTAGACCTGTACTTAGTTCTGGGATCCATGGCTTAGGAAGGAAATTGACTCACTAGAAAGCACCCAGTGGAAGGCAAACAGAATTGGGGCAGGGGTCTTGAGTTCATGTAATAAGCAGATAGTTTGAAGTGAGTGCATATGTTTAACTCTGAGAAGAAGAAAAAGTATATGTAGAGAAGAATGCATTATAGAGGCCTATGTTCTAAGGTTCTGTCCAACTCTAACATTGTATACTTTCTATTCCTTGGAAAGAGAAACATATATCCTAAACAGATGTGGGAAAATTGGAACACTGATGCATTGTTGGTGGAGTTGTGAAATGATTCAACCATTTTGGAGAGCAATTTGGAGCTATGCCCAAAAGGCTATAAAAATGTACATACCCTTTGACCCAGCAATAGCACTTCTACGGCTATATCCCAAAGAGATCATACAAATGAGAAAAGGACCCACACGTACAAAAATATTTATAGCAGCTCTTTTTGTGGTGGCAAAGAATTGGAAATTGAGAGGATGCCCATCCATTGGGGAATGGCTGGACAAGTTGTGGTATATGAATATAATGGAATACTATTGTGCTATAAGAAATGATGAACAGGCTGACTTCAGAAAAACCTGGAAAGACTTGTATGGTCTAATGCTGAGTGAAGTCAGCAGAACCAAGAGGACTTTGTACGCAGTAACAGCCATGTTATGCAATGACTAATATTGATAAACTTAACCTTTCTCAGCAATGCAAGGATCTAAGACATCTCCAGAGGCCTCGGGATGGAAAATGCTGTACACATCCAAAGAAAGAACCAAGGAAGTTGAATTGCTGTCTTTTTTTTCTCTTCTGTTGAGTTTTGTTTCATCTTTCTGATGGTTCCTCCTATTGGTTTTAATTTTTACTTACAACATCACTAATGTGAAAATATGTTTAATAGGAATGTAAATGTATAGCCTGTATCAGATTGTGTGCTGTCTTGGGGAGGGTGGTGGGGAGAAAGGGGGAGAAAATTTTTCAACTCAAAAGCAATGTGGAAGTGATTGTTGATAAATCAAAATAAATTTAAAAAAATTTTTTTTAATTTAAAAAAGAAAGAGAAACAGAAGTGATTCTGTCATCCTAATCTGATATGTACCACCTGTACAGAAAGAATAAATGAGGCATTTAGGAAACAGAAAGCCACCTTGATCCAGAGGCATGACATAGTAGTGATGGGGGACTTGGATTATTCAAGTTGCTCTAGGAACTCTCTCTACCAAAAGTAGAGCAGCTAATAACTTTCTCCCTAAGCGCTCCCTCTTTACTTCCCTAGGTCTGTTGAGGACACCACTATTCTTCCAGGAGCTCAAGTTCACAAGTTGGGAGTCATCCTTGATTCTTTCCTCTCACTCACCCTAATATCGAATCTCTTCCCAATTCTATCTCTTCAGCGTCTCTCATATAAATCACCTTTCCAGAGGGGGCGGAGCCAAGATGGCCCAGTGAAAGCAGTGACTTGCTTGAGCTCTCCCCCAAACCCCTCCAAATACTCATAAAAAATGACTCTAAACAAATTCCGAAGCAGCAGAATCCACAAAAAGACAGAGTGAAACAAATTTCCAGCCCAAGACAACCTGGAGGATTGATCAGAAAGGTGTATCGCAACGGGCTGGGGGCGCAGCGCAGCACGGCGGGGGTGCACAAGCCACCAAGAACCTGGAGCAGGCCTCAGAGGACTGAATCGTGGGCAACTGCAGAGGTTTCCAGATTCCTCAATCCACCAATGCCAAAGACAACTTAGAAGGTCAGTGGGAAACGTCTGTTTCTGTCGGTGGTCAGAGAGGAAGGCGGGGTTTCAACTCCATTCCCCAAGAGCATGGCCCTGGGGGGGGGGGGGAACTGCTGCTTCCCGAGCTTCCGGCCCACAGACTGAGGGGGAATCCAGTGGCTGATCAGAGAGGAACTGCAGGGATCTGTTTGCCAGTGCTGAGGCAGGAATCTCTTGCTTTGCCCGTGTGTGGATCTGGGTCACAGTTCTGGGTAGCGGTGCTGGGGTGAGGAGGAACGCTGGCGTGGTGGAGCTTGTAGTGGCTGTGGAGAGAAACCCCTCCTCACAGTTACAGGACAGAAAGGAATACTTGTGGTCACAGGCCAGGAAAGGAGTAAACACCTCTCCCCTTATCATACCACCTTGGAAGAACTGAAAATTTACAGGTCCCTACAAGTATCTCTGAAAACAGCTACACAAACCCCTGAAGCTTGGGACAGTACACTCTCCACATTGGAAGCAGACTCTTACCTTAACAAAGAGTTTAAAACTCAAGTAATTGGCCGGGATCATGAGCAAGCACTGCAAAAAGAGTCAGACTATATTATCTTACTTTGATGAAAAAGAAGATCAAAATATACAACCAGAAGAAGACAGCAAAATCAAAGCTCCTACATCCAAAGCCTCCAAAAAAAATATGGATCAGTCCCAGGCCTTGGAAGAGCTCAAAATGGATTTTGAGAAGCAAGTAAGAAGAAGTAGAGGAAAAACTGGGAAGAGAAATGAGAGTGATGCAAGAAAATCATGAAAAACAAGTCAACAGCTTGCTAAAGGAGACCCAAAAAATACTGAAGAAAATAACACCTTAAAAGCCTAACCCAAATGGCAAAAGAGGTCCAAAAAGCCAATGAGGAGAAAAATGCCCTAAAAAGAAAAATTGGCCAAATGGAAAAGGAAGTCCAAAAGATTACTGAAGAAAATACTTCCTTAAAAATTAGAATAGAGCAATTGGAAGACAGTGACTTTATGAGAAATCAAGACACTGTAAAACAAATCCAAAAGAATGAAAAATTAGAAAACAATGTGAAATATCTCATTGGAAAAACAACTGACCTGGAAAATAGATCCAGGAGAGAGAATTTAAAAATTATTGGACTATCTGAAAGCCATGATCAAAAAAAGAGCCTAGACATCATCTTTCAAGAAATTATCAAGGAAAACTGCCCTGATATAGTAGAACCAGAGGGCAAAATAGAAATTGAAAGAATCCACAGATCTCCTCCTGAAAGAGATCCCCAAAGGAAAACTCCTAGGAATATTGTAGCCAAATTCCAGAGTTCCCAGGTCAAGGAGAAAATATTACAAGCTGCCAGAAGGAAACAATTCAAGTACTGTGGAAACACAATCAGGATAACACAAGATTTAGCAGCTTCTACATTAAAGGACTACAGGGCATGGAATATAATATTCCAGAGGGCAAAGGAGATAGGATTACAACCAAGAATCACCTACCCAGCAAAACTGAGTATAATCCTTCAGGGGAAAAAATGGTCATTCAGTGAAATAGAGGACTTTCAAGCATTCCTGATGAAAAGACCAGAGCTAAACAGAAAATTTGACTTTCAAATACAGGACTCAAGTGGAACATGAAGAGGTAAACAGGAAAGAGAAATCATAAGAGACTTATTAAGATTGAACTGTTTACATTCCTGCATGGAAAGATGATATTTGTAACTCATGAGAACTTTGTCAGTATTAGGGTAGTTGAAGGAAAAAAATTGTATGTATGTATATATAGAGAGATAGAGGGCACAGGGTGAGTTGAAGATTAAGGGGTCATATCTGGAGAATAAAATTAAGGGATGAGAGAGGATGATACTCGGAGAAGAAGAAAGGGAGAGGTAGAATGGGGTAAATTATCTCACAAAAAAAAACAGAAAAGAAAAGTCTCTCACATGGAGGGGAAACAGGGGAAGGTGAGAGGGAATGAGGAATCTTATTCTCATAGGATTTGGCTTAAGGAGGAATAACATACACATTCAATTGGGTATGGAAATCTGTCTTACCCTACAGGAAAATAGGGGGAGAAGGGGACCAGAGAAGCAGGGGGATGATAGAGAGGAGGGCAGATTGGGAAAGGGGTAATCAGAAGTAAATACTTCTGAGGAGGGACAGGGTCAAAAGAAAGAATAGAATAGATGGGAGGGCAGGATAGGATTAAGGGAAATAGAGTTAGTTTTTCACAGCATGTCTACTAAGGAAGTGTTTTGCATAACTACACATGTACAACCTATATTGAGTTGCTTGCCTTTTCAATAAGGGTGGGTGGGGAGGGAGGAAGGGAGAAAATTTGGAACTCAAAGTTCCAAAAACACATGTTTTAAAAAAAATGTTTTCACATGCAACTGGGAAATAAGAAATACAGGAAATGGGGTACAGAAGTCTATCCTGCTCTACAGGAAAATAGAAGGGGAAGGGGATAAGAGAAGGGAGGGGGAGAGATAGAAGAGAAGGCAGACCAGGGGAAGGGGTATTCAGAATGCATGCCTTCTTGGGGTGGGGGGAGGGGTGAGAAATTTGGAACTCAAAAACTTGTGGAAGTGAATATTGAAAACTAAAAATAAATAAATTTAAGTTAAAAAAAATCACCTTTCCATTCTCCATAATCACCCCAGTTCAGGGCCTCATCAGTATACTTGCTATAGTCTCTTAATTGTTCTTTCATCCTCTGGTCTCTCCCCTTTCTAATCCACTCTTCACACAGGCATCAAAATGATATTTGTAAAGCACAGGTCTGACCATGCCACTCCCCAGCTCAAAAAGCGTCAGTAGCTAAATTACAATCTCCTTGAGTTGACACTTAAAACCCTTCACAATCTGGTTCCATCTTATCTTTCCAGGATACATATATTTTGCTTCCCTTCATCTCCTCTAGATTTCAGCCAAACTGGCCTTCTTGTTATCCCCTACATACAATACGCCATCTACCATCTTTGTCCCCGTGTATAGATTGTCTTTTGCCCGCATTGCTCTCCCTCCTCACCTCTGACTCCTGGAATCCCCCCCTCCCTTAGCCCAAGTACCACCTCCTTTGTGAGGCCTTTTCAGATTTTCCCCCCATCCCCCAATTGTTATCGCTCCAATCAGTATATGTTTCTTTTGCATCTTTCTACTTATCCCCACCCCCAGCAGAATGAAGAACCTTTATAGAAAGTAGCTCTCTCTCACTTTCATATTTTTATCCCCCAAACCTGGCACACAGCGAACCCTGGAATAAATGTTTGTTCTTTGATAATTTGATTGGGTGGCCTTTCATTATAATTTCATCCTTCACAAGGTGAAGGAACTATCAAGGAGAAATTCTATTGTGGATAAAATTCACATCACCAGGGAGGAACTGGTTGCCAGGATGAAAATATAGGGAACCTTGAGAGGAAATGACAGCTCCCTAGAGAAGTAGAGAAAAACTGGATACATAGTCTGAGATGCACCCTAGATTTTGGGAAAGTATATTTCCAAGGATTCAGAAAAAGGAGAGGAAAGATGTCACAGAAAGAGAAAGATCTCTCTATCAGAATAAAGACTCACTATTCAACAAAAATTTCTGGGGAAAGTGGGAAGCAGTCTGGCAGAAATTAGGTTTAGGATAACATTTCATACCATATACTGAGATAAACTCCAAATGGATATATGATTTACATGTAAAAGGTAATATCATCAACAAATTTGAGGAGCAAGGAAGAAAATACCTTTTTGTAACTATAGATAGGGGAAGAGTTCATGGCCAAACAGATAATGAGGATCATTATGGCAGATAGAATGGACAATTTTGATGTAATTGGCTTCCACTGAAGCCTGAGGTGTTTTCATGTAGCTGTCTGTGATTGTGGACTGGTGGGGAGAAGCTGAAGTGATGCTGCATACTTATGTACAGAGTTGAGTTGGCTCTAGAGCTTCTTGGGGAAGAGACATGAGTGGCAGCAGAAACTTCAAGAGAGAAATATGGAGAGACAAAGAAAAACTTTGGAAGCTGCAGACATATAGGGGAAGCCTGCTCACCAACATGTCTCCGATTTCCATCTTGCCTCTCTGGAGAGTTTGGAGAGAGAACTTGCCTCTTGGTTTGAGCTGAGAGCTCTGTCTGTCTTTCATCTAAAGGTCTTCACTCTCTTGTACTTCTTGTATATTCTAATGGGGGGGGGACCTTCAGCCATGAGGCCACATGTGACCCTCTAGGTCCCCAAGTAAAGCCCTTTGATTGAATCCAAACTTCACAGAACGAATCCTTGCCCTCTAGGTCCTCCAGTGCCACCTTTTGACTGAACCCAAACTTCACCTTTTATTACAGGGATTTATTCTGTAAAGTTTGGATTCAGTCAAAGGGCCGCACTGGAGGACCTAGAGGGCCACGTGCAACCTTGAGGCTGCAGGTTCCCTACCCCTGTTCTAATCTATATAATGTCTTCGATTTCTGTTGCTGTTTGCTTGGATAAATGGGTTTACTTGCTATTAAAAAAAAAGGCGGGGGGAATCCCATTCAACAGGAAAAAAAAATTAGTTCATGAGGGATGGGAAACGCTCAAGAATGAAATTTTGAAGCAAAATAATTCCACTGAGGAGGAAGAAGAGGAGTTTGTCTGAAGACACCAGTGTGCCTGCATGGGGAGCACAATAGGCAATTTTGATTCTAAGAAACTATATGTTGGTACAGCTATATACCTGTAAGTCAGGAAGCAGAAGCCAGAGACATGCCTGCCACAGTTCTTTAAGAAGTTTCAGGGGGCAGCTAGGTGACATAGTGGATAGAGCACCGGCTGTGAAGTCAGGAAGACCTGAGTTTAAATCTGGCCTCAGACCAAATGCTTGACGTTTACTAGCTGTGTGACCCTGGGCAAGTCACTTAATCCCAGCTGCCTAAAAAAAAAAAAAGAAGAAGAAGAAGTTTCGGAAGGGCTAACACTCAGGATGATCTGAGATTGGCAGCAAAAGATAAGGGCAATGAAAATGGTTTTTGTTTTGTTTTAATTTCAATCTCTGTTTGAGATAAGAAGAGGATCAATGAAACGGGTTGCCGATGAGAACAAATGACGAGAGAAAGTAGAGCCGCTTCTGTTTCCTTGAATTCTCCCATCTAGGAGAAAGGGAGAAATAGCCACCAAAGTGGCTGACAGGGAGTTGATACCCCAAATAATTAAGGAGACGGTAAGGGAACTTTGGCAAATTGGAATCACCATCAGGAACTACGTCTTCAGCCTGAAGGAACTGGCAGATGATGGGACTGGGATATCTGAAAGATAATGAGTCAGCTGGAACATACCACAGAACTGGAGGAGGGCAAATGTCGTTCTGATCTTCTGAAAAGGGAAGAGAACTGGGAAATAGGAAATACAGGAAATGGGGTACAGAAGTCTATCCTGCCCTACAGTAAAATAGAAGGGGAAGGGGATAAGAGAAGGGGGAGAGATAGCAGAGAGGACAGACTAGGGGAAGGGATATTCAGAATGCATGCCATCTTGGGGTGGGAGGATGGGGGAGATGGGGTATAAATTTGGAACTCAAAAACTTGTGGGAATGAATGTTGAAAGCTAAAAATAAATAAATTTATATTTAAAAAAAAAGAAGAAAAGAAAAGGAAAGAGAAGAGAAGAGAGTCGGCAACTATAGGCCAGTAAGCTTGACTTTGATTCCTGGAAAATTTCTAGAATGAATCATGAAAGAGAGAGTTGGTGAACATCTAGACAAGAAAGCCATGATCACAAACAGCCAGCCTGGTTTCATCTAGAAAAGTAGTTCCAGACCTGATTTCCTTTTCTTTTTTAAGTTTTTTCTTTAATTTTTTTGTTACATTTTGAGATCTGAGCTATCTATTTCTCTCCCTCCCAACCCCACGTTAGAGAAGGCTAACTGTCATTTGATGTGGAGATATATAGATAAACATACAGGTATATGTATATATGTGGAACCATACAATGCATACATACTTTTATATAGCAGATCTTTCTCTGGGTATGGATTTTCCTTCATATGTCCTTCATAGTTAATTTGAATGTTCACATTACTCAGAACAACTTGATCATTTATAGTATGCAACATTCTCTTAGTTCTGCTCATTTTGTTCTGCATTATTTCATGCAAGTCTTTTCACACTTTTTTCTAAAACCAACCTGCTTATTCATCATTTCTTATAGCATAGCGGTATTCCTTCACAATCGTGTCTCACAACTTATGCAGCTATTCCCCAATTGATGGGCATCCCCTCACTTTCAAGTTCTTTGCCACCTAAGAGAACTGCTGTAAATATTTTAGAACATATAGGTTCTTTTCCTATTTCCCTGATCACCTTGGAAACAGATCTAATAGTGTTAGTGCTGGATCAAAGGGTATATACACAGTTTTAAAACTCATTGGGCATAATTCCAAACTGCTCTCCAAAATGATTGGATCAGTCCACAGTTCCACCAACAGTGTGTTAATGCCCCAATTTTTCCATATCCCCTGCAGAATTGCCATTTTCCCCTTCTATCATTTTGGCCAATCTGATAGATGTGAGATGGTACCTCTGAGTTGCTTTAATTTGCATTTCTCTAATAATTTAGAACATTTTTTCAGATGACTACACATAGCTGCCTGTTCATATTCTTTGACCATTTGTTAATTAGCGAATGACTCATATTCTTTTAAATTTGACTCAGTTCTCTATATATTGAAGGTATAAGACCTTTATTTGAGAAACAGGCTGTAAAAATTTCCCCAAAATTTTCTGCTTTCCTTCTAATCTTGTTTACATTGGCTTTATTTGTACAAAACCTTTTTTAATTTAATATAATCAAAATTATCCATTTTATATCCTACAGTATTCTCTTTCTCTTGTTTATTGATAAATTCTTCTCTTATCCATAAATCTGGTAGGTAATATGTTTCATGCTTTTCTAATTTACTTATGATATCTCCCTTCATGTCTAGATCATGTTTCCATTTTGACTTTGTCTTGGTAAATGGGGTAAGATATTGATCTATACCTAATTTTTGCCAGACTGCTTTCTAGTTTTCCCAGCAATTTTTACCAAATAGTGAGTTCTTATCCCAAAAGCTTAGACTTTCGCATTTATCAAACACAAGGTTACTGCAGTAATTTACTACTATGTATTGCATACATATCTACTCTGTTCCACAGATTCACCTTTCTATTTCTTAACCAGTACCAGATAGCTTGGATAATTACTGCCTTATACTATAGTTTAAGATCCAAACTGCTAGACTTCCTTCCTTTACATTTTTTTTCATTAATTCCTTTGAGATTTTTGACTTTTTGTTCTCCCATATAAATTTTGTTATTATTTTTTCTGGTTCATTAAAATAATTTTTTGGTAATTTGATTGATATGGCACTGAAGAAGTAGATTAGTTTATGTAGAACTGTCTTTTTAATTATATTGGCTCAGCCCACCCATGAATAAGTAATATATTCCCAGTTATTTAAATCTGACTTTATTTGTATAAAAATGTCTTATAATTATGTTCATATAGTTCCTGGATTTGTCTTGGCAGGTACACTCCCAAGTATTTTGTATTGTCTATGGTTATTTTAAATGAAATATCTCTTATTATCTCTTCTTACAGGGCTTTGCTGGTGATATATAGAAATGCTGATGATTTATATCAGTTTATTTTATATCCTACTAATTTGCTAAAATTATGAATCATTTCAGTGAACTTTTTAGATGAATTTCTAGAATTTTCCAAGTATACCATCATATTGTCTGCAAAAAGAGATAGTTTTATTACCTTATTGCCCATTCAGATTCCTTCAATTTCTTTTTCTTCCCTTACTGCTATAGCTAGCATTTCTAGTACAGTATTGAATAATAGTGGTGATAATGGGCATCCTTACTTCACCCCTGATCTTATTGGAAGGGCTTCTAGTTTACCCCCATTACTGATCATGCTTGCTGACAGTTTTAGGTAGATACTTCTTATCATTTTAAGGAAAACTCCATTTATCTGTATGCTTTCAAGTGGCGGTCCTGGGCTCATTTCCTTTTCTGACAGGATGACTACACTAATAGATAAGGGAAATGCTGTACATATAGGTTACCACCTAGATTTTAGCAAGGATTACATATCAGATACTGTTCTTGTAGAAAAGATGGAGAGATATAGACTAGACAATAATATGATCAGATAGATTCTGAATGAGTGGGATGCCCGACTCAAACAAGAGTCATCAGTGATTCAATGTCAATGCAACAAGCAGTTTCCAATAGAGAATCTTAGGGTTCTGTGCTTGGCTCTGGGCTATTTCACATTTTTTATTAATGATTTGGATAAAGACACAGATGGTATACTCATTGAATTTGCCAAGGGCACAAGACAGGGAGGGCAAGCTAACACTGTGAATGACAGCGTCAGGATCCAAAGGATCCTGACAGGGTAGAGCCTTGGGCTGAATCTAAGGAGATGAAATTCGATAGGGATCAATGTAAAGTCTTGCACTTGGGTACAGGAAATTTCAATATGAAATTAAACTCCAAGAGCCAAATATAGAGACTCTCCAGGCTGGCAGGAACTTTCACTATGCGATTTACGTGAGCCCGAACTATTGCTATCAGATGATCCACCCAGCCCTAACTTCTAAGTGCCTATGATTCTATTTGGGCTGACCACTGACTACTTCTTACTCCAGTACTCCTCTTCCTCCCTCCTCCCCTACCCCCACATCCTCAGTTATTTGGCCGAGGGAACACTAACCTCCAGCCGAGTAAACACGAGACTCAGAGTCCCTGGAGGCTCTTGGGCAACCAACCAATGAGTTTAAAAGAGATTGAATGACTTTATAAACTATTTCAGCCTGACTGAGTGACATCATTTAGACTTTAATTCACATAAAATAAAAGGCCAAAGAAACAGGTGTTGATTTTTTTTGCAAGTAGGGAAGGAGCATTGGGAAGCGAATGTTGTGTACAAACAAAATCTGCCATTAAAATCTAAAACCCCAAAAATCAATTAATTAATTAACTAAATATACACCCCCCCCCAAAAAAAAAGATGCCAATTAACACATTGACTTCATGGAAAAGGTGGAGTTATTTATTGAGATATAGTATTTGCTCAGAAGGTTTTTGCATTTGCCCCCATACCATATCCAAAATTACTCTAGGCTATTGATAATGTTTCATTAACCATTTACTAGAGTATAATTCATAACAATCCCCAAAGTTTCCCTTTTCTATGATTAGGAGTTCCCAGATCTCTGCTGGGAGGGTGAGTGGCTAAATGTCTTCAATCTCCCTTTCCCCAGCTCTTATGGAGCCTTAACTGATCTCCCAGCAGCTGGTGCCCCCCAGCCCAACCCCCTGACAAATTACCTTGTATATATTTTGTATACACTTACACTAACATCTCCCCATTCCAATAGAATTTTAGCACCCAGCACAGTGCCTGGTATATGATAGGTGCCTAAAAAATGCTTGTTGATTCATTGATTGTCTTCCTTCCACTTCTTACATGATTGGATCATTCTGTTGGCTCTAGCTCTATGCTTTGAGCAGACTAGACATTTTTTTTAAAAATAGATTTCACTGATTTTTTGTTTTTATATTTCCGAGATTTCCCCCTGTACACTTTCCTATCTCAGAGTAGATCTTTAATGTTTGTTGAATGAATGAGTGAACCCAGGATGTCAGAGATGGAAGAGACCTTAGAAACTACATCATATGACTTCCCAAGGTTGAGATCCCATTGCTGGTAAGTCAGAGAGTTGGATCTTGAACTTGAGTCCTATGAGTTGTGGCCGTTTGACTCCGGAGCCTGAGGCTGGAGTTGAAGGCTTGATTTCTTTCTTTCTTTCTTTCTTTCTTTGGCCAGCTCAATCTTTTCTCCCACCTTATTTATTTTTGTTTTATGCCCTAATGTCTTCAGAATGGAAGTAACCCAAAGCTGGCCCCCAAGAACAGGAAAGGTCAAGACTTGGGCATTTTTAAAAGAGGTTTTGGGGAAGGCAAAGTACTTCTCTATCCTACAATCTAACCTAAGAGGACCATGGTCTGGATTGACCAGAGATCATGGTTAGCAAGCAACCATCTTGAGATTTTTATGAACTGTATGACAGTGGACAAATCACCTAACCTCTCTATTCTTTGACACTTTTTTTCTGTAACATGCAGGGGATTGGATTCGATGGCCTCTGAGGTCCCTTCCAGCTCTAGATTGAGGATCTTATGTGTGACCTTGGACAAGTCATTTCCTTTCTTTGGGCCCTAGTTTCCTCCTCTGTAAAAGGAGTTTGGACTAAATGGTTTTTGAGGTCTTTTTCAGCTCTAGAGGCAGCTTTTAGAGTCACAAAGGTTGGAGGACTAGACTCCAAGTCAGGAAGACCTGAATTCAAATCCTGCCTCAGACAGTTGCTGGCTGTGTGACCTTGGACAAGTCCTTGAAGCTTACTCAGTTTCCTCCCTTGTAAAATGGAAATAGCACCTACCTCACAGGTTTGTCGTGAGAATCAACTGAAATAACATATACAAAGAGCTTTGTAAACTTTAAAACACTATATAAATACTAGCTACTATTGTGATTATTATTCAATCTAGGATCTTAGGTGTGACCTACAGTAAGTCACTTCCCCTCTCTGGCCCTCAGTTTCCCCCTCTGGTCTCTGAGGTCCCTTCCAGCTCTAGAGCTATGAGCCAAAAGTGTGATCCTTCATTCAATTACACAATTTTTTTGTTGTTGTTTTTGCTTTTTCATGAGGCAATCAGGGTTAAGTGACTTGCCCAGGGTCACACAGCTAGTAAGAGTCAAGTTTTTTAGGCCTGATTTGAACTCAGGGCCTCCTGACTCCAGGACCAGTGCTTTATCTGCTGTGCCACCTAGCTGTTCCCTACAAGTAGTTTTTAGGCACCTAGTATACGCCAGGCACTTACACATTGACAACCCTTTGGAAACTTGTCTATAGCTATCATCCCCTCTCTCCTACCCCCCAAGTTTTCTCTTCTGCCTGTCCTCTTCTGGTATTATATCCAGTCCTCTTATCACACAACACTCCAAACCAAACCTAACACTCTAGATAAAGTGACCAGAGAAGAGGAGAACAGTAAGGGAATAAGAATTTATACAGTACCTACAATGGGCCAGGCACTTTGCTATCAATGGAGTACTTTTTATGAATATGATCTCATTTGATTCTCTCAACAACCCTGGTGGGGTAGGTGCTATTATTATCCCCATTTTACAGATGAGGAAACTGAGGTTAAGTGACTTGCCCAAGATCACATAGCTAGTAAGTGTCTGAGGCAGAATTTGAACTAGGGTCTTCCTGACTCCAGGTCCAGTGCTCTATCCACTGTATCACTAGCTGCCTCAGTGGGATTAATGGGAATGGAGAGAGATTCTCCCCTGTAACCTAGCCCCTGCCTTTCACCTTACTGAGAGCTCACTCACTACCTCCAACTATATGGCAAGCTCTCACAGGTGAGAAGTGACCAGATTAGAGGGGGGCATGAGTCATATGAGGGCTAACCCTTGAGTAGGGCCAGCCAGGCCTGAATCCCATGCTAAGGAGCCTTGGCTGTTGTCAGCAGGAAGGGATCTCCTGTTCCTTTGTTTCTTCTCTTTGGCTCTACGGTTCTGGAACCAAATCTTCACCTATAAAAGAAAAAAAAAGAAATTGTCATAATATTGATAATGGACAGCTCCGTATATTCATAATGGACAGCTCCATGACACTTTAACATTTGCAAGATGCCTTATGTCTCATTTGCTCCTAACAAAGGTACTGGCAGGAAGGTATTTCAAGGGCTGTCCTGCCCGTTTTACAGCTAAAGATGCAAAGAGGCACAGAAACTTGCCCATAACCACACAAGAGTCAAGTAGGAAAGAAAGGATAATATTGCACCATCTACTATGTTGGCTGAAGGCTCAGAATGTCATAGGATTTAGAATTGAGAGAAACTTCAGAGCACATCTAGGCCAACCCCCTCATTTTACAGAGGGGGAAACTGAGACCAAGGAGGGGAATTTGTCCAAGATCATAAGAGTCTAGAATCTACTGTTAAAGAGATGGTAAATGATTGGATATCTAGAAGAAGACATGGTGAAATGAAAGAGGAAGAACAAGTCATTCTAAATTAATCTCGTTTCCTTTTTTGACAGGCTTCCTAGACCTATAGGGTAAGGGAGTAGTGGAGATAGAGTTTACATTGATTTTAGCACATTATTTGACAGAGTCCCTCATGTAGGTAAGGTGGTAAGATACAGGTGAGACTATTCTATGCATTTAGGCAGATTCAGAACTACTGTGGTTGGATGGCTAGCCTAAATGTAAGCTTAGAAGGAGATCCATATGGAAGCCCAGTGTTCTGGACTCTAAAGTTCCTTACAGCTTGGAGATCTGGAATTTTGGTGGTTTTTGAAATTGGCTTTCTTAGGGCCCTCCCAGCTCTAAGTTCTAAGGTCCTTCCCAGCTCTGACATTCTATGTTCTAAGGCCCCTCCCAGCTCTGACACTGTATAAACTAAGATCTTTCCCAAATCTTACATTCTCTGTTCTATGTTCCCTCTGTAGAATATTGTGTGTTCTAAAGTCTCCTGCTTTGACATTCTATGTTCTCAGGACCATCCTAGCTCTCACATTCTGTTTTGAGATTGTTCTGTGCTACAACGTTTTAGTTTCTAATGACCCTTCAAGCTGTGACATTCTCTATTCTTGGTGGTAGTGATGATGGTGGTTTTCTGGAATTCTTTCGATCTCTAAGATCTTATGTTACAAAGTCTTTCCAAGTTGTACCTTTTTATGCTCTATGGCCAAAAGTCCTTTTCATCTTGGACTCCATGATTCTCCTGCTAGGCCTACTAGTAGCAAACCTTGGAATTGAATCCCAGACTCCTACTGGCCTCTGCACTCATTTTCTCATCCCAGGGTGATAAAGGAAAGAACAAACATCTCCAGTTAAATAGAAGGGCCAAGATCAGTTTTCAGTCCCCAGTCGGGCATACCCATGGATACCACTGTGCATTTTTGCTGTGCTGTGTGTGGGTAGGAACAGAGAAGAGGAAACTCGAGGAGTGTTTCTGGGGGGCCAGAGAGTTGGAATTAGAGGCCCCCCTCAAGGCCTGCAAGGGGACATATCTAGCTGACCTAAAGGGAGGGACTGGAATTTTAGAAAAGGCAGTGATGGGCAGGACCAGCCTCTCTTGCCAAGAAACTCCTGTCACACCAAGTAAAGGCCACCCCAGATCTTTGCCAGGTAGTGAATGGCACCTTAGGCCTTGTCACTATGGGATAATTGGAAAAATTCTCAGAACTCTTCCTGGTTAAAAAAGAACCCCAGGAGGGTGGAATGGGAAGGGATTCATGCTCAGATAGGGAACAACTACTTAGAAACAAAGAGGACTGCACTGCTCTCCCTTCTTCCCTCTAGTAGTACCCCAGGCCCTTCTTCCTGATGTCTCTAAAATCAATCAATCAATCAAATAACAACCATTTATTAATCTCCTACAATGTATTCTACCAGGTTCCATGTAGGCTCTGGAGATAACAAATACAAAGAGTGAAACAATCCCTACTCTTCCAGAGCTTCCAATGGGGAGGAATAGACCGTACTGAGTCATGTCCCAGAGCCCAAACATGAAGTGATATGGCTGCTGGAGGGCCCAGTCTGCAGCCCAGGAGCAGGGGAAAGGCAACTGGTTGGCACAGGCCTCCAACTCTGACTGCCATAGCCTGGTAAACTCAAAGTAGATGAAGTAACCTGCAAAGAAATCAGCTCAGATAATATACTTTGACTCCCTCCCTAGTTGGCCTGGCCACATTGTTCGAATGCCAAATGTATACTTGCCTAAAAGACTATTTTATAGTGAATTCACATAGGGCAAGTGATTATATGGTGGTCAGAAGAAGCGATACAAGGACACTCTTAAGGTCTATCTTAAGAATTTTGTGTGACATGGGAGACACTGCCACAGGACTGCCCAGTGTGGTGTGCCCACATCAGGGAAGGAGCTGTGCTCTATAAGCAAAGCAGAATTGAAGTAGCTCCAAAGAAACATGACATGAGTAAGTTTAGAGAATCCACCCCAAATGTTCACTTGGCCTATGTGCGCCCAACATATGGTCGAGTCTTCCAAGCTCATATTGGTCTGATCAGCCACAGTTGGACATCCTGTACCTTGACTCTAACATAGCGATGTCATTTTGGTCCTCTTAGAGAATGAAGGGCAACAACCAGACAGGACTTCCTACCATTTGCAAATTTCATCGGTGACGCACTTAGTTTTCTTTTTAAAAATAACTTTTTCCAGAGAATCACTGAAATAAAGGAAATCCATAAAGGTCATGTCAGCCTCAAATATAGCAAGGGCTATATTTGAACCCAGATGAAAATCTGTCCTTTTTTCTTAATCCCTTCAAGGAAGAAGATTTTTTTTTAAACATTCTTCAGTACTTATTTATTCTATCAGAAATATAGAATCCTCCATCTAGAGCCAGAAGACCCCTCTGGTGCCACCTTTATTTTTACCAATAAGACCCATAAAGATGAACTAGCTGGCCCAAAGTTGAATAGGTAGCGAATGGCAGCACCAGGGTTTGAGCCCAGGATTTCTGACTCCAGAGACTCCCTGTCTCACTTCAGTCTTCTGCTAAGTCCCTGGTAGCAACTCTTGGGGAAAAAAAAAAACTCTTGGAAAACCCTGAAGGCTCAGTATTCTCTACTTACTTGTCTCTCTGAAAGGTTCAAAGAAGATGCCAGTTCCAACCTTCTTGGTGAGGAGATATATCTAGTGAAGTAAAATTCCTTCTCCAGCTCCAGCCTCTGATGATCTGTATAAACTACTCGGTACTTCTCTTTCCTTGTTTTCCCTTTTTGGAAGAGAAGACACATCTGTATTTGAGCATGAAGGAGGAACATTGCCACATATTTAGACTAACCTCTACCTGAGTGGGTGGAAACACCCTATGGCTGCCAGATGGCACAATAGATAGAGTGATGGACTTGCAGCCTAAAAGACCTGATTTCAACTCCTGCCTCAGACACCCTGGGCAAGTCACTTAACCTCGTCTGCCTCTATTTTTTCATTTATAAAATGGTAATAATTATAGCATCTTCTTCCCAGGATTCTTGTGAGGCCCAAGATCATATGTGGTCAAGAGCTATACCAATGTTAGCTATTCCCAATCAGAAGACATCCAGTGATGGAAAAGTCACTCTTTCCACTTTTGACCAGTTCTAATGATAGAATCCAAAAATTTAGAGCTGGAAAGAACTTTAGGGATCATCTAGCCCAGAGCTGTCAAACATGAAGCCTCCTGGCTTCATTGTGGCAATAATACTTCCTAGTGCTGCCTAAACCAAATTCAAATGTCATTGGGAAATATCTAACAAAATAAATTAAAAAATACAATAAACCATAGATAATGTTAATATATGGCTAAGTCAATATGCACCCACAAGGATCCTATGCATGGGGGCTTTAGTTTCTATTTGAGTTTGACACCACTGATCTAGTCTACTTCCACCTACTCCCTGCCCCATTTTGCAGATTAGAAAGCTGAGATCCAGAGAGGTGAAGCCACTTGCCCCAAGGTCACATTGTTAATAAGAGGCAGAGCTGGGATTTCAACTGAGGTCCACCCACTCCAAACTCCATGCTCTCTTGACTCTATTTGGAGCCCAAATGTGATTTCCACCCACTGTTTCTAGGCTTTCCCTCTGGGGTGGAACCAGAGGTTCCCAAACTTATTTGGCCTACCTGCCTTTTCAAAAAAATTACTCAGTATCTCCCTGGAAATCTACCTTCTTTAACACTTTAATGGGTTTTTTAAAAAAAATAATTTGCATCATTTCAAAAAAACATAATACATATTTTTTAAAATGATGCATCTTAAATTTAATAATTTATAGTAAATTTGTAGGGATTTTCCTGCATTGAAATTTTGATTACACAATATTGCATCATGTAATCGTATACTATCATATTGTAAACAAGTCATTACACACACATATTCCTGCCATTACATGCTGTACTTCCTGACAACATGCGACATGCTTCCCTGCCAACACTTGCTTGTTAAGACCTATTGGCGGACTTGACTACTGCTCAGTTATAACTTGCATTTTGTGTGTTTATTTGGAAAATAATGTAATCACTATGACTCTGTTACACAACAGATGAAACATGTACAAATGGTTTTTCAAAATTTTCTTCTTTCTTTATGCTTCCACTGCCCCCTCATTTTTATTCAACACCCTCCAATTGCACCTGAGGCTACTACCATGCCCCACCCCCAGCATCATTCCAGTGCCCCCTTAGGAGATGGTATTGCCCACTTTGGGAACCTCTGGGAAATAAATCAAGTCTTCTTCAAGTCGACAGTGTTTCTTTCAGCTCATACCTAGAAAGCATAGTCTCCAGGCCCTCTTCAGCTAGTCAATGTCTTTCCAAAAATATACCTAGATCTGAACACATTGTTCTGGAACATAGGTGTGGCCTGAACATGATTGAGGAGGTGGGACATTCTGGGCCAGGCAGAAGATTATAGCAGGAGACAGTCGTTCCTAGAGTGTGTTACAAGAGATCCACTCCTACTAGAACAGGACCTCTAGGAGGGCACGGATTATGTCTTATCTAAACTGTGCATCTCTCCTAGCACAAACACAGTGGGAGTTTAATGCTAGTAATAATAATAACTAGCATTATAAATGCTCATTATATAATAGCTTTTATGGTTTGCAAAGCACCTTGCAAATATTGTTTCATTTGATCCTCATAACTCTGGGAAGCGTTGTTCAGTCATTTCAGTTGTGTCTGACTCTTCATGACCCCATTTGAGATTTTCTTGGCAAAGATATTGGAATGGTTTGCCATTTCCTCCTCCAACTCTTTTTAAAGATGAGGAACTAAGGCAAATGGGGGTTAAGTGACTTGCCTAGGGTCACGCAGCTAGGAAGTATCTGAGACTCAGGAAAATGAGTCTGCATCTATTGGATAACTGCAGACCCAGTACTCTATCCCACTGCAGCACCACCTAGCTGCCTACTCTGGACAGTAGATACCCATTTTACAGATGGAGAAATGGAATCTGAGAGAGGTTGTCACTTGCCCAAGGTCACACAGCTAGTAGGTGTCTGAGGCAGAACTAGAACTCAGGTCCTGCTGACCTCAAGTCCAGTACTCTGTTCACTGCACCAGTTGGCTACAGGTTTATTGAACTGAACTTTTGAATTGACAGTATTTTCCCCAAAATTCAACCGGTGAGTTTCCTTGGCATTCATTGGGACTAGAGATATCCCACTTGTCCCCAATTACTGAGCTAAGAGACTTCTTTAGAATCATTTGCCCTTTTGGGGCGTTAGTTTCCTCATCTGTTAAATGGGGAGACTCCACCCCATCTCACTTAATCCCATGAACCTTTGCAGGGGGTCGAGTGCTTGTAATCTGAGATTTGTTTGATGACAAAATGAACCTAATATTGTCTGATGCTCAGCCTGGTGTTCAAGTCCTCTGCCATCTGACCAACCTTACTTTCCACTGAAGAGAGGAAAAAGCAAGACAGTCAACTAGTATTAACCAAGCCCCTGCTTACATACCAGGCCCTGTGCTAAGTGCTAGGCATACACATACAGACAAAAAAAACCAGTCCCTGCTCTCAAGAAGCTCATGGCATAATGCAAGGAGCAACGTGCAAGTAATTATGTACAAACAAGATCAATTGGGAGTAATCTCAGAAGTAAAATGCCAAGATTAAGGAGGAAAGGCTTCTGGCAGAAGGTAGAATTGTAGCTGGGACTTGAAGGAAGTCAGGGAGTCCAGGAAGCATAGATGAAGAAGGAGAGCATTCCAAGCATGGGGTGTGGGATGCAGCCTGTGAAGATGTTTGGAGCTGACAGATAGAGTATCTTACGTGAAGGACAGCAAGGACATCAGTGTTTCTGGATCAAAGAGTATGGAGGGCAGGTGGGGAGAGGTGTAAGAAGATTGGAAAGGTAGGAGGGGCCCAGTTTAGCAAGGGGTTTCAAAGCCAAACTGAGGACTTTCCATTTGGTCCTGAAGGCAATAGGGAGCCATTGGAGTTTACTGAATGGGGTGAGGCTGGGTGGCATGGTCAGATCTGCTCTTTAGGAAGATCAATTTGACAGCTGAGTGGGAGGATGGTCTACAGTGGAGAGATACTTGTGGCAGGCTGACCCACCAACAGGCTATTGCAGTAGGCCAATAGTGGTGAGGGTTTATACTAGGGTGATGACGATGTCAGAGGAGAGAAGGATTGTGTACGGGAGATGTTATGTTCCAGATGTGCAACAGAGAGAATGAGGATTCAGGATGACACCTAGATTGTGAGCCTGGATGACTGAGAGGATGGTGGTGTCCTGGACATTGATAGGAAAGTTAGGAAGTGGGAAGGACTTGGGGGAGGGGGGGATGATGAGATTAGTATTGGACATGATGAGTTTAAGATCCAGTCTAAGATGGCCAATAGGCAGTTAGAGATGTGAGTCTGGAGATTAGGGCTGCATTAGTAGAGCTGGGAATCATTATCATACAGATAACGCATAATTATCATACAGATAAACTGAATCTGTGGGAATTGATGAGATCACCAAATAAAATAGCGTAAAGGAAGAAGAGGGTACAGGACAGAACTTTAAGGGATACTCATGGTTTGTGGGTGTGACTTAGAAGACCCAGAAGGAACAGTCTGATAGATAGGAGAACCAATAGAGAGCTGTGTCCCAAAAACCTAGAGAGAAGAAAATATCAAAGGAGAAGATGGTGAGACACAGGGCAAAAGGCTGCAGAGACGTCAAGAAGAATGGGGATTGAGAAAAGGCACTCACCAGTGTAACACATCTGGGGATTAAGAGTACATTAGTGACTTTGGAGGTGGCAGTTTCAGTACAAAGATTTAAGTAGAGGATGAGAGGAAAGAAAATGAAAGCACCAATTGTGGGTGACCCCGAGGAGTTCAACCACAAAAAGAAGGAGAGATAGAGGACAAAAGTTAGTGGGGATGGAAGGATCAAGAGATGGTTTTTTTGAGCATGGAAGAGACATGGGCATGTTTGTAGGTGGTGGGGAATCAGCCAGTAGACAGAAAGAAATTGATTAGTGAGAGAGAGGGGATGATAGAGGGCATAATCTGCTGGAGAGGATAGGGTGGAATGGAAAGGAAAGAGGGTGAGAGGACCAGAGAAAGAGAAAAGAAAAAAACGCTTTTAGTGGAGGAAATGTAGAGAGGCTACTTTCTCTTACCCTGCCCCCAACTCCTCCAATTGTTACCTCATCTCAGGTACTAATCCCCGGGTCAATTGTTTGTCTCAAGGTAGATGAGCTCAGACCAGCCCAGGTCAATTTCCCTTCTACCCCTAAGTAGATTCCAATTCAGACTAGTGAACTATTTCCAACCAAATCCTGCTGGAAATCCCAAGCCCCAGGTATTCCAGCTGCTCCTTTCAAAGCTTTTCTGTTTCAGCAATGTACAATGCTTGTTTAGCATCTGGTCTCACAGGCTGCTTTCTGACTCCCTCCTGGTCAAAGTCTTGTGATGAGGGAAGACTGTTGTTTCTGTTTTTCTTTCTGTGTTCAGGATCATACTGAATGTCTAATGTGGCTCCCTGAAGAATTGACCAAAGTCATCTCTCTCTCTTCTTCACAGAGGTGGGGGGCCATGGGTGTGTAACAGTGCTTATGCTGACAGACTACAGGAATAGGTTCATTTTTGCTGAACTGCTTTTTTACCCCTTTCTTTTTCCCCCTCAAGGCTGTGTAGGGATTGTGGGAGGGATATATTTGGAAATGAAGAAGACAGAAAAGTAAAAGATATTCGCTGGAAGCAGCTAGATGGTGCAGTGACTGGAGCCCAGAGCCAGGAGTCTAGAACACCTGAGTTCAAATCCCACCTCAGAAATTTTCTAGCTGTGGGACCTTGGGCAAGTCACTGAATACCTGCCTCAGTTTTTTCAACTGTAAAAATGGAGATGATAATAATAGCACCTACTTCCCAGGGTTGCTGTGAGGATAGAATGAAATAGTATTTGTAACATGCTTGGCATACTGCCAGTCACATAGTAGACACTTAAAAATGCCAACTACTACTACTACTACTACTACTACTACTACTACTACTACTACTACTACTACTACTACTACTACTATTACTCCTCCTCCTCCTCCTCCTCTGGACTCTGCACTGTGGTAGACATTCCAGGCAGGGCCAGCACCTTTCCAGATCATCTTTTTCTATCTTTCTCCCCTTCTCCCTTAGAGAAGCCTATTTCTAGGTTAAAAAATACTATAGGAAACCTGGCTAGCAGGGCTTTTTCCAGAACAGATTCTCTGTTGTCCTCAGGTCAGATTTTACCTACTGAAAAGTAAGGATTCCAAGCAGTATAAATGGGGCTAACTGTAAATCTAACACCCATAGCCTCATAGAGCCAGAAGGGACCTCAGAGGCCAATGCCCTCACTTTACAGAGGAGGAAACTGAGGCCCAGGGAGGGGAGGGGAAGGGACTAGCTCAAGGTCACACAGCTAGTATGAGGAAGGATGCAAACCTAAGTCTTCCTGACTCTTAAGAGATTTAGTACAATGCCTTCATTTTTCAGAGGCATAAACTGAAGCCTGGGGAAGGGAACTGACTTGTCCAAGGTCACACAGGTAGCAGTAGCAGAAGCAGGATTGGAACCGGGGACCTTTGCCTTGAAATCCTGTTCTCTCCATTCCACCAGACTCCCCAGGGAATAAGGGGCTCCCTCCCAACCAGATAGGGCTTAACACCTGAGGTCTTGCGCTCAGAGCCGGCACTTTCCCACTTTCCCCCATCCCCCTTCCCTTTCTCCCCATTCTTTGGCTTACCAGAGCTAGACTAGAATGAGGGAGGAGAAAGAGCACAGGCCTCAGTCTCAAGCAGCACTTCCAGAGCCCATAAAGCCCAGTGCTCCCCTCTCCGGCCCTCCCCTGCCCTCCCCTTCCCTCCAGCAGTTCTTTGCAGGGACAATTAAAGTCAGACCAGGCTTCTTTATTTGCTGTGAAAATCGTCACCCTTTGTGGAAGGCCAGCTTTCCCTTTGTGAGGGACCGCACATCAAAGGCGGCTGCGTTGGAGGCAGGCAAGAGAAGTGTTCAAAGGGCTAGGTGCCCCGTGGGACAGAGAGGATCTCAGAACCCAAGACTCAGGAGAAGACTTTCTCTCCGGCAGCCTCCCACTAACAAGGCTGGCCGATCTTCTGAGGCCCAGAGAGCTAGAGCCAGAAGGGAAACCCCAAAGGCCACTTAGTCCAGTCCCCTCAGTTTACAGGTGAGGAAACTGAAGCCCAGGGAGGGAAAATGACTGCAATTCTAGGCGAGTCCTTTCTCCGTCCTGGGCCTCAGTTTCTTTCTCTGTAAAATGAGGGTGCTGGACTCAATGACTTCTGAGGTCTCTTGCAGCTCTAGAGCTAGGATCCTACGTGTGGCCTTGGGCAAGTCACTTCCTCCTCTGGGCCTCAGTTTCCCTCTCTGTAAAAGGAAAGGGGTGGACTAGCTGGTCCCTGAGTTCCCTTCCAACTCTAAGCCTAGGATTTTAAGGTCAGTGGTCCACCTTTCCCATCATCCTTCGCTCAGCACTCTTACTTAGCTGGGCCCATTTGCACAGATCAGGGAGTCAAACAGGTGAGGCAAGTCTTTCTGGGAAAGAAAGAAGTCCCACATGACTTTTCTACCGGGATCAAAGTTGCTGGATGATTGCTTAACTCCTTACTTGACACTGCCTGTGAGGGTACAGCCTCCAGGAGGTGGTGAAAGCCGTTTGGCATACAGCAATCCAGTACAGGTGCAAACTGGCTGTTCCATCCCCAGCCTAGGGGGAGGGAGAGGCCAGGTATTCCAAAGCCTTTGGTCTGTCATCCCCTTTCAAATTCTCGATCTCCCACCCCTGTGCCTCCTCCCCTTCCCTCATGCTATTTGGATTCCAATTCTGCCTGTACTATATAGTACCTGTGAGACCTTAGGTCAGTCACTTCCCCCACCTTGGACAAGAAAATCCTCAAGGTCCCTCTGAGTCCTGCCATCCCATGTTCCAAAGTCTCTTCTAGCTCCGACGTCCTGAACTCAGACACCTTATAGAGTCCCTCTCTTCCTTGAAGACATAGCTCAAAGACTTTCTCGAAGACTTTCCTGATCGCCTCAGCTACTAGTGCCCTCCCTCTGTCCCTCCCTCCCTCTCTAACCACCTTGCATTTTTTCTGGATGTGTATGTATATGTCAGCATTCCCTTGTTGTCTTCCGCTTTAGAATGCAAGGACCTCCAGAGTTAAGGTTGTTTCATTCCTTATACTCTTATCCTGAGGTCTGGCACAGTTTGAGGTACACAGTAGGTGCTTAATGAGTGCTTGTTGCTTGACTGATTGTTTGAACTGGTGCTCTAGGATTTCTACATCCTCTTAATTCTATGGATTCTTTCACCTATGCCTAAACTCCCTGGATATTTTTTCTGTGTACAATAGTGTCGAGTACAGACAAAATCCAGAGGACCCTCCCTCCTATCCCTTGGAACAAGGCAGAAGACAAGGCTTGAATTCCCAGGTTCTCCTAGAAAACCAGTCTCCTGACCATGCTTAAGGCTATAGCAGCCTGAGGTTGTTAGAACCTTGAGCCTGGTAGAACAAAGTTGTGGGCTCAGTCCTAGAATGAGTCAATTAGCTTTGTACTCTTGATATAGTAAGGACTTGGAGTCAGGAGACCTGGGGACCAGTTCCTGTTTAGAAACTTACTAGCCTCAGTTTCTTTAACTGTAAAACCAGAATAATAATATTGGCTCTACCCATTTGATAAGAAGAAAGTGTATATTTGGTAAACATCAATGGCTATAGTCCCATGACTGGGTATTATTATTTCAGCTTTAGCACAAGAAAGTACAAAGATCAGTCTTTCCAGGAATTCACAGCAAAGAAATCATTGCTCCCTTTACCCCATTTCTACCCCTTACTCCCCTAGGACTTCCCCCAGAGTATCCCGCTTCATCTTTAATAACCCTAGTGAGGGCTGTCTGTTGAGTAAGCCCATCTACTGAGACAGCCAATGGCACACAGCTAGTCAGATATCTCCCTACACAGATCACACAGAAGGAAAGCAGCTTGGTATAGCAAAGAGAGTACCAAATTTGGAATTGGAAGACCTATGCTACGGTGCTGGCCCCACCATTTCCTTGCTGTAGATTTTGTGCGATGACTTTCCTTCCTGGGGTCTCAATTTTCTCCTTTTTAAAGAGAGAATAATGGGAACTCTTAAGGTTAGAAGTTTATTTGGAACAGGCCTGGAATTTTATTAGCATAGAGACCTCCCAGAGTGGAAACTGCCTCCACCAATGCAGAAGAGCAGCTGTAACTTGGAGTCCTGGAGAGGTGCTTGGGGCACTGGGGCATGATTATGATTAGCTCTGACTTGTTCCTTAGCAAGATTAGAAAAAAAAAAGCTCAGATCAATGATGGAGTAGAAAACACTAAAGAATTATTAGGTGGGTCTGCTTTGGGGTTTTCCCTGGCCCTAAAGTTACTGAGCTTTCCTTCAAGTACACAGTTCAGGAGTATTGGTTTGCTTGCTAGAACTATCAACCCACTGGCGTATCTCGTAGGACAGTCGATGTGTGGTGATGTATCAGTAACTTCTTCCTCTAAAATCTCCTCATTGGGGGGAAGAGATACCAGTCTTTCCATGCCTTAGATGGGCAAAACCTCTGGCAGGATCTAGTATGCTCAAAAGTCTCCCAGTGTAGACCCAGGGATGGACTGGGTGCATGATGTCTGAGCACCAGCCAGTTTCTGAGAGGTTCAATTATCCAGTTGGCTGCAAAGGGGTGGGGGTGGGGGATTGGGGTTCAGGTGCCTGCCCTTCTGGTTAGAGAAACTCTTGAACAACTGCAAAGGGGTTTTTATCTGCATAAGTGGAAGGGAATACCTTCCCCCTTCCTTTCTCTTTCCCGGTCACCCCATGCAAATACAAGTCCTGGACACATTGGGATAGCTCAAAATCACAAAATACCCTAGTGAGACCACCACCTTCTTTCCTCATTATCAGGCTTTTCACATGGCAATATGATGCTTTTCAGAGCTTTTAAGGGAGAGAAAGTTTGGAGGTGTAAGAGAAGTCTTGTTGGAGACTCAAAAGTAGCCTCTGCCAGTCATTAGCTATGTGACCTCAGACAGCTCCATTCCTCTGACTGGTCTCCTTGCCCTCATCCTCTGGAAAATGAGAGAGTTGGACAAGATGTGTCATCCCCGAGGATCCTTCCAGCTCTGACCTTCTAGGAAGGTCCTTATTGTAGCTGATCTCAATGAGTCCTGCTGTGGTTTCCAAAAGGAAACAAGGTAGGCTGAAGCCTTTTTTGACATTCAGTGTTCTGTTCCAGAGAAGGTATTTGGTTTGGTATTCTCTCTCTCTCTCTCTCTCTCTCTCTCTCTCTCTCTCTCTCTCTCTGGTGGGGAGGAGGGGCAGGAAAGCATTCTTTACTCAAAAAAGAAAGAAAATCAGAGGATTTGGATTCAGTGATCTCCAAGGTTCCGGCTAGCTCTGCTGTTTTGCTGCTCTGGCTCTCTCTCCCTTCACAAATTCCAGTATCAGGACAATTTGACCTATGCCACTAGCTAACTGTGCTGCCCTCCTCCACCCCTCCCCACCAGGCCACCAGGCGCATTTGATGCTGGGCCAAGAGAAGATAGAAATCTGATAGGGGTGGGGAGGGAGAGGGTGACAGACTGGTCTCCTGCATTGGAGAAAAAGCCTGCTTATATACACAGATAGGGATTGTACCAACTTGCACAAGTATAGAAAAATATCATGACTTTCTCCTGCCTTACCTGGACGCTTTGGTGTCTTGCCTATGGAGGGCAAAAAGATAAGTTCAGTATCTTGTACTATCTAGATTGGGGGCAGGATGTGATTTGTGTGAAGGCCAAAATTCCTTGATCTCCCTGGAGGCAGTCTGGTGTAGGGAAAAGAATCAGAAGATCTGGGTTCAAATCTCTGCTTTGCTACTTACTGCCTGGATGACCCTAGGCAAGTCACTTGGCTTCTCTGGGCCTCAGTTTCCTCTCTGTAAAATGAGGGAGTTGCCCATTGGTTCTAACACTGCTTTACAACATGATTAATATGAAAATATGTTTAATATGAATGTATATGTAGAGCCTATATTAGATTACATGCTGTCTTGGGAAGGAGGGAGGGTAGGGAGGGGGGAAAATTGAAAACACAAAATCTTATGGAAATGAATGCTGAAAACTAAAAATAAATAAACTAATTTAAAAAAAAAGAAGGGAGTTGGACTAAATGACCTCTGAGGTCCTTTCCAGATCCAAGGATATACTTCTTTCCCTTCCCCCCACCCCTCAATAGGCCTCAGTTTTTCTTCTACAAAATAAGGGGGTTGGAAGGGATCTTTGAGACTAGCTCAAGTCCTGTGAGCCTAGGTTAGCTGGGTAACAAGAAGGGGGGATGCTATTTAGACCTTACCTGTATATCCCATGGTTTTTTGCATCCAAGCGTAGGTGTGGGGGCCATTTCTGTTGCAGGAGTGGGGCTCCACAACCTTGGGAGAGTACTCTCCAGGAGTGCTGGAAAGGGGCAGGCTGTTGGGGTCAGGGGAGCTGTAGGAGGTCTTGCTTGATGAGGGCTTCCTCACGTGATCTGAGGGGTCTTCACCAGAGGACATCCAGTCCATCTTTGGAGGGGTGTAGGGAGCCCCCCAGCTCCCAAACCACTGCCTGTGGCCATCCAAGTTGGGCACTTGATGGTATCCCATGTAGTATGCATAAGCTGGGCCTGGCCCAAAGTTGGGGTTCTGTAGGTGGCCATGGGGGCCTCGACTGTCTCCACTATGGCTGTTGTACCGAAAGGAACCTGGATACATCTTCGAGTCCTCTTTGAGAAGATAACTCATGGACTTGGTTCTCAGAAGTCTGGTCGGGCCATTCCACTGGGCCTATTTAATCTCGTGTTCTCTCTTTTCCCCCTAGCTTCTTGATGCAGTTGGCCCTAAAAATAAAGCTTAATTACTGAGGTTTCCACGCTTCCTCTAGTACCTTGGACCCTAGTTTTCTCTGAAGTCACAAGTAGCTCAAACAATGCATTTGTACTCAAAGACTGACTGTCTACCTTGTTCAGTTTTTAAGGATTCCCTTGCTTGGGTCAGGTTCAAGGATGAGCCTTATCATATCAGCTCCATCCCAACATGGGACAAGGTGTTTTTCCACACTTTGGCCCTGAGGGTAAACGGATGGGAGACTTCCTTCAGATTTCATGTGAAGGCACGCAAGATGGAGAGGACCCATCTAAGAAGGAGGCTGATTGGTTTAATTTGGGTTCCTGGTAGGCTGAGAGGGTAACCTGAACTGAAAGAAACAATTTGCTCCACCAAATTCTACTCCAGAAGCTCGAGTCAGAATGGGTATCTGACGAATATTTGGAATAAAGGACCTAGGACCACCTGCTGTCTCTGACCATTGGGCCCCCTTTCTGGGCCTCTGTTTTCACCTCTGTAAAATAAGGGAGTTGGTAATAATAATAGCATGTTTTTATGTAGCACTTTTAAATTGGCAAAGCATTCTATAAATATTATCTCATTTTATCCCCTCAGTAACCCATGGAAATGGGTAGTATCCTTATGCCCACTTTACAGAGGAGGAAACTGAGGCAGATAGCCAGTAAATATCTGAAGCTACATTTGAACTTGGGTCTCATTGACTCCAGTCACTTAGCTGCCTCTTGGTACCAGGTGATGTCTAAGACTTCTTCCAGCTACAGAGCCTATGCAGGGGTAAGGAACCTGTAGCCTCTAGGCCACATGTGGCCTTCTAGGTCCTTGAGTGAAATCTTTTGACTGAGTCCAAGTTTGACAGAACAAGTCCTTTTCTTAAAGGGATTTGTTCTGTGAAGTTTGGAATCAGTCAAAGGACTGCCCTTGAGGACCTAGAGGGCCACATGTGGCCTAGAGGCTGAAGGTTCCCCACCCCTGGTTAGTCTCCCTTCCCAAACCAGGCCTTTCTTTCTAATCAACCCAGCAAACATTTACTGAGTCTCTACTGTGCACTGACAGGATTCTGTACCTCAAGCCAGGAATACAAGGATGACAAATACCATTGGCTAAGCAGAGGGAATGGGGAGATAGTGGAAAATGGCACAGATGCAAAAAAAAAAAGAAAGAAAGAAAAATGCATCAACAGAACAAAAATCTGCAGAAATAAAAGACCAGAAGAGGGTGAAGAGATAAAGCAGATAATTTGTTATTAATTTTTAAACTTATATTTGTGAATTATTAAAAATGGCCTGTAACCAAAGTTCAGAGTTTCATATGTAATCCTTTTTTTCTCTTCTCCCTGTGCTTGAATGTTTGGGTTTGGTGATGACTGCTAAAAAGAAAAATCTCAAGGCGGGGGCAGCTAGATGGCACAGTGGATTAAAGCACCGGCCCTGGTGTCAGGAGGATCTGAGTTCAAATCCAAATTCAGACACATAACACTCACTAGCTGTGTGACTCTGGGCAAGTCACTTAACCCCAATTGCCTCACCAAAAAAAAAACAACCCAACAACAAACAGAACCTCGAAATCTAAAAAGAAACATCGATGTTAAAAAATAAATACAATATATCTCTGCCTTCTAAGGGCTTTGTCTATTGGGGCTAGGGGAGGGGGTGATGGAGATAGAGGGTGGAGTCAAGGATATGTACAGAAACCCAAGGTAAGACACAAACCCAGTTATGCATGAAAAATGCCCTGTAAACTTCACAGCCTTACATAAGTCAGCTGATATTAGATGGTGAGGACAGCAAAGGAGAGATTCATGAAGAATTTCAGGAAAGAGAGATTTTCAGGGATGGCTTCAGGGAAGGCTTCCCCAAGGAGGCAGCAATTTGAATGGAGGCATGAAGGAAAGAAAAGATTTTTTGATCATTGGAGATGGGGGAGAAAGGAGTCTATTCCAGGCATGGAGGATCATGTGATCCTCCTCCACAGAGAGCAGAAAGGAAGTCATTCTGGTGGGCTTGGTGCCACCTGGGAGGCTGAGGCTGGTGAATGGCTTGTGCTGCCTTAGGGAGGGTTGGATTGGATGTGGGATCCACTGTGATTGACTAGTGCACTTCTAACCTCACTGAGCTAGGGAGACCCAGCCTCCAAAATAATAAAGAAATTAAAAATAACAAAAAAGCAAAACAAGAGAGGAAATCATTCAGTGGGGAATTCTCATGCAGGGCTTGGGAAGTGAAGAGAGAGGCTGAAGGACTAGGAGAGAGACATCCTGGTTTTAGGCGAACATGAGCAAGTCAAAAATTTCCCAGAGCCTCAGTTTCCCCACCTGTAAAATGAGGGGGTCAGACTAGTTGACCTTCAAGGTTCCCTTCTCCTGGTCTGAAGTTTTCCATTCAAACATCCCTAGCACCTCAGACTTACTATGAGTCTATCAATGTATTCCCCCGCCCCACACACACACCCCAAATCAGCGGAGCCAGGAGGACGCCTACATCTCTCTAACCAAGTGCCTCTCAGTGGCCACTTTGTCTGCTGCTGACCTGCTGCATTGGACAGTGAAGTCTCTCTTCTTCACGGGTTCTGTGTTCTTCCAAGGCCTGGGTAGCTTTGCCCCTGTTTGTTCTTGCCAAGCAGCGAGTCAAGCTTTGGCTCACAGCTAGGCACCATTTGTCTCTCTTTGGTGCTCTATTCCCTGTTGTGTGTGGGCTTGGGGAGCCGAGTTGGGTGGAGGGCACAGGAGTCCCAAGGAAATAAGCCAACTTTCTCTATGGGGCTGCCTTCCTAAGTCACTGCTGCTTTGCTTATAGGGCTACACAAACTGCCTGCTTAAGAGAGAAGCTTTTTTGGCTAGGGACTTTGGGAACCGGCTCACAGCCAGATGCTGAGAGTGAGCCCCCAGGCCCAGTCACACCAGCTGGAGTGAAGTACCTTGGAAGCTGATGGTGGGTTCTCTTGCCCTCTGGGCAGCGAGGGAGGCAGGGGAGGGAAAATTTGGGAAGCAGGGGGTGCTGCTCTCCTAAGAGCTACTTCTGGTGGGGTGGAAAGGGAGGGGGGTGCTCACCTGCTCCCTGTTCCAGGACACTGCTGCTAGCTGCCCAAACTCCTGCCTGAATTCAGGGCCTCTGGGAATCAGAATGCTAGAGCTGAAAGAGAGCTGAGAACACAGAATGTCAGAGCTGGAAGGGACCTTGGAACACTGAATGTCAGAGCTGGGAGGGTCCTTAGATTATAGAATGTTACAGCTGGGAGGGACTTTAGAACAGAGAATGCCAGAGCTGGGAGGGTCCTTAGATCATAAAATGTCAAAGCTAGAAAGAAGGGACCTTCGAATGCCAAATACCAGAACTAGAATGTCAAAGATGGTATGGACCTTGGGACAAAGGCTGCCAGAACTGGGAGGGTCCTCAGACCACAGAATGTCAGTGCCCAGAAAGACCTTAGAACACTGAATGCTGGAGCTACAAAGGGTCCTCGGCTTATAAATGGGCAGAGTTGGGAGGGTCCTCTTGAACAGTAGTTGTCAGAGCTGGGACGAAACTTGCCCAAGCTCACATACAGCTTGCGATAGAAATCTTTCTGATTAGGTAGCAGCTTATCTCTGTTGAGTGAGTGAGCAGCCCCACTGGGAGTGGAACTCAGACCAAATATATTCATATGATTCCCTATGATCTATGATCTAGTCTTCTGATCTAATTAATACCACCCTCCTCCCCTCCCCCTTCCCAGTATCTAGCCTGTGGCAGAAGACGGGGTGTGTGTGTTTGAGTATATGTGGTGCAAACGCAGTCCACCTGACCTTGGGGCGGGGCCCTCCCTGAGATTTTTAAGCAACAAATGAATCAAGCAAAAATGTATTTTCTCCTCATTGGGCAGCCCTTGTGAACTCGGGGTCCGGGAGAGCTAAGCCCCCTGTCACTGGAAAATTGACTGCTGCTAGCTGATTTGGCTCTCGCAGTCCTTGGAATTGAGTAAGAATAAAGTTCCCACATAGCTTCCATCCTCACAACCACCCTGTGAGGAGAGGCAGTGCCCCCAACATTTATCCCCATTTTACAGATGAAACAATTGAGCTTGCTGGCCCAAGTTCTTATAACCAGTGGGTGGATATACTCTAGCTGGTGGACACTGCTGAAGTGTCAGAGTGGGAGGCAAGGGAAAGGAGGGAGACACGTTCTAGGTGTTTATGCCAGAGACTTGCAGTTTTTGCCGCCCTTGGATCACGATTCCCGTTCCCCATCCCTCCCCAAACATACCTTTTCTTTTAGCTCTCTTAGCTAATTTTCTTTCTCCCCTGGAGCTGTTCCATTCACAGAAGGGTCACAGTAGTTAGAGCCTGAAGGGAGCTTAGAGCACAGATAAATAAAGCCCAGCTCCAGCTCACAATCAGAGGAATTTACAAGTTCAACTGGTCGCCTAGGTGTGGGGAAATTCACTGGTACAGATATTGGAAAAAAAAAAGTCGTATAGCTATCCTGGTGGCACAGTGGATACAGTCAAGAAGACCTATGTTAAATCTTGCCCCAGACACATAGCACATAGTAGGTGCTTAATAAATGCTTGTTTCCCTACCCATCTTTTTTTTTTTTAAAAAAAAACATTGCTTTCGTTTCTAAGACTATCTCACTCCTCCCCTCCCCCCAGCCATCTCTGGTAACGATGTCCAAAAAAAGCAGTTCAACTTGCCACCAGAGTCTGACATATAATATTACAGAGCCATAGTCTCCAGCCTCAGTAAAGAAGGGAGGAGGGAGGTCTCAACCCTTCTCTAGGGCCAAGCTCGGTTTCTTTCTGACTGCATGACGTTTAGTTCCGTTTACATTGTTTTCACTACTATGTATACTATCTTCCTGGTTTTGCTGACTTCATTGCATCAGTTACAGAATTCTGGTATCTCTGGTGGGTAGTGTAGTGGTCGTTGATAACCCTTCCATCACACTGCCCGAGCCTGAGTGACAAAGTCCACCCTGGGTTTGGCACACTCACCAAAAGGGTTGAATCCATTCATGGAGGTAGAAAAGAAAGGATGCTTGGCTGGGATACGAAGCAGGACTGTCCTACCAAGTTTGAGGAGGGTGGAGTCTTGCCCCAGTTGGAGTGAGAGGTTCACATAGAGGTAGTTGGCCCCCACTTCGTCAACTGTTCCTTTTATAGCCTCATTAGCGTCAGAAGCAAGTGGCCAAGAAGGAAGCATCAGCTGGTCCAGATCACTTGTTGTCTCGGGGACTTGTCAATCTCCCAGGGGAACTCGAATCCTGAGTTGCTGGCCCTCATGCCAACTCCTTATCAGGCCCATGTCATGATCCCTAGGCCAAGAGGAGGGGTAGGCTTCTCTGCTTTGCTCTGGACTGCCAGGAGGACAGAGACACAAATTATGAGTTATTCCAAAGTGACAGGATACATGCACACACATACATATATACACATATATGCGTAGAGATGTGTAGTGTATTTATGTATATAAAATATATACATACACATGTGTTCATATATAGATATTGATATATACGTATATACATATACAGATATTGATGATATAGATACAGATAGAGATGATATAAATATCAAGAGGGAGAGGCACAGAGAATGAGCTAGAAAGCTAACTGTGGAATAGTATGTACAGATATGTAAAACAACGATTTATATGAAGGCAGGAGGCAGCAGGGGGAACAAACCTGCCATCCATCAACATTTCACTCAGACTTGAGGCTCACCTCCTGGCCACGTGCCACTAAGTCTATCTGTGGCCCCAATACAGGGCATTAACTCTCAGCTTTCCCAAGATAGTCTTCAGACGTGGAGGATCTACTGCCCAGCACTGGGCTTTAAAAAGGCACATGTGCTCACCCATCCACACACACACATATATACAAATACATGTACACACATACACAAACATACACAGTACACACACACATATACGTGCACACAAACACATCCATAGTATACATATATACATACACACAAACACATATACACACACATATACGCAATCATACACACAAACACATACACACATATGGACACAAATATACACACATATATACACATAAACACAAACACATATATACACATACACACGAACACACATATACAGACATATACACACAGAGACACAAATACACACACACATATACACATACATGCACATGCATGCACAAACAATGCACGATACATATACACAAATGAGCATATACACAAACACATGCACATACATGAATACATGCATACACCCATACATACACCCATACACATTCATACATACACACATACACACAGATAAAGACACACACAAAGACACACACAAACAGTTGTACACAAATACATATGTACATACATATGCATGTATATAATATACAAACATACACACAGTACACACAAATGTGCATATGCATAAACATACACACAAACACACACATATAGACACAAATACACACAAGCACACACATACATACATACACAAACACATATATACATAATACACATACCCACCTATACACAAACACATACAGATATATATACACATACACACAAATACACACATATGCACACAAACACATACACACACATACACCTGCCTATACATGCACAAACACATACACATATACACAAACATACACACAAACACACACATAGACACAAATACACACAAACAAATATACAAACACATACACAAACACACATACATATAATACACATACCCACCTATACACATGCACATGTATACACACAAATACATACAGGCACATACACACAAATGTGTGCGTATATATATAGATAGATAGATAGATAGATAGATAGATAGATAGATAGATAGATACATACACACACAAACATGCACATATACACAAACACACACAAACACACACCTTTGTCACACAAGCCATTCTTCAGGTAGAGAGTGAAAGTCTTAGTCTCATCTCTCCTTTCCAGAGGAAGAAGCTGAGACCCAGAGAGGGGAAGGGACTCCTCCCTGCTTCCAGCCTACCACCCACCCTGTCCATCTTCCTGCCGTCCCTTCTACCATGCAGTCTCAGGCCCTCCAGATCCCAGGACCCAAGGGAGTTAGCCCTCTTAGCTTTAGCATTCCCTTCAGGGCCAAAGTCGTCTTGATTGGCCCTAGCATAGCCCAGACTTCTCCTCCCACCCCCGCCCATCTGACCATCACCTCACCATCCACACTGCTTAAAGCATCACAAGAAGAATGGCACACTTACAGACACTTAATGTGTCTGATCGATGTGTGACCCTAGGCCAGTCACATCATTCTACCTGAGCCTCAGGCTTCCCCACTGTAAAATGGGCTGATGATATATGCCTGAACTACCTCCTTCCCAGCCAAGTAGATGGTGCTGCAGTGGATGGAATGCGGGGCCTGACATTAGGAAGACTCATTCTCCTAAGTTCAGATCCGACCTCAGATACTTACTAGCTGTGTGACCCTAGGCAAGTTACTTTACCCTGTTTGCCTCAGCTTGCTCAATTGTAAAATGAGCTGGAGAAGGAAATAGCAAACCACTCCAGTATCTCTGCCAAGGAAACGCCAAATGGGGTCATGAAAAGTCAGATGTTACTGAAAAACAACTTAACAATAAAATCTCCCTTCCAGGGTCGTTGTGAAGAAACTGTTGGATCAACTCTAGAGTAATAGGTGATCTCATTGAGCACTTTAAGATTTATATAGCATTTAACATGTTCTTATGGGATTCTCTCATTATTATCCCCATTTTGCAGATGAGGAAACTGAGGCTGTCATTTGAACCCTGGTTCCTCCTGACTCCAAGTCCATCTCCATCCCTCTTTCTAGTAAACTAACCTGCTTCTTTTTTGCCTTTTAAAAAATCATTTGTTGATGCTTTTGATCAGAAACCAGTCATTTCCTGATATTCCCCTTCCCATCAAAGAAAAAGAATGAAGGAAAATGGATCCATCCTGGGACCATGTCTGAGAGTGTCTACAATACTTTCCACCTGTAGTTTCCACTCTTTTTTTTTTTTTTGGTTAGGCAATGGAGTTAAATGACTTGCCCAGGGTCACACAGTAAGTGTTATGTGTCTGAGACCAGACTGAAACTCAGGACTTCCTGACTCCAGGGCTGGTGCTCTATCCACTGTGCCACCTAGCTGCCCCTGTAGTCTCCACTCTTGAAAAACAGTATTAGCCACCGCGACCCCATTGTGTTTGATAGAACATACAAGCTGATGTGGCCGGGCTACTTGGTTCCTCGGTAGGCAGCCCACTTTTAGGCTATGCTTAGCTAGCTGGCTTACTAGCCTGGCTAAGACTTTCCCCCTCAGCAGGATCTGCCATCCTTTACTCTCTGCTGGCCTAGCCTTTCCACTATACCTCTTCTGCAGAGTCCTGGACTTAGGGCCCAGAGACCTGGGTTCGAATCTTGTTTCTGCCCCTTTACTAGCTGTATGACTAGGCTGGTTGCTGCAGGAATGGGAGGGAGGAGTCGTGGGGGGATTCCTGGACCAAGGGGAGGAGTTCGAGGACCCAGGAGTGTTTGGAGCCCAGGAGCAGAGAGGGGCTGGGGAGGAGCAAACTCGACCCTTGACCTTCACCGGGTCTGGGAGTGTAGCCGGAGCAGGGATGGGGGGAGGTCCACTCTCTCTCAGCTCTGACTTCTTTCCCCCTTTGGCGCAGGTGCTAACCAGGGTAGAGAGCTATAAGTCTGGAGGACTGTCTGGATGCCAGGGGAGGTGCGGCTGGCTCACTGGAGGAAAGGTTGGCTGTCTCTTAGCAGCCTTGAACGCATCCCCCTACTTGGGGAGCTAGGGCTGGGGGAGTGAGGCCTGGGAACCTCTGCCAGATTTCCTGGGGCTCAGGGGGGTGCATTTGCTCCCAAGCCCAAGGGCTTTCCTCTGGTGTGTCTGTCGGGCATCCAAGGCAGAACTAACTGGAGGATAGATTGTCTAGGTCCCTGGGGGACAGGGACAGGGGCAAATGGAACCCATAGCTCAGAAATGACTCTAGCAATCCTGCTTCCCCTCCAGTTGTATGCATCAGGGAGAGGAGGAGAACCTTAATCATATAAGTCCTGAGGTGACTGAATAGCTCCAGTGCATTTAGTGTTAAGGTGAGAGTCGGATTTGGAGGGTAGTTCAGACAGGTCGGGGATTGATTCTCAAGTCACTGAGTGTTTACACCTTGTGTGTGTAGGTCCCTGCAGGAAAGAGAGTCCTAAATAGAATCCATAACCTCGAACTCAGGGCTTTGTCTTTATTCATATCACATTGAAATTGGAAGATTTTCACCAAGTAACTCTTTTGATGTAGTCGAAGAGGTCTAGGACTTTTGGGGTGCTGCTGGAACCCCAATATCACAGTACTGGGCCCTGCCTCAAAGAATTCAACTCAAATCTTCTTCAGCCAGAGGAACTGTTTATTAGTGATAAAACACTTAGGCCAGGTGACCCCGGTAAGGACAAGCGAGCATGAGAAGGTCTCAGCCTTGCCAACCTGAGATTCTCAGCCCCGAATGAGGGCCAGGGTAGATCTTATATAACTTTTGGGTGACCAGGGAAGGGTCTGGGAAAAGGGTCTGGGTGAGAATTCCCAGAGATTGGAATGTCTAAGAGATTGAATAGACAATGGGAATAGATAATGAAGGAACTGAAAGGTATCTGAATGAGATTAAAAGGTAGGCTAAGGCTTTCAAAGGGAGATGAAGGTCTGGGGCCTGTAGACAAAGGAGAGCCAGATTCCCTTTGGAGCAAGGGGCCAAAGACCTCCTTGGGCCATACCCCATCATAGTAGTCTATCTATATACATAAGAGCAGGAAGGTACCTCAGAGGCTGCCAAGGCCAGTGTCTTCATTTTAACATTGAGGAAAATTAGTCTGGGAAAGGTTAAGTAGCTTGTCTCAGGGCACACAGATAATAAGTGTCAGAGGTTGGAGGCAGAATTTGAACCCAGGTTATCTGACTCCAGAGTTAGCGTTCTTTTCAATATATCATGCTGCCTTCCTGGGTGGGGTTTTCCCTCCTCCCCACCTTGTTTTCCCTAGGAAACATTGGAATTTGGCTCCTTTTGCCCCAAGTTGGGATTTCGTCTGGTCGCATTACAATTTTGCCTATTTCTAGATCTCCATCAAAAAAAAAAAGTAATAAAGTAACTCTTGTGAAAGTATTCAGGTTAACAATATAGCAAATATGGGACAGGGTTTATTTCACTTGATGGAAAATGCAAAACATAAAGTACTTATGCAAAAGCACAGTAGCAGACCCCAAATAGGCATTCAATAAAGTTTGATTGATCGAATCCATCAAAAGTCAAAATAGTTCTTCCCACCCCCAGGGTCTCTCCTAGGGTAGTGGGCCCCACCCACACAAAGAGAAAGCATTCAGGGTCAATAGAGTCTACCCCTCTTCCTTTGGTGAGCTCCACCTTCTTAGGGACCTCCAAGCTGGCAACACTCACTGAAAGCCTATAGAGGAGGAAGAGGAGGAAGACAACAATAATAGTTACCATTTGTACAGCACTTTAAAGTTTGCAAAGGGCTTTACAACTATTATCTCATTTGATCCTTACAATAACCCCAGGGAGTAGGTGTTATCACCCCATTTTACAGATGAGAAAATTGAGGCAGGCAGCAGTTAGGTGATTTGTCACACAACTACTCAGTGTCTGAGGCAGGATTTGAACTTCTTGCCTTCCAGGTTCAGGATTCTAGCCGCTGTGTCACCTAGTGAGAGCTATTACTGTTCTCATGATTCTTCTTAGGCCGGTTATACATTTTCTTGATTATTTTTTGAAGTGACTCTGATGGAACATCCCGTCCAGAAGGGGCTAGACACCCTTCTGTTGAGTGAAACAACACTGCCATCTAGCGCCCAGAAAGATTCTCTTTTTTAAGGCTAGATGGTGCTACTAACCAGAGTATTGCATTGTATCCAATTGATAATTCTTTTTTAAAATAAGTTTTTATTGATGTCTTTTGTATTTTAATTTTTCCTAGTATCCCTTCCCTTTCCTTTCCCAGAGAGCCATTCCATATAACAAGCTATTTCTGAAAGAAAAAAAAGGAAAAAATCAGCAAACCTGGGAAAAGTCTGAAAATAGGTGCAATGTGAAGCCCTTACTTCTACAAAGGCTCTCCTCTCCATGCTTGTTCTTTACACTTTTCCAACGACAACTTTGATTTTGTAGTTGTGATTATTCTTCCCATTTACATTGTTTTACTCATATTTTTTTCCTTGGCTCTGCTTCCTTCTACATCAGGTCATGTAGATCTTTCCTGCTTCTCTGTATTCATCATATTTATAATTTCTTACATCATATTTATAATTTCTTACAGTACAGTAGTATTCTACTATATTCATTTGCTTAGTAATTTCCCAGTCGATGGGCATCTATTTTTTCCCCCAATTCTTTAGGAGTGTAAAAGATACGCCATACAGCCCTCTGACTGAATCCAAACTTCATAAAACAAATCCCCTCTAGATCCTCAAGGACAGACCTCTGATTGAAATTAAATTTCACAGAACACATCCTTGCCCTCAGGGTCCTCAAGTGCAGCCCTTGAATTGAATCCAAACTTCACAGAACTAATTCTTGCCTTCTACAACCTCAAGTGAGGCCTTGTGACTAAATCCAAACTTCACACAGTAAATTTTTGCTCCCAAGGTCCTGAAGTGTGGCCCTCTGACTGAATCCAAATTTCATCCAAAAAATCCTTGCCCTCTAAGTCCTCAAGTGCAGCTGTTTGACTGAATCCACACTTCACAGAACAAATTCTTGCCTTCTACAACCTCAAGTGTGGCCCTCTAACTGAATCCAAATATCAGAGAACAAATCCTTGCCCTCTGGGTCCTCTAGTTAGTCCTTTTGATGGAATCCAAACTTCACAGAATAAATCTCTTCTAGGTCCTCAGGTGCAGCCTTCTGACTGAATCTAATTTTCACAGAACAAATCCTTGCCTTCTAGATCCTCAAGTGTGGCCCTGTGACTTGATCCAAACTTCACAGAACAAATCCTTGTTCTTTAGGTCTTCAAATGCTGCCCTTTAACTGAATCCAAACTTCACAAAATAAATCCCCTCTATGTCCTTAGGTGCAGCCCTTTGACTGAATCCAAACTTCAGAGCACAAATCCTTGCCCTCCAGGTCCTCAAGTGCAGCCCTCTCAATGAATCCAAACTTCATAAAACAAATCCCCTCTAGATCCTCAAGGGCAGACCTCTGACTGAATCCAAACTTCACAGAACAAATTCCCTCTAGGTCCTCAAGTGTGACCCTCTTACTGAATCCAAATATCAGAGAACAAATCCTTTCCCTCTACATCCTCTAGTGTGGCCCTCTGACTGAAGCCAGACTTCACATCACAAATCCCCTCTGAGTCCTCAAGTACAGCCCTCTGACTGAATCCAAACTTCACAGAATAAATCTCTTCTAGGTCCTCAAGTGCAACCCTCTGACTGAATCCAAACTTCACAGAATGAATCTCCTCTAGGTCCTCAAGTGCGACCCTCTTACTGAATCCAAATATCAGAGAACAACTCCTTGCCCTCTAGGTCCTCAAGTGCAGCCCTCTGACTGAATCCAAACTTCACAGAACAAAAGATCCAAAGCTGTTTCAAAGACACCGTAATTCTTTTTAGCTCTAACTTGTCCAGCAACTTGTTCAATTCTATATTTTCTCTTTTGTTTATGTTTCTGTTAGACTCATCCAAAACTGAGAGTGAGATATTGAAATTTCCAGTCATCATTGTGTCCATGTATTCTTACGGCTCAATTAATATTTCCTTTATTAATTTGGATGCTAAGGTATTTGGAGCATACATGTTTAGTATTGATATTAGTTTTTTATTTACGATTCCTTTCACATAATGTTCTTTGTTTATCCTTTTTAATGTTTTAAATATTTTTTAAAATTTTGCTTTATTTGATAGCATGATTATAACTCTTGTTTTTTTCAGTTACTTGATACTTGCTTAATTTTTTTCCTAGACCTTCATTTTTTTTGGGGGGGGGGGAGGCGAGGCAACTGGGGCTAAGTGACTTGCCCAGGGTCACACAGCTCATAAGTGTTGAGTGTCTGGTCTGAGTCGGAATTTGAATTCAGGTCCTCCTGACTCCAGGGCCAGTGCTCTATCCACTATGCCACCTAGCTGCCCCTAGACCTTCATTTTTATTCCATGTATATCTTTGTTTTCAAAATGTGTTTCTTGAATAAAAATGTTTTTAAAAAAATTTTTTAAAGTATTTCTTGTAAGCAACAGATTGTGGAGTTTGGTTTTCTTATCCATTCTGCCACTCTTCATTGTTTTATTGGATTGTTTAATCCACTCACATTTAAAGTTGGGTTTAGATTTTCCTCCATTTGTTTCTGATTATTTTTTTCAAATTAGGATTCCCCCCCCTCTTCTGCTACAATACAGTACTATCTCTCTTTAGTTAATTAAACTTAATGTATTTTAAGGTAGTCCTCTTCCCGCTGGCTCTCTTCCCCTCATCTTCTTGACACACTATTCTCCCCTCTCATTTATTATCCCTTTTCTTGGTTTTGGAGTTTTGCTTATCGATTCCTTTTTCTTGCTTGCTTTTATCTACTTACGTAAGTCTTCTCTTTTCCCTCTCAGCTAAGTAGTCAAGTAGAAGCTCCTTCCCCAGCTCCCCTTCAATTTGTTGTTAGTTTTTAAAAATCTCATCTTCTGCTCCTTTTTCTTTTCTTTCTTTTTTTTTTTTGGCTAGGCAATGGGGTTAAGTGACTTGCCCAGGGTCACACAGCTAGTAACTGTTAAATGTCTGAGGCCAGATTTGAACTCAGGTCCTCCTGAATCCAGGGCCAGTGTTCTATCCACTATGCCACCTAGCTGCCCCAAAAGCCACAGCATTCTGCTCCTTTTTCTAGAAAGAATTTCTTTCTCTCACTCTCTTCATTACTTATCTTTCCTCTGTGCCTATTCTAGACTTTTATTTCATGGTCCTTGTACTAACTTAGTCCTTCATTCCTATATTCCTGATGGAATTAAAACTTTTGAGGTACCTATTTTAGATTCTTTCATCTAAATAATTTTTGCTATTGCTTTGCAGACATTACCCCCACCCCCTTTTCTCTGTTGTCCCTCATTCTTAGAAATATCAGTCCCTCAAATGATAAATGCGGGAGAAGATGTTGGAAAATTGGAACACTAATGCATTGTTGGTGGAGTTGTGAACTGATATAGACATTCTGGAGAGCAATTTGGAACTGTACCCAAAGGGCTGTAAAACTGCATATTCAGCAATAGCACTTCTAGGTTTGCATCCCAAAGAGATCAAAAAATGAGAAAATGACCCACATGTACAAAAATATTCATAGCAGCTCTTTTTGTGGTGGAAATTGAGGGGACGCCCATCAGTTGGAGAATGGCTGAACAAGTTGTGGTATATGAATGTAATGGAATACTATTGTGCTATAAGAAATGATGAGCAGGCAGACTTCAGCAAAACCTGCAATGACTTGTATGGACTGATGCTGAGTGAAGTAAGCAGAACCAGAAGAACATTGTATACAGTAACAGCCATGTTGTGTGATGACTGACTTTGATAGACTTAGCCCTTCTCAGCAATGCAAGGATCTAAGATATCTCCAAAAGTCTCATGATAAAAAATGCTATCCACATTCAGAGAAAGAACTATGGAGTCTGAATGTAGATGGAAGCACACTATTTGCCTTCCTTTTCCTTTGTTGTTTTGTTTTATTTCTCTTTCTCGTAGTTCCTCCCGTTAGTTCTAACTCCACAATGCATCATGACTAATGTGAAAATATGCTTAATATGAATGCATAAATAGAGCCTATATCAGATTGCATGACATCTTGAGGAGGGGGGGAGGAGAGGAAGGGAGAGAAAACTTAAAACTCAAAATCTTATAGAAGTGAATGTTGAAGACTAAAAATAAATAAACTATCCAAAAAAGAAAGAAAGAAAGAAATACCAGTTCCTGGTTATAGAGATGATATAGCCCCATGGCAGAATTCTTCCCATGTCTCTGGTTGTGAAGTTCATTTTTTGCTTTTGCCCTCCTCTTGGTCAATTTTTCCCTCCAAATCTTTGCCTCCAAATCCCCACTTTTCTGTGTGTCAGTTGCTCCCTGGAGCTCTGACTTCCCCATCTCTCTAAGTACCAAATCCAAGCAGATAATACCCATTGTAAGGTCTCCATCTCCCTTTATAGAACATCTCTCTTCACTTATAGGGGCATTCACCAGTGATACTCTCTCCTTTTCAATCCCTCTCTTTGGCTCCTCACCAATTCTCCTAAAGAATTTCTTCTTCTTCTTCCTGAGAGACTATAGGAGTTATTTTCCCTTTGACAGGATTAGAGTACACCATACATTCTCCTCTATGTTACTTTTCCCTCCCCCCTTTTTATGTGCCTTCCTATTCTGTAATTTAGTCCCACCAAACAAACATTGATTCACCTGTAGGTGGGGTTTTGTGAAGTTTAGTCTATGACATTTCAAGCCTGTTTATTATTCTGCTTTCACTCCTGTCTTCTTGTGTACATTTAGAAAGAAATTTCTCAACGGTTTCTCTGTTGTTATTATTTTGTTGTTGTTATTATCCTGGGTTGATGTATTTATTTACCCTTCTTGCATTTTTGTAGTCTGGGGAATTTGAGAAGCAAAAAATCTCTTTGAGTCTGGTTTTCTTCCCAAGAATATTGTGGGGAGCGCTGCCATGGTCGAGCTTGTGGTGGTGATAAAGAGAGAATCCTCCTCACAGTTCCAAGGCAGAAAAGAGTGCTTGTGGTCACTCATAGACCAGAGTACAGGCCAGGAAAGGAGTAAACACCTCACCTTTGATCATACCACCTTGGAATAACTGAAAACTTACAGGTCCCTAGAAGTATCTCTGAAAACAGCTGCACCAAACCCCTGGAACAGTACATTCTCCACACTGGAAGCAGACCCCTACCTTAACAAAGAGTTTAAAAGTCAAGTTTGCACAAACTGTGCAAAAAAAAAAAAGTCAAACCATTAAATCTTTCTTTGGTGACAAAGAAGATCAAAACATACAACCAGAAGACAACAAAGTCAAAGCTCCTACATCCAAAGCCTCCAAGAAAAATATGAATCAGTCCCAGGCCATAGAAAGGCTCAAGAAGGGTTTTGAGAAGTAAGTAAGAGAAATAGAGAAAACCTTGGAAGAGAAATGAGAGTGATGCAAGAATATGGTGAACATCACTTTATTCTTGAATGTCCATCTTTTTTCATTAACAGTTTGGCTCAATTTGGCAGGAAAAGTAGCCTGTATATTGAGCTCCATTACTCATTGGAACGCATTATTTCCTTCCCTCCTAAGTTTTTTGCTGGGTGCAGAATAGTCTTGTTATTTGAATTTCCTTTCCTTTATATTTGAAAGGCTTTCTCCTGATCACTTGCAGAATTTGTTTCTCAATCGAAAGGTTTGATTTAGCCACTATTTGTCTCATAGTTTGCAACCTCAGGTTGCTTTTTTGTTAGTTTTTCGTTGTTGTTGTTTTGTTTTTCTGGAGGCACTGCTATAGATTCCTTTTATTGGCACTTTGTTTTCTATATTCAAAAGTATTAGACCAGAGGTGGGGAACTTGCTGCCTCAAGACCACATGTGGCCTTCTAGGTCCTCGGTTACAGCCTTTTGACTGAGTCCAAGTCTTACAGAACAAATCCTATTCTTAAGGGGATTTGTTCTGTGAAGTTTGGATTCAGTCAAGGGCCACACTCCAGGACCTAGAGGGCCACATGTGTCCCCAAAACCATAGGTTCTCCACTCCTGTATAACTGGACAGTTTTCTTGTATGATTTCTTGCATTACAGCATTCAGGAATTTTGACCTGTGTTCTTTTGGGAGACCTATAATCCTTAAGTTGCCTCTACACATTCTGTTTTTGCGATCAATATATTCTACTTGTATGGAGAGCATACTCTCTTTTAATGTTATTTCTTTTTATTTCTTCTCTTCCAGATTGTCCTTCATTTTGGTATATTCATCTTCTCAATCAGTTATACTTCTTTTTTTGTTTGTTTCTTTGGCAAGATACCACTATGGATTCCAGTTTTTCTATTCCGCTAATTATTATTTCTTCTGTGTAAGTCATGAATTCTGCTCTCAAAATTCTTAGTTCTCTTGTAAGATATTCAGGAACATCCTGCTGTGGTTCTTTGAAGGGGCCTCCTGCACTTGTTTTCCTGAATTGCTCTATCTTCCAGAGATGAAGCCCCCCTAAACTAACATGACAGTGATCTTTTGCAACTGAACTCTATTAAACTTTCAGTGCCCTTGAAGCCAAGCCTAGCTCTGGCCAGTCTGCCCAAACTGATAAACAGTTTTTTGGGACCCTTTCAGACAAGTAGAACATCCCCCCTCCATGGTCTAACATTCCCAAGCCCTCCTCCCTCTTCCTCTTCCTTCCCTATTGCTCTCTTCCTCCTCCTATGCCACTCCCATTGCCCTCCACTCCTCCCATGAGACCTCCCTTTTTTGTAAACCCCTAAATCAGGGGTGGGGAACCTGTGGCCTCGAGCCCATCCTTACCTTAAATATTCATGTTTCTGCCTGTATTTTGGATTCCTTTGTACTTGGCATAAGGAGTTCCCACATATATGTGCCTTTATCTTGTAATAAATCAAGTTTCTATCTGTGTCTTATGGAACCATGACTTTGGGTTATTAGTTCCATGTTCTCTTAGAAATCCATATGTTCTTCTGCCTAATCAGCTGTGAATCATTTTCCTTTGACTTGCAATATTTACTCACAGATGCCTGAACTCTTACTAGACCTGGAAGCCATATTTTCTTTTTTTTAAACCTTAATTTAATTTTATTTTTTAAATTTTATTAATTTATTTTGATTTATCAGCAATCACTTCCATATGCTTTTGAGCTGAAAATTTTTCTCCCCCTTCCTCCCCGCTACCCTCCCCAAGACGGTGCACAATCTGATACAGGCTTTACATTTAAGTTCCTATTAAACATATTTTCACATAAGTGAAGTTGTAAGTAAAAATTAAAACCAATAGGAGGAACCATCAGAAAGATGAAACAAAACTCAACAGAAGGTAGAAATAAGTGATAGCGATTCAACTTCCATAGTTCTTTCTTTGATGTGGACAGCATTTTCATCACGAGGCTCTGGAGATGTCTTAGATCCTTGTAATGCTGAGAAGGGTTCAGTTTAACATTATTCGTCATCGCATAATGTGGCTGTTATTGTGTACAAAGTCCTCTTGGTTCTGCTCACTTCACTCAGCATCAGACCATATAAGTCTTTCCAGGTTTTTCTGAAGTCAGCCTGTTCATCATTTCTTATAGCACAATAGCATTCCATTACATTCATACACCACAACTTGCTCAGCCATTCCCCAATTGATGGAAGCCATATTTTCTTATGCTACTAATACCTTCCATGTTGGTTTTTCTCCTTTGCTTAAGGTCTTTGGTTTTCTTCTTCCTTAGATCTTTGATAATTTCAGTTTCCCCTGTCTCCTTATTTTTCCCTGTTGCTCACTTTCTGACTTCTTCCCCTTTGATGGTGGTTTCCCTGGGGGTTGAATCTCAAAGTGTCACAGCCTCCCTTACACATTGGGCAGCTCACAGTTCACCAGCCTAGGTATCTGCTCCCAAGTGACTCCTGGGCAGTACAGAACTAACCTTAGCTAGATTCTGGGCTCTTTACCTCAGACCTAGTGCAATGCCATACAAGCCCATAAAAGTGTCCTACCCCATTCCCTCTATTCCTCCACTATACTGCAGACCTCTGTTGTGGCACAGAATGATGTTGTGTGGCAACCATTTCCTGAGGAAGTTGCTGTCATTTTGAGTTTGGATTTCCAAAGCAAGGGGAGGGGTGTGTATGTCAGGATGTAGAGTTGAGTTTTGTGGCAAGGTAGCATGTTGGCTTGTGTAGCTCTGCTACTGAGAGCTTGATGGGTAGTGTGGAGAGGAGCAGCTGAGTGAGCTTGCATGAGGGGTTAGGAATTATTGGCCTTCTCTGCTCATAGTACCTCATTGAGTTGAGTTTCTACCTTGTTTGGATTCTTGGTGTGCTAAACCATGGAGACAGCTGAAATTGCTTTATCTTTAGTGTATAATTCCTATTTTGTAGAGGTTTGAGAGGTCATAAAAATCAAAGAAAATATCTAGTCCTCCATCTTATTGGTTACACGACCCAAGAATACCAAATGATATTTCTTAAGTGCCTACTGTACACAAAGCCCTGTGCTTGCTGCTAGGGAAATAAAGACGAAATGTAAAACTCTAGATTTTACTCTTACCAAGAGTCTTGTGCCTGGAGGGGAATGGGGGCCTCCCTGGAAGCCACTAACTGCAAAGGGCTCCCTGGCTTCTGGGATGTTCAGCCCACAAACAGCAAACATGTCCCTTTGGCCCTGAGTCTGCCTCGGTCACACAATGTCAGAGCTGGGAGGTTCCTCAGACTTCAGCTGGTCCAATCTAGAGCAAAGCAAGAGTCTCCTCTACATCATCCCAGACAAATGGTTTCTGGCACCTCCAGTGAGAAAGAGGGACCACCACCTCCCCAAGCTGCTCATTCTATTTTTGGATAGCACTAAGGATTCTGGCAATTTTTATGACATTAGGCCTAAATCTGCCTCTCTGCATCTCTGACTTCCCCCTCCCCTGGGTCAACATCTCCAGGTCCTTCAGCCCATCCTTATATGGCACCTGAACTCCAGCCTCCTAACCATCCAGGTGGGCCGTTCTCTAGACCATCTTGTTGATCAATGTCCTGCTAATGGAACTAGAATAGAGCTAGCTCCTGCAGACGGCCTCTGAGCAGAAAAGATTCCAGTGGGACTATCGCCTCCCTAGAAAGACTGAAGGGCTTTTAAGGCAAGACCTTTGGATTTGGCTACATCACGCTGTTGACTCTTATTCAGCTTGCAGTACACTCAACTTTTCAGATGATTATTTTGATGAACCACTTTCTAGTTATACTTCCCCCATCCGATTCCTGTGAAGATGGTTTTGAGAACTCAATTATAAGGCATTACATTTATTCCTATAGTAGCAGGTGACCTTTCCTCAGCACCTCTTTGGAGCATTTTCGGTTACCATTCCTGGTGACTATACAGAAGCCTGGGGAGTGGGGTCAACTTCTGACTTTGGCAGAGAGTCTGATGATTGGTTGTTGGGCAGGAAGATCTAGGGAGGCAGGTTACAGCTCTATGTCACTCTTTTTCTGTCTACATCTCTCTGTCTCTGTCTCTCTGTCACCATAATGGTTGTACATGAATCATGGGCTTATAAATACATGATATACAGAAGCAAATGAGCATAGTAACCTTCTATTTGCAAAGATGTCAGATATTGGGGTAAAAAACTCATTATACAACAAAAACTGCTGATAAAACTGGAAAGCAGTGAAACTAGGTATAAAACATCTCACACCCTATACCAACATAAGAACCTAAAGGACTGAGATATAAAGAGTGACATAAATAAATTACAGGAGCATGGGAGAAAATTTCCATTCAGATCCGTGGGTGGGGCAGAGTTCGTGATCAATCAAGAAGAGAGAGAATCACAGAAGTTAAAATGGACAATGGTGATTATATATAAATTAAGTTTTCACACAAACAAAACCAGTGCAACTACAATTAGGAAAGAAGTGGGTAAATGGGAAAAATAACTCGGTAGCAAGTTTCTCTGATAAAGGTCTCATTTCTAAGATACATAAAGAAATTATTCAAAGTTATAAGAAGAAGAGCCATCCCACAATCAATAAAAGGTCAAATGAAACATTAATAATCAGAGAATTGCAAAATTAATTCCAGGTCACACTGTTAAATTTGTAAAAGCTAACAACAACAACAAACAAACAAACAGACAAAAAAAAAAACAGCAAGGAAATTTCAACTAATGGAGGGGCTATTAGAAAATACATATATTAATCAGTGAACCTGTGAATTGGTCCAGTCATTCTGGAAATCAATCTAGTCTTTCCAGCTAACTGTCCATTTTCCATGTGCAGTTCTGTTTGGTTTGAACTCCACAGAACATGAATCTTGGGAGGACTTTGGTGCTCTACCCTGCAGCCCTCCAGTCTGAGGGGAGAGAAGGCTGAAGAAGTTGGACAGCACTGAGTATCTAAAGTTGTACAAAAATATTTATAGCAGCTATGTTTGTGGTGGTAAAAACAGGTAACTAAGGGAGTGCCCATCAATTGGGGAATGACTGAACAAATGATGATGTATGAATTGCTAGAATATTGTTGGGTTGCAAGAAATGATGAAGGGAGCACTTTCAGAGAAACCTGGGAAGATGTACATAAACTGATACAGAATGAAGGGAGCAGAACCAGTGGAACAAGATAAGCAATAGCAATATTGTAAAGACAAAAATTTTCAAAAGTCTTAAAAAATTCTAACCAACCATAATTTTAGAGAACTTTTGATGAAAATATCCTACTCGTCTCCTGATAGAGGTAGCAGAATCAGGGTGTATAGTGAGAGAGAGATAGAATTATAGATAGACAGACAGACATGTTCAATGTGAGGATTTATTTTGATTGATTATGCACATATGATATAAGGGGTTTGTTTTTCTTTGTTTTTCAGTTGAGGAGAGTGGGAGGGAGAGAAAGTGGATTTTTAAGAATTAATTGGGGCAAATTCGGTCAATTTGAAAAAAAAAAAAGGACCATAGACTCAACTAGCTAGGCTTGTACTGGGCCTCAGATGCCTATGTCACTCATGTGTTTCCCATGATTAACATCAATTTTGTGAGCATTTTTTAAAGGTCAGAAGATACCACAACAGTGGTAACTGATATCTTTCCTCTTCCCAAATACCTGGGCAGCACTGGAGAGGCAGATTGCCTAAGCAGTGGATGGAGTAGACTAATACCAAAAGAAGAGGTAGAATCAGAAAGAGACCACCAGAGAAAAGATTGAGAGTGACATTTGATCAGACTGTGCTTATAAGTGATGAATGTACAACAGCTAATTAGTAACCCTGCCAAAAAGGTTTCGTATCCCAACAAGGCTTGGATATCAGTCTCCCAAATGACTGTTAATAGTAATGAGTGAGCTGCAGAATTCTGTACTAGTCATTCTGTCGTGTGTGACATGATTCTCTTGCGCATATCATGGCTTTCTAAGCTAGCATTTCTATAGTGCTTTCAAGTTGTCAAAACACTTTACAAATATTGTCTCATTTGATCCTCACAACAACCCTGGGGGTAGGTGTTACCCCCATTTTACAGTTGAGGAAACTGAGACAGACAGAAGTTAAGCATCCAAGGTTGCACAGCTAGGAAGTTTCTGATGTTAAATTTGAACTCAGGACTTTTTGACTCCAGGTCAAGCACTCTAGTCACTGAATCACTTAGCTACCCCTAATAGATTATCTGTTCCTGTTCTAGGTCCTCGTTTGTACAGTGAGTACCTTCTGTGACTTTCCTTTTTTGGGAAGAAGCCCTAGACAAGAGGAAAAATAGACTCTTCTCTGGGGTAGTGAGGGTGGGGGTGATGAACCAGTGGATGTGAGAATGGGTAACCCAATCCCCTGAGGAGAGTTCAGGCTATCCTAGAGCCAAACCTGGGCAAACCACGATGAAAGGTAAAATTGATCAGCACCCCAAGGGTGGGGGAGGACGGGATAGCCCTGGGACCTCAGCTGAACAGCTGCCTCTACCAAGAAGGTGGTATTCTACTTCATCTGACTGGATTCAGGCCAGGGTTCTAGCCTGTCTACATCCTTTTTGATCCTGACTTTGTCATCCCCAAGGTTAGCTCTCCCTTCTAGCTTGGTGTCATGTGTACAGGATCATAGGGTTGAGGAGGTCATCTAATGCAAACTGCTCATTTACAAAGGAGGAGAAAGAGGTGCAGAGAGGGGAGGGGGACTTGTCCCAAGTCACACAGCTAGGAAGTAGCAGAGCTTTCATGTGGACTCAGATCCTCTGATTTCAGCCTGTTTTACCATATTGTGATGGAGCCTACAAATAGAAGGTCCCAGTGTAACCACCTGCCCAGATCAAAGAGGCCCCAGGATCACAGAACAGGAGAGTTTTATACAGGATGAAACTGAGGCCCAGAGATGGAAAGGAACCTGAGGAAACACAGCTAGGAAGTATCATGGCATAGATCTGACCCCAGGCCCTTCGGCTCCAAATACAGCAGTCCTTCCACTATGCCCACCTCCAGGAACCAACAGTCTTGGTCTAAGAGGTCAGATTAAAAGTGGAAAGGCCCCTTATAAACTATCTAATCTACTGCCACCCGTTCCCAGACATCTCTGATGATTTTCTTAACTTGAAAGAATTAGAATAGTTTAGCCTCCCCAACAGGGTTAAGTATGTCTCATCTCAATAGATTTAACATTTTAAACAAGACTCAACTATACTGATAATGTACATTACAATTTGAAATCTGTAAAGCTGATAGCTAGATTTATGTTATGGATTTTTAAAAAATTTGTTTATTTCAACATTCACTTTTATAAGATTTTGAGTTCCAACTTGTTCTCCTTCTCTCCCTCCCCTCCCCCCTCCTCAAGACAGCAAGCGATATGATATTGATTTTAGTAATATTAACTTCAGAGTACTGTTGTTTTAGGGCAGCTAGGTGATACAGTGAACAGAGTGCCAGGCCTGGGGTCAGGAAGACTCATCTTCATGAGTTCAAATCTGTCCTCAGACACTTAACTAGTTGTGTGATCTTGGCAAGTCATTTTACCCTATTTGCCTCAGTTTCCTTATCTGTAAAATGAGCAGGAGAAGGAAATGGCAAACCACTCCAACATCTCTGCCAAGAAAACGCCAAATGGGGTCACGAAGAGTGGGACATGGCTGAACAGTAAATCTGCCTCAGTTCGTCCCTTAGCTCTCATTTCCTTCTTTATCTGGGCTGAATCAGTATCTACCACTTTTCTAATGATGAGAGGATGAAGGATATTCCAGAAAGAGATTGTGCAGCCTACTGGGATCTAAAGCAAGGGCTTGTCCTAGCCACAGAACATCTGGGAAATTTGGATTCAGTCAAAGGGCTGCAGGTTCCCCACCCCTGTTAGGCAGAAGGTAGCCTCCCCTCCACCTTTCTCAGTTGGTATCTGGTGTTTATGGTTCGGTGGAAGAAGGGCAGGGGGTCATAGTAAGCCAGCAAAGTCTCTGCAGAAGGAGGAGAGGATCGCAAATTGTGCCTGAGGCACAATCCCATAGGCCAATTTATTCATCCCTTCTTGAAACATGCAACCATTCAACTCAGGGGAGATAATGAATGATTGTCTCTTCATTCTTTCCTCAATAAACGTTGGAAATACTCTCCACACAATAAGCTGACTGGAGTTCTAGCTTCTCACAGGCTCTTTCTAAAGCTCTCTTCATAAAGTTGCTTGGTAACACCCCAGTTAAAATTGTTCCAAGGAGAGTTAGTTTCTGCTTAGCTCCTTCCTATCTTCCTTCGGGTTCTTCATAGAGCCTCTTGGATCACAGGTAAACACTCGTTCTCCATGAATCCAAAAGGAGAAGGATTTCACATTAAACCATTTTCACAATTGTCTTTTTTAAACTGTCCCTTCCATCATTTTTCTCCCAACATTCGATTTTAAATATGCAGGACAGATATTATGGTGGTTTGAGGTGTCCCCAGAGGTGACACTTATGTCTGTGACATTGGTCACAGCTGAAATATCGCAAATAGTTATGGACAGATACACATAACTAGATGGATGTCTTTGTGTTTGTTATGATGCTATTTGTTAATCGAGTATGTATTTAAACATTATGATATTTATTGAAATTGAGATAAGAACAATTTCTGATGGTAAAGGTTTCTCTAGTTCATTGAAAAATGACTAACAATCAGACTGTGGTCTTGATTTAATTAGTTCATGAATGAAAAGGGATTGCAATTTTATGAATGAAAAATAAATCATCCCTATAACCTTAGATCACTAGAGTGCTTGGGATTAATAAATTAAGTGTAGAGCTGTGCCTTAAGTGGCAGTCTGAGGCTGTGTGAACAACCAAGGAGTGTGGTCAGACTCCAGTTCCCATTACCTGTTAAAATATGTTTCTATTGACCCTGGTTAGGTGCGCTCTATTCTTAGTTGTGACTCAGATTTTAAGTTATGCTTCAGGAATTGAAATCCTGTGATTGGAAACATTTTTTATTCAAATTTTTATTATTCGTCCAATAAACAAGCACTGTTTTTCTCTTGCTGCCCCCCACGCCCCCAATCCAAATGAGCAATAAAAAAAAAAAAAGAAAGAAAGTAAAAGAAAACCCTCAGAACAAATCTGCATAGTTAAACAAAATTAATTCTTATAATGGCCGTTTCAAAATGTGTGTCTCATTTTACATTTTAAGGGACACAGAGAGGCAGAGACAGAGAGAAGAGAAAGACAGAGAGAGACAGAAAAAGATAGAGACAGAGACAGAGAGTGTGCGCACACGCATTTATTAAGCATTTACTATATGCCATAGCCCCAGGATACAAATACAAGCAAGCAAGACAATTTGTACCTTTCAGGGGCTTATATTCTACGGGGGACACATTGCTGAAAACCAAGGGCCGGAGTAAGCAAACATTGCCCCTTGGGAAGCAAGACGAAAAGTCTGGAGACGTCGGAGGCATGAGTCCTGAATGAAACGCAGCATGACCCAGCTCTCCTGAAATAGTGGTCTGGGCAGGCAGTCACTAATCAGGAGAGTGGGGTTTCAGAGGTTTCTCTAGAGTGGCAAGGTGGCTATGGAGGAAGGGGGGAGAGAGAGAGAGAGAGAGAGAGAGAGAGAGAGAGAGAGAGAGGAGAGAGAGTGGAGAGAGACAGGAAGAGGCAGGGTAAGAGAGAGGAGACAGAGACAGAGAGAAGAGGCAAGGAGAAAGAAGAGAGAGAGAGAGACAGAGAAGAGAGACAGACAGAGAGAGAGAGAGGCAGAGAGAGGGGTGTCAAGAAAGATAATGACTAATGACTAATTTTGGCAATTAAGAGATCACAATCAAATGAAACAAGTGGAAGTCACATTACAGAAAGTTTAGAAGAGGGTGAAAGGAGAGAAAGTGGAGGGTGTAGATTGCTTTCTCAAGGACTTTAACAGAGAAAGGAGGTTGGGAGAGAGAGAGGAAAATAGGTAAGGGAGTCCCTGCATTTGTAGGGAAGGAACCAGAAGACAGAGAGAGATTGAAGATGGGGGGAGGGGGTAAGGGTAGAGGCAGGAAATGATAGTGGGGGCAATCTACTGGAGAAGATGAGGAGGGTGGGAGATGGGAAGGACCACCTCTCCATCAGAGATAGGGGCCTGAAGGAGGAGATTGTGGGACAGACATGGTGTCAGAGGGATGTGAGCTGAGGAGGGCAAGCTGTCAGGGGAATGGCCTCAAGTTTTTTCAATGACATGGGAAGCAAGATGCTCAGCTGAGAGAGGAGGGAAGAGGAGGGCAGGTGATGCCCTAGGACAGGGGTGGGGAACCTGTGGGCTCCAGGCCACATGTGGCCTTCTAGATCCTTGGGTATGGCCTTTTGACTGAGTCCAATTTTACAGAACAAATCCTTTTATTAAGGGGATTTGTTCTGTGAAGTTTGGACTCAGCCAAAGGGCCGCACTTGAGGGCCTAGAGAGCCACATGTGGCCTCTAGGCCCCAGGTTCCCCACCCCTGGGCTAGGAGGTTTGAGGGGAGAAGAGAGGGTGTGGAACAGACTCCAGACTCCCATTTATGGTGAATGGCATAGAGAATCAATCTGGGCCGAGGAGGATTGCCTTGCCTTGCTACGTTCTCTGTGGCCCAGCTGACACTTGATAAGAGACATGGAGGACAGTGATGGGTGGGAGCAATCCAGGGCTGGCCTTGCTTCCCTGGTGGCTGGACGCCTCTTCTTAGTGCCATGTCAGCTCTTTGTCTACAACTCTCCCTCAGCTGGAGCCCTGAGGGAGTGGCTTTGGACCGTGGATTGGCATATTCACCTTGCTATGCTCCCAAGTCTCCTGCTCCCATGGAGCTGGGAACACTGGGGGATGCCCATTTCCCACTGGGATCTGCTCTCCTTCCGTGCCTGCTGTCCCTGCGTGTCAGGGCCATGCTTCACGAATGGCTCACTCCCTTTCTGCCCTGCAGGGGCATGAGGTCATCCAACGCAAACTAGTCATGGAGAGGGGCTTTGCCCAGAGTTACACAATTAATATTCTATCCAGTGGAGTCAAACTCCAATAGAATGGATCCCTGTGGGGGCAGCTAGGTGGCTCAGTGGATAAAGCACCAGCCCTGGACTCAGGAAGACCTAAGTTCAAATCCACACTCAGACACATAGCACTTACTAGCTGTGTGACCTTGGGCAAGTCACTTAACCCCATTGCCTAACCAAAAGAAGAAGAGGAAGAAGAAGAAGAAATGGATCCCTGGGGGCTGCATATGAACTTCAAAAAGCACATATTAACATCATCTATGTTGTATTGAATTGTATTTATTTATTTGGTTAAACACTTCCCAATTCTATTTTACCTGGTTCAGGACACCTGCAAGGAGTTTTGCCGGGGCCCTACAAATGGAAGGTCCTGCCAGTGTCAAAGGGGGAACAGAATCATAGAACAGGAGCACTGAACACTATCTTGGAGGCCATCTATCAGAATCCCCCTTGTGTTACAGAGGATGCAACTGAGGACTATTGATGGAAAGGGGCTTCTTTAAGGACACACAGCTAGGAGGTATCCTGGCATAGATTTGAACTTGGGCCCTTCTGCTCCAAATACAACAGTCCTTCCATTATGTCCCCCTCCAGGGACCAATAGTCTTGGTCCAAGAGGTCACAGATTAAGAGTGGAAAGAGCCCTAAGAGATGATCTAATCTACAGCATCTCCTCTGATTTTTTAAAAAAATGTTATAGAATTAAAATAGTTAGCCTCCCCAAAAAGCTGAAGTATATTTCATTTCAACAGATTTAACACCGTAAATATGACTCAACTATGCTGATCACATACATTACAATTTAAAATCTGTAAGGCTGATAGCCGTGTTTATGCTATTGATTTTAAAAATATTTACTTCAAAGTACTGCTGTTTTACAGCTAGGTGATGCAGTGGGTAAGCCAGGCCTGGAGTCAGGAAGACTCACCTTCAAGAGTTCAAGTCTGGCCTCAGACACTTCACTAGTTGTGTAACCCTGGCAAGTCACTTTACCCTGTTTGCCTCAATTTCCTCACCTGTAAATGAGCAGGAGAAGGAAAAGGCAAACCAATCCAATATCTCTGCCAAGAAAACCCCAAATGGGGTCAGGAAGTCATCTCCAGACTTTTTTAGGTGTCAATTATAATTGAGTTTCAGCTACAGAGCAGGGGAAAAATGTTAATGGAATCATTCCTCCAGTATTAAAACAAGGGAATGAAAAGCACATTTTTTTTTACTGTGTAGGCACCATTTTTTAAGGTCATTGTCCTGGGTCTGGGGCATCCCACTTTCTGTTACTCAGGGGGTTCATCCAAAGAAGAATGCAATGGCCATTTGGCTGGATGCCTGGATTTGCTTCCCCATGAGCCCTTTCCCCACATTTGCCAGACAGAATGCAGGTGCTTCACCATGACTCTGGGGCACAAACAAGATGAAGCAGACCCAAAGCAGATCAGAAACACTGAACCTTTCTCAAAAATCAGTGCCCACCAACACCCCCACCCCTGCTGAAATAGAATCTTGGGCCTAAATTCCAGCATAATATGTGTGTGTGCTGTTTCTCAAAATAAATGGTGGGAACCTCTGAGTGGGACCATACATCTAGCACACAAAAAGGTAATTTTATCATCTTACTGTTTTTTTTTTTAAATTGGGCGGGGGGGCTGCAGAAAGAGCACTGTGTCCTCATGGTTGTGAAAGAATGTATCTAACTCGACTCTTTTGCACACTCACTGGCAAATGTCTATTTAAAAAGTGCCTTTTCAGAAATGATGAACGAATGATAATGTGCTAAAAGGAAACGCATTTTTTGGGATTACAGAGCCTTCTCTCTCACTCCCCCCCCATTACACACTCAAGACACACCCGTGCACAGTGGTGGAACGTCCGCTCACACTTGCTGAGGAGGAATTTATTTGGTCCCAAGATGCCGGGCCTCTTTCACACTGCGCTTAACCCCAAGTATAGGCGTAGTTTGAACGTTATTGCCCGAATGCCCTCCATTTTACGGATGGGGAAACCGAGGTCTATGGAGGGGAAGGCACCGCCAGGAAGTTCTGGGAATTTCCCGCCACCTCATTGGAGCTTCAGGCAGTTACGTACCCTGGCCCCCAGCCCCCACCCGCCTCGCGCCTCTTCCCCGGGGAAGGACCGTTAGGCATCACGCGGACTCCCACGTTGCTACATTGCCCTGTAAGGGGCGGGTCCGCTTCCGCCCGCCCGCCCGCCCGCGCTTTCCCAGGCACTCACTCCGTCGGGGAGAGCGAGAGAGTCGGCAGCTTGTCCGCCAGCTCCGCGCTCTCTAGCCCCGGCGGCCGGCCCTTGACCTTTCCCATTGCCTCTACAGCCCGTGTTCCAGCCAGAGACCAGAGAGCCAGCGGTCGAGGAAAGCAGAAGTAGGCCGTAGAGGTGTTCCAGGCCCCAAATGGCTTCTTCCGAGCGAAAGGATAAACCGGTAAGGGACCTGCCCGTTGTCCAAGAAGGGGAGCCTGTGCTGATCTTCCATGGGTCCACCATGCGCGAGGCCCAGTGTGTCCGGGTACACGTGGAGGACAATCAAGTCAAATACCTAGTACGTTATCAAAGTGGGAGCGGGGTCAGTTTAGTCAGTAAGGGTATTTTTGCCCACCCCTGTGCACCTCCCCGGCTGCCGTCACCACTCCCGAGACTGGAACCCCTTCCAAGTGTCCAGAAGGCCCAACCTAGCAGCAGCAGCGGGGGCCCCAGCACCACCAGCGGCTTTCCCAGCACCAGTGGTGATGGCCCCAGCACCAGTGGTGATGGTCCCAGCACCAGCAGTGGCTTCCAGAGCTCCAGTGGTGATGGCCCCAGCACCAGAGGCCCCAGCACCAGTGGCGATAGCCCCAGCACCAGCAGTGGCTTCCCTGGCACCAGCAGTAGCTTCCAGAGCACCAGTGGTGATGGCCCCAGCACCAGCAGTGGCTTCCCCAGCACCAGTGGTGATGGCCCCAGCACCAGCAGTGGCTTCCCCAGCACCAGTGGTGATGGCCCCAGCACCAGCAGTGGCTTCCCCAGCACCAGTGGTGATGGCTCCAGCACCAGCAGTGGCTTCCCCAGCACCAGCAGCGGCTTCCAGAGCACCAGTGGCGATGGCCCCAGCACCAGCGGGGATATCCCCAGCACCAGAGGCCCCCGCACCAGTGGCGATGGCCCCAGCAGCAGCGGAGGCTTCCAGAGCACCAGTGGTGATGGCCCCAGCACCAGCAGTGGCTTCCCCAGCACCAGCAACAGCTTCCCCAGCACCAGTGGTGATGGCCCCAGCACCAGAGGTCCCACCAGCACCAGCAGCAGCTTCCAGAGCACCAGCTGTGATGGCCCCAGCACCAGAGGTCCCACCAGCAGCAGCAGCAGCTTCCTGGGCACCAACGGCGATGGCCCCAGCACCAGACGCCCCAACACCAGCAGTGGCTTCCCCAGCACCAGCAGCGGCTTCCAGAGCACCAGTGGCGATGGCCCCAGCACCAGCGGGGATATCCCCAGCACCAGAGGCCCCAGCACCAGTGGTGATGGCCCCAGCACCAGCAGTGGCTTCCAGAGCTCCAGTGGTGATGGCCCCAGCACCAGCAGTGGCTTCCCCAGCACCAGTGGTGATGGCCCCAGCACCAGCAGTGGCTTCCCCAGCACCAGTGGTGATGGCCCCGGCACCAGAGGCCCCAGCACCAGCAGTGGCTTCCCCAGCACCAGCTGTGATGGCCCCAGCACCAGAGGTCCCACCAGCAGCAGCAGCAGCTTCCTGGGCACCAACGGCGATGGCCCCAGCACCAGACGCCCCAACACCAGCAGTGGCTTCCCCAGCACCAGCAGCGGCTTCCAGAGCACCAGTGGCGATGGCCCCAGCACCAGCGGGGATATCCCCAGCACCAGAGGCCCCAGCACCAGTGGTGATGGCCCCAGCACCAGCAGTGGCTTCCAGAGCTCCAGTGGTGATGGCCCCAGCACCAGTGGCGATGGCCTCAGCACCAGCAGTGGCTTCCCCAGCACCAGTGGCGATGGCCCCAGCATCAGCAGTGGCTTCCAGAGCTCCAGTGGTGATGGCCCCAGCACCAGTGGTGATGGCCCCAGCATCAGCAGTGGCTTCCAGAGCTCCAGTGGTGATGGCCCCAGCACCAGCGGGGATATCCCCAGCACCAGAGGCCCCAGCACCAGTGGTGATGGCCCCAGCACCAGCAGTGGCTTCCAGAGCTCCAGTGGTGATGGCCCCAGCACCAGTGGCGATGGCCTGAGCACCAGCAGTGGCTTCCCCAGCACCAGTGGCGATGGCCGCAGCATCAGCAGTGGCTTCCAGAGCTCCAGTGGTGATGGCCCCAGCACCAGAGGCCCCAGCACCAGTGGCGATGGCCCCAGCACCAGCAGTGGCTTCCCCAGCACCAGTGGTAATGGTCCCAGCAGCAGCGGAGGCTTCCAGAGCACGAGTGGTGATGGCCCCAGCACCAGACGCCCCAGCACCAGCAGTGGCTTCCCCAGCACCAGCAGCGGCTTCCAGAGCACCAGTAGCGATGGCCCCAGCACCAGCGGGGATATCCCCAGCACCAGAGGCCCCAGCACCAGTGGCGATGGCCCCAGCACCAGCAGTGGCTTCCCCAGCACCAGTGGCGATGGTCCCAGCAGCAGCGGAGGCTTCCAGAGCACCAGTGGTGATGGCCCCAGCACCAGTAGTGGCTTCCCCAGCACCAGTGGTGATGGCCCCGGCACCAGAGGCCCCAGCACCAGCAGTGGCTTCCCCAGCACCAGCAACAGCTTCACCAGCACCAGTGGTGATGGCCCCAGCACCAGAGGTCCCACCAGCACCAGCAGCAGCTTCCAGAGCACCAGTTGTGATGGCCCCAGCACCAGAGGTCCCACCAGCAGCAGCAGCAGCTTCCTGGGCACCAGCGGCGATGGCCCCAGCACCAGAGTCCCCAGCACTATCGTCGGCTTCCCTCGTACCAGTGGCGATGGCCCCAGTGCCACCAGCAGCTTCCAGAGATCCAGAGGCAGCTTCTCCGGTAGTAGTGACAGTTCACTTGCTAGGTTCTATATCAGCTTCTCCAGTAGTAGTGACAGTTCACGTGTTAGCTTCTATATCACCAGAGTTCCCAGCACCATTATCAGCCACAGCTGCTTCCCCAGCACCAGCCAGTTTAGCACCACACCCCTGGGGGCTTTCAGTGGGAGGAGCAGCAGCAGTGTGCCCATTTTCCAGGGAGGGGAGGGAGCCAGCACCAGTGGCCTGGGCTCACAACCCCCAGCCCTCAAAGTAGCCTCCAAACAGCTATTCTGCCCCATAGTCAGTGGCTGGGATTATGAATGGATCCCTGAGAATCGGGTGCTCCGCTACTCTACTGCCCATTTGAAGCGGGAGAGTGATGCCAGCCTTCAGATGGCTGCCAAAAGGGAGCAGCAGGATGACTATCAGGTCACCTCCTCCCGAGGCAGAGATCAGAGTGAAAATAGCACCTCTGGGGGTGGAATGATGCAGCCTCCCCCCAAGAGAAGTAGGCTGAGTGTTGTTCGAGGGAAAGGGTACCTACCACGTGGAGGCAGGGGCTCTGCTGTGGGTCCAGAAAAAGAATCTCTGGGCAGGCAGAAAGTCCAGGTCCACCTGCCCACGGCCCTGAGGCTCCTGCTAGTGCAAGATTGGGAGCTGGTGACCTTCAGGAAAAAGCTCTTCACCCTGCCAGCCAAGAGGACTGTCAGTGTCATCCTGGCCGAGTATGCCACCTTCCCGCCAAACTGCCAAACCCGAGACAAAAGGTACGCTGTCAGTGGATTGGTAGCCATGATCAAAGAGTACTTTGACCTGGTGCTGGGCACCCAGCTGCTCTACAAGTTTGAGAAACAACAACATGCTGAGGTTCTGGCCTGTTACCCCACTTGGCAGATGTCCCACATCTATGGAGGTGCTCACCTGCTGCGCCTGTTCCAGGAGTTGGGCCGCATGCTCACCTGCTCTCCTCTGAGTGAGGGCAGCCTCACTGTGATAATGAGCCATTTGCAAGATTTCCTGGAGTATCTGGCCAGGGATCCTTCTCAGCTATTTACAGTAGCCACTGATTACCAGGTGACTTCTGCTGAGTACCAGCAAAAAGCTGAGTAAGGGCTTGGTGGTCTTGGCTCCCCCCCAGATTAGCATTTCTTGGACCCAATCTATTGAGTCTATCAGTCCATATCTTGCCAAAATGATCTGTTCTTGTATTGTACTTGCAATGTTTCAGGGTTGATGCTTGTTCCTTTAAATTTTCCGTTAACTACTTCCATGGAGGAAGCCTCTTCTGTCCTTACAGAGCAGTAACCAGTATGTGCAGAAACAGACACAGAGACTGGGATGCTGAGTCGGAGCTTTCCCTGCCTGCCGAGATGACCACAAGGCATGAGGTGTGCTTTGCATTCTGGTGGTTCCACACTTCAGCATTTATGACCTGTGTTAATGCTCAGTGACCAAAGATCTTGATTGATGTTTGTTAGTGCCAGATATATCACCACTTTGACCGAGTTATCTGGTACACGGGGCTGGTTACCTGCCCCTCCTTGCAATGTCACCATGCTTCTCTCATACATGCTTTGTCTCTATGCTCCAATTAGTAAACTGTTCTGATGTTTTCTATGTTGATTCCAATACACATTTAGATGATAGGGGAAAAAAAGTTACTTTCTGTACTGACAAATGTCTAGGAAAGCTCCTCTTTCAGAGGTCTGTTACAAGTATTGAAAAATATATTGATTTTGCTGCAAAAATTAAAAAGTGTGTGTGTGTGTGTGTGTGTGTGTGTGTGTGTGTGTGTGTGTGCATGTGTGTGTTTATAGTTCTAAGAGTTGCAGTAGACCCTAGGGGTGCACCCAGCTTGTAATCCATTAAGACTAAGCTTTGCCTCTGGGCTGGTGTTGATCCACTCTAACCCCATAAGACTAGGGCCTCCAGAAGGAGGATGGGTTAAAAAATGGGGTTGAGTTGGCACACATCCCCATTCTTTCAAGGTCTCTATGGTGGCCCAAGGGTCCAAAAAAACCTTCTAGGTCAAGGTGATAGGACAAGTTTCTTCTGACGCCAACTAGACATAGAGGAAAGCATGATTATTTCCCTCTGGGAAGAAGGGGGTTGGGAGTAGAGTGCATTTCAGGGGGCCTCTGTTCTGGCCACTCACACTTGCTTCTGAGGCTTCTACCTCAGGGTCAGAAGCCCCAGCAGGGAAGCTGATATCAGAACCACAAATAGCAGCCTCCTGTTCCTACCCCCAGTGGAAGGTGGTTCCCTCCAACAGTAAGTGCCCTGGTGACCACACGAGCTAGGAGGAACAGGGAGGAATCGGCCATAGCTTGACCAGAGAGCCCAGGAATCCTTGCAACTTTTTTCACTGCCAGTTGTCAGCTTCAGTCCTGGGTCCCCCTCCCATGTGTACCCCCTCACACTTTACAACTGTTCTGGGCCCAAGAGGAAGGAGATAAGACTGGGCTTCTGCAGGAAAAATACATAGGATTAGGTACCTTAGAGGCCATCTATCCTCAGCCCAACAAACAGGAACTCTGAGGCAGAGGGAGCTGCACTCGCTGTTCTTTCCCAGAGGCCTGAATCTGAGGCCTCACCATCTGGCATCCCTACACAGAAATCATCTGCCCTGGTGGCAAGCACTTTCTCACTACGAATTCCTAACCTGATGAATGAAACCATGCCATTAGGTCAGTATAAACTCCAAGTAACTCCTCTTGGGTGGAGAAGGGGGTGGGAGAGATTTTGTTTCAACTAGGAATTCCTAGAGACACAGAGGCTGTGCAGCTAAGCAACCTTGGGCAAATGCCCTCCCACCTCAGGGCCTCCGTTTTCCCAGGTGTGAGTTGGGCTCGGTACCCTTCTTTGGGATGTTAAGTTTCTCTCCCTCTTGCTCTGATGTTTTGAGAATCTGAGGGTGAATCTTCAGTGAGGGACCATGCAGGCACCAGGGTAGAACCCTAGGAGAGAGAAAGGTTTGGAAAGAGAGGCGTCTCTTGGCACCCAGAACTGAACCCAGTTCTGAACTGAGATCAGAGTGCAGCGGTACCATCACCTCCCTCAGCATCCCAGAAGTGGTGCCCTCCTCAAGTAGCCCAATACCCCATTAGTGCATCACTCTGCAGACTCACATTCCGCTCGCAGCCTACAGAAACCTGGAAACCTTTTCCACAGTACCTGTCTCTTCAGGTTTCTTTCTGTTACTATCTTGTACTTGTGGATTGGACTTCTTGTACAGAGGAGCACATTTTTCGTCTCCTTTTTTAGATTTCACCTTTTTGGGGTCAGCCCAATGCTCTCATCTGTTGGCATCCATTTGCAGTTTGACTCTGCTGCCCAGAGTGTTAGCTCTCTTTCCCAGCTTGGTATCATCTGTTAACTTGATGACCTTGCCATCTAAGCCTTGACCCAAGTCACTGATAAAAAAACAAAAACAAAAACAAAAAACACCTTAGACAGAACAGATCCCTGGGGCACCTCTCCACTGAAGACTTCCTGCTATGCTGACATTAAGCCATTCACAGCAAACCTACTCTCTGAGCCTGGCCATCCAGACCCAGAGTCAGGAAGCCCTGAGTTCAACGTGGCCTCATACTTCTCAGCTGTGTAATACAGCTGGGCAAAGCACTTCTCTGCCTGCATCAGTTTCTTCATCTGTAAAATGGGGGTCACAGCAGCATCAACCTCCCAGGGCTGTTGTGAGGATCAAAGGATTGAAAAGGACCTGGTATACTGCCAGTGCTATAAAACGTTTGTGGTTATTGTTATTATTCTTGGTGTCCATCTGACCACACAACCCTCTCCTCACTTTCTTTGGCACAGGCAGGGGCATTTGAGGCTGCTTGCTCCAGGGCCAGGCTTGGCCAGCATAATTAAATGCCCGCCTGGTTTTCCTTGCAGTTAAGCATTTGACAGCAATTGTTAGGATCCCCTGCTGCGTTCCCCCCCCCCCCCCCGCTGCGCTCCCAGGCCGCCTTCCTTTTGAGGGGGTGGGGGGTGGGAGGGAGGCCTCTCGCTCATCGTGGGTGCCGTTCCTCTCTCGACCTGTAGGGGACGATGGAGGGGAAGGGGAGCGGAGGAGGACTCCCCCCTGCCCGTGAGTGCTGAGGCGGAAGCGGGTGCCGCGGAGGAGCCCCGGGGGGGGTGAGGCGGTCGCCCACGTGCCTCCCTACCCCCATTTCCAGCCCTCCCCGCCCCACCACGAGGCAGGAAGGCTCCTCTGCTGGCCGACTCTCGTCGTGGTCGTCGAGGCCAGTGGGTGAGTGGACAGGAGGGGGTCCTCGCCTGTGGGGGGGAGGTGGCCCGGGCCCTCTCCCCTGACTCCTTCTTCAGCAGGAAGCCTGCATCCGTCCGTCCTCCCTCGCTGCCCCGTCCGTCCATCTGAGCCCCGGCTGCCGGTGAGTGCCCCTGTGTCCGGCCCCGCCCAGGGCAGGCGTCCAGGGAAGGCCCAAAGGCCTGGCCCTCCCACCTGGCCCCAGCAGACTCTTCTCCCCAGGCCTGACCCGCGAGAGGGCCCCTTCTCCACCCTCTCCTCCCAGAGACACACCTTGACCCAACCTTGACCATTCTCCACAGCCCTGACCTCCGAAGAGGCAACTTGTGTCCGAGATCGACCTTGACCGTTCTCCCCATGCCTGACAACAGAGAGGGCTTCCTCCTCCTCCTCCTCTTCCCAGATGATGACCTTGACCAGGAGTCAGCCGTTGTCCACAGCCCTGACCTCCCGAGACGTAACTTCTACTCAAAGCTGCCTTGAGCATTCTACCCAGGCCTGACCCCAGAGATCTTCCTCCTCCTCATCTTCCTAACCTCCCCCACAAGTGTAATTGGATTTATTCTGGTTTCACGTTAAATGAAATATGTCTTATCTGCTATTATCATTTTCCTACTGTGTGGGGTCAGAAAGTTTGTTACTAGCCAAGGAACCTCAGTTATCGAATTTGTTATGTGTTAAAGAAAAGTCCCTAACTGTTAATTTGATAATTCATTGTACTGGAAATACTGTTAGAAATGTGAGCTCTTCTTTCATTTCTTTGAGCTGTGGATTGAGTTGTTAAAAGACTGATGTAAATGTGTTGAAACATCCATAGCAGATTAATAACTGAGTTAGTGTGTAAGCATTTTAAGATTTCAGGATCTAGCCCAAGGCTCCAGTGCAGTGTGTTGACTTCAGTTAAGAAGCAGAAATTGCCAAGGAAAAGATTTTTGAAATCAGTCTTTAACTAGCTTTAGTGTAAAGAGTAAGGTGAGAGAAATATCTGGGGAATCCTGTCCACCCACCTTTCAGGATAATCTCTACCAAGCTCATAGTAACTCTGACACTATGTAGATATTGGATATGGTAAATACACATATATGTATGTTATTGTGATCTGTGATTATTATAAAACCTCTTAAAAGCCTCCCTATGCTGTTCAGACTGAGAATTATTTCATGACCTCCCTCTGTGAAAGCTCTGAAAGGCTTGGGAACACTGGCCACACCTAGCCATCAAAACCCTTGAGAAAAGAAATCACTCATCTGGAATCTTAGAGTAAGACATTCTAAAAGCAATGAATAGTTTCGAACACTTTGCCCATCACACTTTAAGCTAACCTAATGATAACAGGTGTGAATTCAAGCTGTGTGTCAAACTTTCTGTTTTTCTACTTATACATCTATATTGGCTGAATACTTGGCCAGCTTCTTATCTGAGAAGTCTCAAAGAAGGTAAAGGAGGCGGGCATTGAGAATTGATCCAGCTCTTTAAGGAAGTAGTGGAAAAGAGTATATGGAGCTGGGAAATGTCACCACTTGTTTTTTTAAAAATTGAAATATATGAATTTACGGAGATTAATCTCTTTTCTTTTGAAGTGCTATGAGTACTGGGCCATGGAAATTAAAGTGTTACCATTAGCGATTGTAAATCTAGGTTTGATTTGATTTGAAATTTACTAGCTGTGACCCCAAACCCAAGTAACCCTCTGTCTGTTCACTTCAGTATGCTGTTCTGTAAAGGGAAAATAATAACACCTACCTCCCAGGGTTGTTGTGAGAATCACATGATTGTAAAGGACTTAACACAGTATTGAACAAGTGCTATATGAACATTCACTGTTTTTTATTATTTCTTTAACGAGAGTTAATTGCTTCACATTTGATAACTTTATATGGATTTTTAGATGTGATCAACATGCAATGCCAGTGGTGATGATATGAAGGATTTCATGTGTAAGATAATTTGGAAATGCATTCAACTCAATTGAGGCCACCTCAGGTGGTAATGAAGTTCTCTGATAATGGGTTTTATTTCAAGTTTTAAATGCATGATATTGTTTATGGTATTGTTTCTAAATTTTCTCCTATTGGTAAATTTGAGAACTATGGTAAAATTTAAATCGGTTATGTTGTTAGATTAAGAATTTTACTGTTTTTTTCTATCTTTTTTTAAAAATCTTTTGCTTTTTGGTGAGGCGATAGGGGTTAAGCGACTTGCCCAGGGTCACACAGCTAGTAAGTATTAAGTGTCTGAGGCTGGATTTGAACTCAGGTCCTCCTGACCACAAGGCCAGAGTTCTATTCACTGCGCCAGCTAGCTGCCCCAAGAATTTTACTGTTAAAAGAAGGTTGAGAAAGGGTTAGAGAGCCCTGCTGATCATGACCATGTGCTGTAATAGTCTAAAGTCTTGTCATTTAAGAACTTAGAAACTTCCACTTTTACCTAGAGTTAAAGAGGAAGTGTCACCTAAAATTATTTGGCTATCTCTTATGAAAATTATGAGATTGTTAGCTAAGTTATTTGGAGTTATTGTTATAATGTTAAAACCTTTCAAGTTTTTACATAGGTTTTTTAAAAAGCAAAATTGATTAATGTGTGGGAAAAGGTACAAAGGAAAGACCTTGTAAAATCTCTTTTGTAAACCTACAAGGATTCTCAGAACCATCTAGACATAAATTCTTATTAATCTTGCGCATGAGTTCTCTGTGTTGTGAAATTCCTACTGAGTAAATGGAATATAAATACTCCTGGCAAAAAAGTAGGAGTGTAGTTTTCAAGCTTGCTTACAATGTAGAGTGAGTTCCATCTAAGAGTTTGTGTGTGTGTGTGTGTGTGTGTCTATGTGTGTCTGTCTGTTTTACCTTGGAGGTTTAGAGCAATTGTCTAGTGCTGTTTTTCTAGGGACTTAAGTGAATTGTAGCATATTTACTATCTCTGTGGGATTCTAGAATGTAATTATTGTCTTCATTTCTACTGGTATATTTTATACCAGGTTGACTTTATACTCCAGGAGAAGAGAAAGGAAAAAAAAATTTATTGAGTCCATTTTTAAAGGCCTGGTGAACTTTGTGATTGTGATAAGGCTATTTTAATTGGGTAATTTTTCGGCATTGTTTCACTTAGAAAAACTGAATCTCTTCCTCATTGCAAACACTTTTTGAATAGAGAGAGGTGAGACTTAGGAATTTATTTTGTTTTTATGATACATATGGGATTTATTTATGATGCTTAAAGACGTTTTATACCAATCTAGTTTTGATCAATTCCAATTTTAAAGATTTATTTTTACTTCAAGGTTAAGAGAGAGAAAGCTGTCAGTTTAGAGGTTTCCAACTAATTTACTTCAGGATTAGCTTTTTAGCATCAGGATAAATCAATTTCAAGCTGTTCTTAAGAAAAAGAAGTATTTTTAGGAAGGAATGTTTAACTAAAAAATCTTTTGTTTACATGTTTAAGTAAAGATATTTTGTGTGACTTTTAGAAGGGCTGATAAATTGTATTCATAAGCTAATTTATTACAGTAATTCCTTGGTATTGATAATAGTAGTGTCCAGACCTACTGTGATTAGTGAGACCTTATTGTTTGAGGAGAAAGCTTTTTTGGGGCCATGTATATTCTTTTCGGAGCTTCATTCTTAGGTTTGTTGTGTCCTTGGACTGACCTTATTTAAGGAAAACCATTGGCAGTCAGCAGCTCAATGGAAGTGACATCTGAGATCTAAGGCTAGTGAGTATCTGTCCCTGGGAATGAGGTAGGGAGGTTACCTTGGGAAACCTAAGGTTGGACTCTTAATTCTTTTTCCCATACAAGAAATCTCTCCACCTGGTTCCTTATGTTAGGCTACTGATAGTGGTGTGGGCCTTGAGGAACAGTTTTGATGCTGTTATAACCATGGCCCTGCTTCTCACAAATTTCACAGTAAATTTCAATTTTCAGGGGAGGCAAACAGTGGAAGTTGTTATTGCAATACTGGATCTGTTAGTTATTAGACAAATACCAAGGCATCTGAATTACTGTATTAAACTGCAAGTGGGAAAGATCTTACCATCAGCACCTGAATTAATGGTCATTACATGGCTAAGCAAGAGTTCCATTAGTGCTTGAGCTTGTCATAGATAGAAACTTTAATTCCTGAAGTATCTCATTCTTTCAGAATATGAGTGTCATTAGACAAAGGTAAAGAAGCTTTTCTGAAACAAGATATGAACCCATCAAATTGTGAGGTTAAATCAGCAACCTCTTTTGTTTATGGTTTCAGGAGTAGAATTTCAGTATAGTCAGGTATGTTAGTGGAGAGTAGGAGCCATCTTGTGTTCCCTACATAGGAAATCTGATTTTACTTCGGGTTGTCATTTTAGGTGTGTAGATTAGAACTTCTGTGTAGAGCTTGCCCTGAAACGCATACAATCTATTTAAGAGTTGCCTTAAAGATGTTCCCATTGTTTAAAGAGATTCTAAGAGCAGTAGACTCTGTTTATGTACATTTGTACAGGTTAATAGCCAAACATATTTTTTTTCAACTTTTTATATAAGCTGTTCTTGGTATACAGTTTGGGAGTATTATATTTATACATCCCATCCCAAGTCTTTTGATGTTTGTTATTAAGCATCTTAAAGCAAAATCATTTGTGTAATGTTGAACCAAGAGAAGAAAAAGCATGTACTTAACCATGAGTACTAGTTCTATCCAAATAAATTGTGATTTTTCATGATGAATCTCTTAGTCTTACCAAAGTGAGGTTATAGGCATTACTTGTTATTTAGGAAATGTGATCCACCCACAGCTCTCATTAACGGATCTGGCTATTTAAGACCTTATGGGACTATAACTGATACTATTCCGAATCTGATTCCAAGTATGATCATCAAGGAATGCTGTTAATCAATGATCCATGATGCCAGCAATGCTGTGGGGTTGACATCCACGTACTGCAGGTGGGAATTCTCAAGGAAAGATTGGAAGAAGGACTCTTGGCATGGACAGAGAAAGGATTTTCCAGTTTCTCCAGAGTGCTATTTCCTCTTCAATGGAAAATATCCCACCTGTATTACTTTAAGCCTGGCTCAGTGAAATTGACTGCTTGTATAACTTTTCCTCGGACTTGACCTGAATTTAGGGAAGCATCATCCCCTTACCGTGTCACTACGTCCCTGACTCTTCTTTTATGGAAAATTTCTATGATTGTGTTAGGTGATCAGGAGAAAGGCAACTAAGTTGATTTCTTCTCTTATTCCTGTACTACATCTGAATTACTATACTGAGATACAGGTATAGGATTTGACCTATTTGGTCTAGAATGTTAGTCCTTCCTATATTCCAAACAACCAGGTAATTAAGTATTTAACCCTGTCCTCTGCCTGTTACTAGTTATATATTCCTGTGTAAGATATGGTCCTTCAATTTCTCTCAACGGTATGGGGATAATTAGCCAAGTGAATCAAAGACTTGGGAAACCAGGATATAATTCTGCTATTTAGGGAGGATAATATAATTATCTCAGTTATGTGTTAATGAAAAGAATAACAGCACACCGAGCTATCTCAAGAGAAGGACAGCTTGTGGTCCATCTTATGAAATGTCTTACAGAACCGCTTTTACTAGGGGTTATTGATTGGAACCTGACTAGGAGTTGAAAATGTTGTATTCTAACTGACTTACTTGCTATGCACTGTTTTGAAGCTGATTATTCAATGCATTTCTGTATCTCACCCCAGAACCTTTACTTATAATTGAAGTTAATCTGGCAACTTTTACATGAATTCATTTTTGTGTTAGAGTTCATCTTCAGCAGCCACCTTCTCATCCCAGACAATTCTGAGTGCACTGAGATAAGCTCTATGATGTGCTCCCCTGTTGGAAATTCACTCATTACCTGCAGCAGCCAATCCTTGGTCCACCTCCCCCACACGCCTGTCCTCAGCCATCACCTCCACTGCTCTCCCGTCTCTCACTTCTCACCCCTCTGCAGCCTGGCTTCTGAACCCCTCACTCAACAGAAAGTGCCCCCTGCCCAGGTGCCTGTCACCTCTCAGCCACCCGCTGCTGGTGGCCTTTTCTCCCGCTTCATCCTTGCTGAACTCTCTACAGCACTGCAATCTACTGGCCCCACTCTGGTCCTTGACACTCTCCTCCCTGGGCTCTCTTCCTGCCTGTCCTTCTCCATCTCCTTGGGCGGCTCATCCTCCCCATCACCTCCCCCAACTCTCAGGGTCCTGAGCTCTCAGCTCTCTCTACATTCTCTCCTGGTGGCCTCAGCAGCTCCTGGGATCAATGATCATGCAGGTGCAGGGGTGGTGGAAGCCACATCCTAATACACCCCCCAGCCCATGAAGTGTGCCCTTGAAAGCTACTGAAATGCTCCTGGGGACTGACTGGCTCACAGGAGTAAAGCCTCAGGCTACTGAGATCACCTCCTGGTGGCCTGAGAACAAAACAGCCAGGAGATGCTCCAGGAACCTGCTCCAGGACCTGGCTGGCAGACAAAAAGGGCAACTCAGAGACAGGGAAGCCTGGATGAGCTCAGGGTGTCTGTCCTCCAGGCATCGCCTTAATTCAGCTTCTTCTCCCGCTATGGCCAAGCTTCTGTTGTTCATCCTGCAATGACACACCAGTGCCTCCCTTCATTCCAGCAGGGCCCATAAACTAGCAGGGGGCTCAGGACACCCTGTCACAGGGATGGATGCAGGGCAGACTGGACCAGCACCCAAGCTGACGGCAGTGGCCTGTGAGTGGTGCCAAGGGACGCCTCTCTTTCCAAACCTCTCTCTCCCTTAGGGCTCTACCTTTGTGCCTGCATGGTCCCTCATTAAAGAATCACTCTCAGACTCTCAGAATATTGGAGAAGGAGGGAGAGAAAGTTCACATCCCAAAGAAGGGTGCCAAGCCCAACTCATGCCTGGGAAAACTCAGGCCCTGAGGTGGGAGGGCACTTGCCCAAGGTTGCTAAGTTGGACAGCCTCTGTGTCTCTAGGAATTCCCAGCTGAAATAGAAAATCTCTCCTACCCCTTTCTCCACCCAATATGGGTTGCTTGGATTTCATAGTGACCTCATGGCGTGGTTTCATTCATCAGGGTAGGAATGTGTAGTGAGAAAACATTGGCCAGTGAGCCAATGATCCACATGTGCTCTGTGCCTCAGAGTAGGATTGGAGGGATGCCTGGAACACAGAAAGGTTAAACGATTTTCCCAGGGTCACATAACCAGGATGTGTCAGAGGCTGGAAGGGAAGGCAGGGCTCCCCGATTCAGAATGGAGCTCTCCATCGGGAGTCAATCAATTAACCTCCATTTCTATAAGTGTTTCAGACATGCAAACCTCTCTCTCCTCACCACAACCTCAGGAAGTTAGGTGGTATCAATGTGGAGTTCCAATTTTCACAGATGTTGTGACTTGGAGTGACTTGGAGCCAGGCAGCTGCCAAAAAAAAAAGAAAAGAGCATTTCAGTAATTCAGTTTCAGAAGGAAAGAATAACCTGTAGCTGAAATCATAAAGACACACCCTCAAACCAGATTGCTCTACAATGAGTTCTACCAGACGTTCAAATAACGATTAATTCAATATGACATTGACAAGTTGTACAAACAGGAAAAGAAAGGATGCTCAGAAATTCTTTCTAAGATATTGTGGTAGAAATTTTTGTTTTTTTGATTTCCCTTTTTGTTAATTTTTATTTTGGGGGGCATAGGAGCATTCCTCCTGCAACTTTTGGTCAACTCATAGCCTGTCTTAAGTTAAGATTAACTTCACTTGGCTGAAACCTGACCCATGGAATAATAAGTGGTGAGGGAAGACTTGGACATGAAAACTCCTGAGATAAGAAATCAAAGAAGAGGAACAAGAGAATACAACATCTTAAAAACCTCTCCAAAATATTATATTTCTGGAAGAAATCCCTGATACCGTATCTTCATGACATGTAAATCCCTTCCTCTGAACTATTCCATTCCAACTTCTTTAAAATGTAATCTTGTACTTTTATAAGTGTAGGATTTTGCAAAATTACTGTTTGATGTGTAACTTGACTCAGTTTACCTATAGAGTCTATTTAACTACATTTTTCCCTTAGGAAAGTATGATTTTATCATTCAGTTTAAGTTTTTTTCAACTTTTAGGACACTGAAGGAAACATGAGACTATGAATATGTCTTTTAAAAAAAAAAACCTCTTATACCATAAAAGCAGGTACAAGATTATGATATGTAAAAGAATTATTTATCTTTGACTCTGGCATAATTTTGTGTATAATAAGCCTCTTTGGAATCCTAATTTTTATTCATGATTATTTTTCTACCTGCTAAACCTTTGTTTCAGCATAATAAAACCTAGGTTTTGGCCTCTATTGTTGGGGTAAATTTATTTTGGCAGCGGGAAACTCCAGAAAAACTCAAAAGAGGGGATATTTTCTGAAACCAAATCTGGCAACCACAAAGGGAAAGAAGGTAAGGTTGGAAAGACTCGGCCTTACACTTGAGAAATTCTCCTCTGTGCACGAGGCTATAAGCACCTTAGATACTTTGAAGGGGAAAACCCAGCCAAGCCATAAAGACTGCTTTCCAAAATTGCAGAAAGAGAATTAAGCCTGTTTTCTATGTGTGCCCTCTGTACTTCTATATATGGGTCTGCATTTTGTTTTGGTTTTGGTTTTTATTCTCTTGCATTTAAATAGTCAGTCTGTTGGAACTTTTGTGGTGCTTAGGCCGGAAGGGGCAAGCTCAGTGTCTGGGAGGAGATACCTACTGGAGGCTCAGATCTGGGGAGAACGGTCAAAGTCAGTTTCTTGAAGGAACTGGCTCTAAGGAGCTCAGGCCTGGTGAGGGTGGGCAAGGTCCATCTGGGAAGAAAGGCTTTTGAGATATTGCTCCAGCAGGGAATAAAAGGCAAAGAAAGAAACGTGCTCACGGGTGGCTGATCAAATGTTGCTGTCTCTGTGAGATTGTCAGGGGAGAAGGGGGGGCTGGAGGACCTCAGCCTTGGAGAGACTCTGGGTGCACACCTCTGAGGAAGGATGGCCAAGGCAAGTCTGAATCAGGGACTCCTTTGGGAACTCAGTCCTAGGGAGAATGAGCAAGGTCAGTCTCTAAGATCAGACCCCACTGGACAGCTTGAGGGGATGGCATAATCATTTATTATGCACCTACTATGTGCCAGGCACTAGACTAAACCCTTCTCAACTACTGTCTTGGGTTTTGCTAGGAGACCTTAAGGTAGACCTGTCCATTTTCCTCTAAAGTCCCTTTGTGGTTCAGTATAAACCGTGGTGTTTTAAAAGGTCAAGAGACAGAGTTTAGGGGTAATTACATGATTTTTGGCTTGCATATTTATTAATAAAAAGAGGTCAGTGGACCTCTTGAATGCCAAAGACCCCTCATGGAGATGGGCTCACATTTTACATGCCCTTGGGAGAGTAGGTGGCAATCAACTCTGATTGGCAACAAGTAAGGAGAGAGGATAAATATTATAGTGGGAGGTGGGCTACATTAAAATGAGGGTCTTGGGGGTATGTGACTTGGATCCCTCAAGTCTTGGTCAAAGAGACTTACCAGTTTGCATATCACTTGTCTGAGAAAACGGAGAATCAACACCTTCCCAGACCTGTCTGAGTAAACACAATGAGCAGGAATCTTCCCATTACCGAAACTTAAAAACTCTCTTACTGTCTGGTTAGATAGTGGCCTTGGAAAGTTCTGGTTTAAAACTTCCCATGCCGGTTGATTTCTGGATGAGGAAGTAGAAATGGGGAAAAACCCTGGCCTCAATATAATAAGTAGCTATTGCTACCAAGTGAGAGATCATCGTTTCTCTCATCTCCCCACTGGATTCTACTGAGAGACAAAGTCTCCTCAGTGAATCACTAACTGATATGACAAAAACGTCATCAAGGGTGTCTAGCTGTGGGGCTTATAAAAGGAAACAATGTGAGGGGAAAAGGCAAAGAGATCCATTGCACTGGGGTGGACCCTCTGTTAAGTAGACCTTACTGATAAAAGACACACAGAGGAAAAACAAATAATAAAATACAACTGTCATCTCATACAGGGAAAAAGCAAATAATAAAATACAACTCTCACCTCATACAGCTGCCTGGTTGTCAAGACACTATCTGATGCAGCCCTCTGATTTGGGGGCTGGACTTCACAGCAGTTTCCAGCTGACTGGCTTCTCTGGTCAGGTCACTTGTAGAGATCCTCTTCTGTCAGTACAAACTCCTACAAAATTGGTCTTAACACAATTTTAATTTACTTTGCCAGTAACCACGTCAAATAAGGAAAGTTAGCTCAACCCTTTTGTCTCTACTATTAGAAAACCAAATTTGGAACCTTTTAGACCAGAGAATTTACGTTTTTAAGTTAGCCACTTGTCACATTGCTATAGCTAAGAGACTCAGATACAAACAGAAAATTAGAACTCAGCTGTTATACTGGACACTGTTCATTCCCCCATTAGGAGGATGAGATTCTGCTAAGGTATTAAAAACAGAACATTCTTTATAAGAAGATGAACTCTAATACAAAAATGAATTCATGTAAAAGTTGCCAGATTAACTTCAATTATAAGTAAAGGTTCTCGGGTGAGATACAGAAATGCATTGAATAATCAACTTCAAAACAGTGCATAGCAAGTAAGTCAGTTAGAATACAACATTTTCAACTCCTAGTCAGGTTCCAATCAATAACCCCTAGTAAAAGCGGTTCTGTAAGACATTTCATAAGATGGACCACAAGCCATCCTTCTCTTGAGATAGCTCGGTGTGCTGTTATTCTTTTCATTAACACATAACTGAGATAATTATGATATTATCCTCCCTAAATAGCAGAATTATATCCTGGTTTCCCAAGTCTTTGATTCACTTGGCTAGTTATCCCCATACCGTTGAGAGAAATTAAAGGACCATATCTTACACAGGAATATATAACTAGTAACAGGCAGATGACAAGGTTAAATACTTAATTACCTGGTTGTTTGGAATATAGGAAGGACTAACATTCTAGACCAAATAGGTCAAATCCTATACTTGTATGTCACTATAGGAATTCAGATGTCCAGCAAAAACAGAAGAAATCTACTTAGTTGCCTTTCTCCTGATCAGCTAACATGATCATAGAAATTTCCCATAAAAGAAAATTGAGGGAAATAGTGACACAGTAAGGGGATGATGCTTCCCTAAATTCAGGTCAATTCCAAGGAAAAGTTATATAGACTGTCACTTTCATGGAGCCAGGCTTACAGTCATGCAGGTGGGGTATTTTCCGTTCAAGAGGAAATGAGAAACTGGAGAAACTGAATCAGGATAATCCTTCTTCTGTCCATGCTAAGCGTCCTTCTTCCAACCTTTGCTTGAGAATTCCACCTGCAGTACATTGATGTCAACCCCACAGCTTTGCCGGCATCAGGGATCATTGGTTAACAGCATTCCTTGATGATCATACTTGGAATCAGACTCAGAAGAATATCAGTTATACTCCCATAAAGTCTTAAATAGCCAGTTCCAGTAATGAGAACTGTAGGTGGATCATATTTCCCAAATAACAAATATTGCCTATAACCTCACCTTGGTAACAGGAAGAGATTCATCCTGAAAAATCACAATTTATCTCCATGTAATTAGTACTCATGCTAAGTACATGCTTTTCACCCCTCAGTTCAACATTACACAAATGATTTTGCTTTAAGATGCTTAATAGCTAACATCAAAAGACTTGGGATGGGAAGTGTAAATATAATACTCCCAATTTGTATACCAAGTACAGCTTATATAAAAAGTTGTAAAATATGTGCAGTTACTAACTTGTACAAATGGACATAAACAGAGTCTACTCCTCTCAGATTCTCTTTAAACAATGGGAACATCTTTAATGCAAACTCTTAAATACTTTGTATGTGTTTCAGGGCATGCTCTATAGAGAAGTTCTAATGTACACATCTAAAATGACAATCCAAAGTAAATTCAGATTTCCCATTAAGAGAACACAAGATAGCTCCTACTCTCCACTAACATACCTGACTATACTGAAATTCTGTTCCTTAAACCATAAACAAAGAGGTTGCTGACTTTAACCTCACACTTTAATGGGTTCATATCTTTGTTTCACAAAAGCTTCTCTATCTTTGTCTAATCATATTCATATCCTTCTGAATGAATGAGATACTTCAGGAATTGAATTTTATACATATGACAAGCTCAAGCACTAACTGAACTCTTGCTTAGGCCATGGAATGACCATTAATTTGGGTACAAATAGTAAAATCTTTCCCACTTGCAGCTTAATACAGTAATTCAGATGCCTTGGTATCTGTCTAATAACTAACAGATCCAACATTGCAATAACAACTTCCACCGTTTGCCTCCCCTGAAAATAGAAATTTACTATGAAATTTGTGAGAAGGAGAGCCATGGTTATATCAGCATCAAAACTGTTCCTCAAAATCGCCATCCCGGCATGCAGTGGCATCATACCGTGGCATCATTGATACCTTACCAAGCTCTAAGTGCTCCACAGCACCTACTTCAAGCCGCCTTCATGGCCATTGGAACAGATTGTTCTCGTGCTTGGGGTAGACACCCCTCTAACTCACCAAGCCTGTTGGTTACCCTCAATCTGGTTTAGCCCACTCCGAGGTTTTACTGGGACGTGGCCTCTGGGCATGCTACAGCTTCTTGCAACCCAAGTGAGAGCATATAGTAAGGGTATAAGTAGCCAGTATAAACTGGCAATAGCAGGAAGTAAGATTGCCCAAGGGAACCTGGAGTCACATATACACTGTGCCAAATCTCAAAGGAGCATAATTTACCAACTGTATCATATATTAACTAAAATTCACATCCTGGGAATATGTACAGAATCAGGGGAAGCCATCTAGGCATTACTTATCAAGGTTTCTGGTCCTACAATATGTAAATTCCAGACAAAATTGAGACTTCCATAGCTCCAGACAGACCAGCAGAACCAAAAAAGTACTGGTAACTTCGGGATGATGACTTTGAAGGTTTATGCCTCAAGGTGCCGCAGAGAGAGGAGTTGATCTGTTTCCCCGAAAAACCCTATGAAAAGGAGACGTCAGATGCCTGGGTTGCTACCAAGGCCCTCTTTTGTCTCCATAGGGTCCATGGTGTCAAGTGCCCCCAACTCTAATCCACGGTTACCTGAGTGACACTCTCTGCCTCTTCCCCACGCTGCCACTACCAGACTTACTTTACCATCTCATCCCCTGTTCCCATGCTGCCTCTATACCTCTTTCACTGCTTGTGTCTGCCTTTATGGGCTTTTTGTCTCCATATCTTCTGTGTTTAATTAAAGTGTGATTACTACCCCATTTCCCACTGCCAATCATGGTCTTTCCCGGCAAGTACTGAAAGAACCAGGTGTGCCTACCCCATGGACCTTATGAGACATTATGTGAAGTTGTTATGATGTTATGAGAAGTTATGACATATACACAAATAGTTATAATGCAGGGTACAGGATTGTGCAGAAGTCATTATACACCAGCTCTGGAGAGCTGATGGTTAAATTTTTTTGGGGGGGTTAGGCAATGGGGTTAAGTGACTTGTCCACGGTCACATAGCTATTAAGTGTTATGTGTCTAAGGTCAGATTTGAGCTCAGGTCCTCCTGACTTCAGGGATGGTGCTCTATCCACTGCACCACCTAGCTGCCCCTGATGGTTAAATTTTCAGTGGGAACATTTACACCTCAGAAATCAACAAATGCCATAAGTCAGGGCTCGATTTATTGTTTTGCTGATTATTTAGACTCAAGAATGAAATAGAAGGGGCAGCTAGGTGGCACAGTGGATAGAGCACCGGGCCCTGGATTCAGGAGGACCTGAGTTCAAATCCAGCCTCAGACTCATAGCACTTACTAGCTATGTGACCCTGGGCAAGTCACTTAATCCCAATTGTCTCACACACACACACACACACACAAAAAGATAATGAGATGAAGAAAATATTAATGATGCAGATTAAACTAAAAATTGTGTTGTATATACTTTTTTTTTTCAGTGAGCCAATTGTTAAACATTTACCAGTATATCCTTGCCTGGTCAGTTATGATGACTATAAGATCGAGATATAGAACGCTCAAGAAAAATTTAAATGGGAGAACACTCACAGCTAGCAGGGACAGGGAAGAGGTGGCCCCTATTTTGACCAGCATGAGATGAACAGGGTGTGCATTCCAGGTTTGGTGGGACAGACTGCACATCTGAACAGAGGCTGGAGATCATTAGCAGACTGCATTTATTTATTTATTTATTTAGGCGATTGGGGGTAAGTGACTTGCCCAGGGTCACACAGCTAATAATTGTCAAGTGTTTGGTCTGAGGCTGGATTTGAACTCAGATCTTCTTGACTTCAGGGCTGGTGCTCTGTCCACTGTGCCACCTCACTGCCCCCATAAAGAGACTTTAGAGCAAGGGTGGGGAACATGCAGCCTCGAGGGCACATGTGGTCTTCTAGGTCCTCAGGTGTGGCCCTTTGACTGAATACAAACTTTACAGAACAAATCCCCTTAATAAAAGGATTTCTTCTGCAAAACTTGGACTCCAGTCAAAGGGCTACACCTGAGGACCTAGAGGACCACATGTGGCCTTGAGGCCCCAGGTTCCCCACCCCAGGTTTAAAGAATAGCTCCTAGTCCCGGCTGGCCAGAATATAATCATATAAACCTAATTATGCAAACAAAATGTGAGAGTAGTAATACGCAGTTTTAAATAAAGTATGGAATGAAATAACTCTACCAAAGAAGTCATATAAAAAGCAGTAAAAATTATAAGAGGTCTTTCTTGTCATAGTCAATATTGACCTGGCCTTACAAGCCAGAAAGATCTGGGTTCAAAGACTGGGTCAGAGCCTCTCGGTAATGTAAGGAAATTTTCTAAGTCTATACATTGCAGAGAAGATGGAGGCCTGCACTGGGGGAGGGAATTTTCTTATCTTGAAACTCCCTATATCAGTAAACTCACAGGCTCAGTCCCTACCCTACAAGAGATTATTCTGATTAATATAAAAACAATCACTCATTCATGGTTCATTATTGATTGTTGTCTTATGGATCTTTCAATAAAGTAGCCAAAAAATTCATATGCTTAGCTAACTATATAAATCAAATTAAGGGGCACAGTGGATAGAGCATGAGCCCTGGACTCTGGAGGTGTTGAGTTCAAATTTGACCTCAGACATTTACTAGCTGCATGATCTTGAGTAAGTCATTTAACCTGGATTGCTACCAAAAAAAGAAATAAATCAAATGAACTGCAAAATTAATTACTAAAATAATTATTATTTTTAAGTCCACCCTATCTTCCTGGACATAAACAGGGTTTAAAAATACAAATAAAGCAAATTTAATCATATTGTCCTCACAAAAAAAAATTAGTGAGAGCAAAAACAGTTTTATACCATTAATGAATAAAATACTTTAAAATTATTTATTTCATCTTTATCCTTTTTAATGTCTACTTTTTGTGTGTGACTCATAATATATTGTCTCTGGTTTGACTGAATTGGGTCCAGCACTGTGGTTCTGACCAATGGGTTCAGTGGCTCTGATCAGAAAAAACACTACAGTGGGTTACTCAGAGCTTCCCTTTCCAGTCTGCTTCTGGTTCATTACTGCTTAAGTGATACTGGTAAGAATGTGCTAAAATGGATTGTCTAAGGGACAGCTAGGTGGTGAGGTAGATAAGACTGCTGGCCCTCAGATCAGGAGTATTGAAGTTCAAATCTGACCTCAGATACTTACTAGCCGTATGACCCTGGGCAAGTCACTTAACCCTGATTGCTTCCAAAAAAAAAAAAAAGTAAAAAAATAAAATTGATTATGTGAAATAAAAAAGAAATTGAGGACAGAGTTACCAAGGCATCTATGATTTAATTTGTGAAGCTAGCATTTGCCTATTAAACCAGGTCACCTGACTCCTCAGAGGTTAGAGACCAGGAGTCTCTGTATTACCAGGAATGATTTACAGAGATGGTTTTTATAACAAAAAAGAGGAATTGGAAAAATTACAGAAACTTGTTTTGAACATTATTCAATTGGACAAGGCAGGTCACCTGACTTGTTACTTTCTCCTAGACTTTGTTAATCCTACTTGAGTAGTCTTTTTCTGCAGGTAACCAGAAAGTATCCTGAGAAAGACGAACTTGTGGTCAGTGCTTAGCAGTCACCCCGCCCCCCACCCTATCTTCCTTAGAAGACTCCCTTACTCAGTTTGGACTCTAGCTCAAGAAAAAAAGAGCTCATTCACTAAGATCGGAAAGAGGAACTTAACCTCTGGCTAACCTTTGTCCAGCTTCCAGAAAGGGGAACGTAGCCTCTGGTCAACCCCCTCTTTCTGCTAGAAAGGTAAATTTAACCTTTTAAAAAAAGAGCTTTATGGTGCTATGGTTACTTTATTCTTCTAAATTACCTGCTACTAAATGATAAAGTCTTATCAATCTATCCAGTCCCTAAATCTATAGGTAACGTATACTTAAGAGACTATCTGTGTCAGTCTGGCTTAACTGTTAGGGCTTTTTCTCAAAGAAGGGAGTTTGATCCTAGAATCAAACTAAAAATGAATCAAAGTAATCAATAGTTTTCTTGTCGTTTCACCCCTTTGATCTAAAGGAAATAATTCCCTTAGGGATCACTTGAGCCGAGGGTAAGTGAAGTAATAGGAGAGGAAGGTAACAGGTAGAAGTAAAGTAGAGGAGTCAGAAGGGATAGGAAATACAAACATAAAATAAAGATCAGGAGCAGAATTTATTAGGGGAAAAAAGCAGGTGTAGTAATCACAATCCCAGACAAAGTTAAAGCTGAAACAGAAAAATAGGGAAACTACACTATATGTCAGCCATATTAATCAATATTGTTTTAAACTATTTAAAATACTTAGACAGTATAAGGTTGGAATATTGTTGTGCTGTAGGAAATAAGGAGTTGGTGGACTTGGAAAAATTTGGAAAGACTTGGACTTATGAAGGATGTTATCCACCCTTAGAAAAACAGAGGATAAACTAGTATAGTAGGGTCTTACATAGATACTTATGAATGTATAAGTCTATATATGAGTATGATTATAGATCTCTAAGTATATGTGTGTATGTGTGTACATGTATGTATATGTGTATATGTGTATACATATATGAGTGTGTATCTCCACACTTAATTGTAGCCTTCTTGGGGGATGGGTGGGGAGGAAAGGGAGAAAAAGAAAAAAGTAAAAGGAGCACAGGAGAGAACAAAAGAAAACGTAGAAGGAAGCAAAGAAAAGATGGGCAGCTCTGAACATAATGCATAGTTCATTATATAGGCTTTCTTCAAGTGGAAATTTATTGCTGAGTATTTTGAATCCTCTCTTAAATCCTGCTATGCACATGGCAAGGCTTTTTTTCTTTTCTAATTTTTTCTTTAAGTTTATACTGTTTCTTATTCTGTTCTTATTGTGTATTTAAGTTTTAGTATTTAAGTTTAAAATAAATTAAGAAAAAAAATAATTTCCTCTGTTCACCGGAAATCTTTGTTATAGATAAAAAAAGTCAAAGGTCCATTCTGAACCTGTAGAATTCTTTCAGCCGGCTTTGTAAGTATAGGAAGTGACAGCTGTACATTTCTGGAACAAGCCACATTCTTAGGCCAGCTCTGAAGGGGCTGTGCTTCTCAGGTTCCAAAAGCATGTAGGAAAACTCAATACAAACTTAACATAAAATAGAAGAATCATCACATAATATAGCTGAAACATCAGAGAATTTCAATTGTTACATCATCAGGGCCTGAATTGGAAAAAGAGTCTTTCTCTCTCTTCAAATTATCAGAAAGATCCTTCAAATAGGAAAACAATTTTACCCTTTCACAATCATCAATGCAATTTTTTTACACGTAAAATTCTTAATACACTTTTCAAAATTGTGTCACATCTCTCACTAAGTCACATCTCCCACCGATTCCCCCCTTAATGAGGATATTATTCTCATCTTACCATAATGAAAGGATGTTGTAGTGTGATTTCCTATACACTAAATATCCTACAAATTGTAAAGCCTCATGGTCTCTACTATTTGTGATATAAATAACAATTCAAAGTGATTCCTCACTATAGCAGTACTATACTAGCTTATATTACTTAGTCAAAAGTTACCAATAGGTGGTTTTAATTTTTACTTACAACTTCACTAATGTGAAAGTATGTTTAATGGGTATGTAAATATGAAGCCTATATCAGAGTGTGCGCTGTCTTGGGGAGGGTGGGGGGGGAAGAAGGGGGAGAAAAATTTTCAACTCAAAAGCATATGGAAGCGATTGTTGATAAATCAAAATAAATTAATAAAATTTTTTAAAAAGTTACCAATAGGGTTTATCTCTTATGTTTATTACCAAAAAAAGTGACGCATCATTTTACCCTTGAGCTTATCAGTGGAATTTGCTATGGGAGGAAAAAGGCAGGGATACAGCAACATTAGTTCCATTTGATTTCAGGTATGCATCATAGGCAGCCAATTGTGTGACAGGATGTCACACCCAGGCTCAGAATTAAGCAGGTGGGAAAATGTCTTGTATGGGAAATCGAGTCAAGAGGGTCCTTATCCTAAGGTTTCTCTCCACTCCCAACTATTCCCACAGACACATATGCACTGGTGGGAGTTCACAGGTGCCACTCCCAGTGAACTGCTGATATTTTTCTTAAATGATGGACTAGTGGCCTTATGAGAGGTCAGACACCTATACCTGAAACCAAAACTTAGACATATCAAATTAAACAAGATTCTGCCTTAAATAGCAAAGCTTCATTAATCTATGTTAGAGCAGGGTATAATTATTGTGCTCATGTGAATTCATACAGTATTCATTGACAGAGTTTTCATATATTCAGTGTAGTTGCTGGAGGCTAAATTTGCCACCTGTGTATCTGTCCTAAAGTATATGTAAATAAACACATGATGGGCTTTAAACCTCCCCCTTTTGCCTGCTTTGTAGAGAGGATAAAGGAAGAGGAAGCCCATCTGGCCACTTCAGGTGGGCTTAGAACACAGCTTGCCAATATCAAAACTATTCTAAGTTCTAGGAAAAGCTTGAACCCAGGGGCAGCTAGGTGGCACAGTGGACAGAGATCTGGCCTTGCAGCCCAAGAGGACCTGAGTTCAAATTCGGCCTCAGACACTTGACACTTACTAACTGTGTGACCCTGGACAAGTCACTTAATCCCAATTGCCTCACCAAAAAGAAAGAAAGGCTTTAACCCACTGAGTGAGTCAGAGGGAGAAAATGCCATGGAAATGACGAAGACGCAAGCTGGTTGAATGGTGGCTGAGTTGGACAAACGGCATAAACGCTATCTTCTAGATTTTGAGGGGAGTACAGTGGGCACTAGTTTACACACAGTGAATACTTGTTTAAAAATGTAATTTTACTATGCAGTAATTATTAACAGTTGGAATTTCATTGTTTTCTTAAATGATTTCAGGGGAAATTCACTTATTATTTCAAATTTAACCCCTCAGTTCCCTACTTTGGCTGGGAGAGGCCCTGGCCTAGCTATTTAAACTGCAACAATAGAGAGTTTCACCACGTGGTCAGTGGGCCTGGTCCTAAGAAGGCTCCCGGACAAAGAGCTCGTCAGAGGGTTTTACTATGCTTTTCTCCCAAAAGTAAGATATTTACTGTCCTTGTTATTTCCTTAAAACAAAGATACCTCATTAAATCTTAAGTTTTCAAACATATGTCAAATTCTATAAGATACATTTATGATCTGACAACTCTTTTTTTTAATGAGAAAAAATTTGGCATACCCAATATCAAGTATTTAAAACATGAAACTCATTACTAGTAGGATGATAATAATTCGGTGGGATGCATTTTAAAATTAGGTTACAGGAAGATTGAAGTCTTTCTCTGTAGGAATCTAACTTAGAGGAATATACAACCCACTGAATATTCACTAGCTTGAAGTTTGTTTTTTAAATTTAGCTACATGAATTTAGTAGTTCAATTCATAAGATGCTAAATTTACTTTAGCCAAATGACATCAATTTAGTCCAGTTCAAACTAATTTACCCAAGCTCAGTTACAAAGCCAGATCACAGCTCTGTTTGGGGGAGGTCTTCAAACCTCCTATTAAATCATGAGAATTTAAGGCAAAAGGCATTTCATTATTACAGTTTTTTTCTAGACTTATCACATTCACTTTAATAACTCAGTAGGGAAGGAGCCTCTCTAACAGCCTTTCACAATATCTCAGAAAAGAATTCACAAAACTATGTTGTTGTTGTTAGGCAATTGGGGTTAAGTGACTTGCCCAGAGTCACACAGATACTAAGTGCTATGTGTCTGAGGCTGCATTTGAACTCAGGTCCTCCTGACTCCAGAGCCAGCTCTCTATCCACTGCACCACCCAGCTGCCCTTAACTATATTTTTAAAAGCATATTTTCCTAATTAAAAGGGAATTCACTTTTCTAATCATATGTCTAATGTTCTTCCAAATTCCACAATACAAAAAACCCTAGAAGGCTAGAGAGTATCATAAGTTTTTTGTTTGTTTGTTTTTGAACATAACACCAAATTTCTCAAATTCTGCCCAAGTCAATTTTCATCTATTCAGTCAGATAAAAATCTTACTAAATCCTTCTTAGAAAACATCTATGTTATTATTTTTAATATGTTAATTACTCCAGACCCCAACAACAATAGTCAGCATTTATACATTACTAGTTATACTAAGCACTTTAGAATCATTTAATTCCTCTAACAACCCCGGGAGGCAGGTGCTATTATTATTGTTGTTGTTGCTATTATTATTATTATTCCCTGTATGCCTACAAAGACTGATCAAATTCTCTAATAGACCACAACTACAAAATTTTCAACCCAATCAATTTTTAATTTATAATTACTAGTGGCAATAACTAAACCTCATTTTTCACAAGAGTCCATTATTTTCAGTTGACTCATATTAAAAATTTCATGGTGATGCTCCCAGCCCCCATAACTGCTTCTTTATTTTTTTCAATCACCCAAAGAGCCAAATCAATTCCTTTTATTTTTCTAACTCAACCCTACCAGTGTACCTTAAGGCATTTCTCTTTAAAAAATTATCCAAATTCCCTTTTTAAAAAAAAAATGTTCTTAGTAAGATTAAAACAATTCCTTAAATTTCCTTTTTTTAAAAAAAAAAAACTTCATTCCTTGTTCTTTCAAGCCCTGCATTCATGCCATGTCCATGCAGACTCCAGCTTTCATGAAACTCTACACCCATTCTTTTCTCATCCCTACTTTTTTATTTAAACTGTCATCTTTTTTTTTTCCATTTTATAAAAACCCTTCAAAACTGGGCCTTTCTTGTTACCTTATCCAATACCTCTCTTACTTTCACCTACTTGCTTAATTCCTCTAGTTCATGGGTGGGGAAACATCTGCCTGTAGGCCACAGGTGGCCCTCTAGGTCCTCAAGCGCAAAGGACTGCACTTGAAGGCCTAAGGCCTTCAGGCTGCAGGTTCCCCATCCCTGAAGTCTATTTCTCACTCATATCCCAGATTGCCTACAGATTTAATCTTTGTTCTTTCCACTTTATTTATTCATTCATTTGTTTGTTTATTTACTTATCTATCTATTTATTTATTTTTGCTTATTTATTCATTCATTCTCATTTATTTATTTATTTGTTTGTTTGTTTGTTTGTTTATTTATGTTTAGGCAATTTGGGGTTAAGTGACTTGCCAAGGGTCACACAGCTAGCAAGTGTCAAGTGTTTGGTCTGAGGCCGGATTTGAACTCAGGTCCTCCTGACTTCAGGGCCGTTGCTCTATCCACTGTGCCACCTAGCTGCCCTGCTGTTTACACTTTACCACAAGTTTTTTTTCTTTAACATAAAATGAATTAATTGCAATATTATCACCCTTTTTTGGGTTCCTTATGCCTTACAAAGGAAGCTATACCTTACCACTGTGGTTTTTTTTTATGTGAATGATTTAAGAGAGCTTAATTGTTTAGGTAAATTAGAAACAGTAGCCTAAAAGAAAATGGAATAGACAATGCAATTCAATGTAGAAAAAATTTGAAATTAATTAGTACAGTATAAGAAAATTTTTACAGGAAAGAGTCAGTGGAGTGGTGGACTAGGATTTGATTGAGAAATAAAGATTGGATGGAAAGAAAGAAAAGTAATGAAGGTAAAGCAGCAGCTAGGTAGTACAGCGGGTAGTGCACAGTCTCTCAAGTTAGGATGACCTGAGTTCAAATCCAGCCTCAGACGTTTAATAGCTGTGTGACCCTGGGCAAGTCACTTCACCCTGTTTGCCTCAGTTACTTTGTCTGTAAGATGAGCTGGAGAAGGAAATGGAAAACCACTCCAGTATCTTTGCCAAGAAAACACCAAATAGGGTCATGACAAGTCTGGTATTACTAATCAACCGAAAAAAAAAAGAAGAAGGTGAAGTGAAGGATTGAATAAGAGTGTAACCAGAAAAATGCAGCTTTGAAGTTTTCAGGGCTTCAATCAATGTCCATTGGAATAGAAAAGAGGAAAGGTTTGAGCAAGTAGAGATAAGAGAATGGATGGGAAGTTAAAAAAAATTTGGAGTCCATTTGCACTAGTAGTGTGAATGGATGGTTTGAAAGCAAAGAATTTAAGGGCAGCTAGGTGGTGCAGTGAATAGAGAACTGGCACTGAAGTCAGGAGGACCTGAGTTCCAATCTGGCCTCACACCAAACACTTGACACTTACTAGCTGTGTGACCCTGGGCAAGTCACTTAACCTCAATTGCCTAAAAAGAAAGTAAAGGATTTGCAGCTTTGGAAAGGGAGGTTTTAAGAAACTCTTGATATCATTGAGATAAGAAGGGTATAAGAAACTCGCTATGTCTGTAAATTGGAGACATCAGTTAAAGAAATGATAACATCTGACAAGTGAAAACTGTAGTTATATATTTGCAGCATGGAATTATTTGATTATAGCATGCTAAAATTCTGTCCTTGGAGGATCATTAGAAGGGGCTGTTCCAATCTTTATGTGGGGGATGTACAGTAATAACATCATTATGATTACAATGTCCATGTTTCAGAAAAGCCTCATGGGACCTAAAAGAAGGGAATGAAAATGTGAAACTGCCACCATAAACCTTTGGTACTGAGCTAACTGAAAGTGGTGGACCCTCTAATGGTGGTGGGCCCTTTTTTCCCCACAATAAAATAAGAACACATCTGTTAGCTTCAAAGGATGTTTTATTTGCACTATTTCAGTGTAGGAATGGACTAAAGAAATTTTGGGAATTTAGCACTTCATCGAGACATTTAATTTTATATTCTAAGTCCTTGAGGTTAGATTTCTAATAATTTAAAATATGTGTTGAGAATAACACATGCAGTTTACTACTTTGTGCTATGAAAAAAACCCAGTAACTATAATCAAGATATTCATCACTGTTTTGACGAATGATATTTTGAAATTACACGGGATATCTTCACAATTGTTCCCTCAGTTTACCTGTTCACTTTATCCAAAGTTCACCATAGGCCAGTTCCTTTTTCTTGTCAAAAGCTGTAATCTTTTTTTTGAGAGGGGCAGAGCATGTAGACTTTGTAATTATAGGTTATGCATGTCAGGGTAAAGATTACTGAGGGATAATAAGACATAAAAGAAAGGTTGTTCAGGACATTTAGATAGAAGGGTCTTTTGAGTAACCAAAAGGAAGAGATGTTAGGTTAAGGACAAGGCCAGCCTTTCGGTTTTGTAAAACAAATCCTTTTATTAAGGGAATTTGTTCTGTGAGGTTTGGATTCCATCAAAGGGCCCCACTTGAGGACCTAGAGGAGATTTGTTCTGTGAAGTTTGGATTCAGTCAAAGGGCTGCACTTGAGGACCTAGAAGGCCACTTGTGGCCTCAAGGCTGTAGGTTCCCCACTCCTGCGCCAAAGCAGTAAATCGGAAGCTTCTCTTCTCTTTTCCCCCATTACCTATCCAAATCTTACTACTATTCATTTGTCATTGTTTTTATCTTTTTAGAACTAACATATCTATGGGGCAGCTAGGTGGCATAGCAGATACAGTTCTGGTCAGAGTCAGGAGAATCTAAGTTCAAATGTGGCCTCAGTCACTTGACATTTATTAGCTGTGTGACCCTGGGGAAGTCACTTAACCCCAATTGCCTCACCTTAACCAAAAAAGAACTAATATTTAATAAAGTTGATTTTGTCAGTAAAACTGAAAATAGTTATGAAAATATCATGAAAAGGAAATGTTATATTTTCATGCATTGATATATATATATATTTATAGTCATGTTATTTATTTGTAGAATTTACCTGACTTTGTAAAACTTAAAATTTCATTTAGAAGTAGCATAACCACAAAATTACCCCAGTAAATTTGTAGAACAAGAGCCAAAAAATATTTTAAGAAAATTCACTCATTGGAGAAAAGAAAGAATAAAATAATGAGAATGAAGACAGTTTGTGAATAGGATCCAAAACATTCATATTTTTTAAAAAAATCTTTTCCAGGTGCTTAAAGGCTTTATCTTGTATCATTCAGCATCACTAATACTATTTCCAAGATAGTCCTTTAAAAATGCCCATGATTGTTGAGTTACATTATTCAGTCTTACTATTCAAGCATTTTAGAAGTTAGTAATATGTTTTTCTTTGTTGGCATCATTGACACTTGATTTGAAAGGCACATTTCTTTAAATACGTTGGTTTTGGGTTTTTTGTGTGTGTGTTTGTTTTTTGGTGAGGCAATTGGGGTCAAGTGACTTTCCCAGGGTTACAAAGCTAGTAAGTGTCAAGTGTCTGAGACTGGATTTGAACTGAGGTCCTCCTGACTTCAGGTCCAGTGCTCTATCGACTTCCCCACCTAGATGACCCCTAAATACCTTGGTATTTTAAGCATAAATGTTGTGCATTTTGCTTGACTTTTAGATTTAAAACATTTGTCTTATTTAACCTCTTTTTCATTGCTTTATATATTTAATGTACCTTCTGTTTACAGCATACATTTTTTATCATATAAGAAATTTATCTGAAGCTTAAAAAATGCTGGCAGTTAATAACTGAGTGGGATTTAGACCACTTACTCAAATAAAAACTCAGAGGTTTCTCCAGGTAGAAAACAGAAGTTTTATTGTAGCAAGTCTCTCGTGAGAGTTGGGCGTCACCTACCCAGGGTGGACTGGAGTAGTGAGGCCCAGCACAAACAGCAGCAAGAAGTTATATAATCTTAGGCAAATCACTCCAAAAAGCCCCCCTCCCCACTTGTTTGTCTCAATCTCTTTATCCTCATTGGCTGAGGCAAGAGACCTCACAGTCTGTATTTAAAACCCAAGCAATACATTTCACTCAAAACACACGCTTGGGAGCTAGAAGATTGTCTTATTTCGTAAAATTAAGGTACAAAACAAAAGAGGGGGTGGTTACAAAACAAGGGAGGGGATGGGCAACTGGTGCACAGCCCCAATTCCCCCCAAAATGAAAGTGAAACTTAGGCCCAGCTCATGCTGAAGCCTCACTACATTTTGGAGTATACCTTATATTTCACATGAGAAACTGTCACTTGTTCCACACAATAACCCTTGGGAAAATTAAAATTTTGAATGATATCATTTGTAATTGCAAATCCAGATTTGATTTGATTCTGATGTGGTCTCATTTAAAGTGACATATGTTCTCTTACTAGGCTAATTGCGATGTTAGACCTGTCTAGGTAGATCAAACTTTGGGGCAAAATACACCTGATATTTGTCATTAAGGCAATATGCTGAAACACACACACACACACACACACACACACACACATCAAAAGACTTTAATGATCTATTACCACTTTTCTCACTTTCATCTCTAATATTATAATAATTCCTGAAGGCATCAGCTGTAAGATTTCTCTGACACTCAGAATTACCTACAAATATGCATATAGTTTTAAGGACCAGTTTTATGCCAATAAAAGGAGGGAATTGCACATCACTAGAAGTGTGATATCTTCAGATGCACTTTTCAGTTTGTGTGTGTGTGTGTGTGTGATTTTTTTTCAATCATCATTTTTTTTTTTTTTGCCCAAGTGTAAACAGGGTCTTGAAACCTGAAGATCTGTCAGGTACCTGTTTGGCAGCATTTCCAATCTCATCTTTAAAGGGCAGAAGCTGAAAATTTATCACTACATATTATGAATCCTCTCCTATATCCTGCTATGCACAGGGCATGATTTTTATTCTTTTCTTACTTTGTAATTAAGTTACAATATTTAAGTATGATGTTTTTTTTTTCTTTTCCTTTCTCTATTCTATATTTGCATTCTGGTGTTTGAGTGTAAATTTTTTATTTTTTATTTTTGGTAAGTCAGTCCGGGTTAAGTGACTTGCCCAGGGTCACAAAGCTAGTAAGTGTCAAGTGTCTGAGACTGGATTTGAATTCAGGTCATCCTGACTCCAGGCTCAGTGCTGTATTCACTTTGCCAACTAGCTACCCACTAAATGCTTTGGTTTTATTAGAATAAATGTTGGGAATTTTGCTTGAGTATTAGATTTAAAAGATTTGCCTTATTTAATCCCTTTTTCATTGCTTTCTATATTTAAGGTACCTTTTGTTTCCAGCATGCATTTATTATTATATAATAAATTTATCTTAAGCTAAAAAAATGCTGTCAGTTAATAACTCTTGAGAAAAATAAAAATTTTGAATGATACCATTTGTAATTGTAAATCCAGATTTGAAATGATTATAATGTGGTCTCATTTAAAGTGAAATATGTTCTCCTGTTAATGCTAATTTTGATGTTTGACCCTGTATAGGTAGATCACAATTTAGGGCAAAATACACTCCATATTTGTCATTAAGGCAATATTCTAAAACATGCACCCATGCACACAGACACACATATTCCCATACAAACAGTTTAATGAGCTATTACCACTTTTCTCACTTTTCCCTCTATATTTTAATAATTCCAGAAGACTTCAGATGTAAGATTTTTTGACACTCAGAATGACATACAAATATCTATATAGTTTTAAGGCTTAGTTTAATGCCAATAAAGGAGGGAATTGCACATCACTGGAAGTGTGATATCTTCAGATGCACTTTTCAATTTGTCTCTGTGTGTGTGTGTGTGTGTGTGTCTGTCTGTGTGTGTGTGTGTGTGAGTATTTTTTTCCATCATCATTATGTTTTTCCCAAGTATAAACAGGGTAATGAAATCTGAAGCTCTGCCAGGTACCTGTCTGGCAGCATTTCCAATCTCATCTTTAATGCGCAGAAGCTCAAAATTTATCATTACATATTTTAATCCTCTCCTATTTTCTGCTATGCACGTGGTATTCTTCGTTTTTCTTTTCTTACCTTGTAATTAAGTCCCAATATTTAAGTCTAAAATATTTTTTTCTTTTTATTTATCTATTCTGAATTTGTGTTCTGGTGTTTGAGTCTAAAACACCTTTCTTTTTTTCTTTTTTTTGGAAGGTGATCCATGTTAAGTGACTCCCCTAGGGTCATACAGGTAGTAAGTGTCAAGTGTCTCAGACTGGATTTCAACTCAGGTGCTCCTAAGTCCAAGCCCAGTGCTCTACACACTTCATCACCTAGCTACCCCCTAAATACTTTGCTTTTTTAGCCTAAAGGTTGTGCATTTTCATTGAGTTTTAGATTTGAAAGATTTGTGTTATTGAACCTCTTTTTCAACGATCTGTATATTTAATGTGCCTTTTGTTTCCAGCATACATTATTTGTTATATAATAAATTGATCTTGGGGACAGCTGGGTTGCACAGTAGATAGAGCACTAGCCTTGGAGTGAGGAGTACCTGACTTCAAATCCGGCCTCAGACACATAACACTTACTAGATGTGTGACGCTGGGCAAGTCACTTAATCCCATTGCCTAGGGGAAAAAAGTAATAGAAAAAAATAAATTTATCTTAAGCTAAAATATGCTGACAATTAATACCCCTTGGGACAATTAAAATTATGAAGGATACCATTTGTAATTTTAAAGCCAGATTTGATTTGATTGTAATGTATTTAGGGTTTGCACTGATGGGTTTGAGGATTTAGGTCAGGCCGGGTTGTTGCTGTTCCTATCCATTATCTAAGAGCCACCTAGGTCAGAATGCAGCCTCTCCAACCTCTCCCAGGTGCTGTCTTTCCCTTGGGAAGATGAAGGATTTTCAACAGACCTTGAAAGATAACCGGGAAGTGAGGAGATGACTCCATGGGGGATTCCCCCCAGTTACTGTTACCATGAGAAAAATTATTGTTAATATTTCGCTTTTTCCACTCTGGGTTCTGTTCCCACGAATGGGGTATAAAAAACCCTAGCCCTCAGATCAATAAACGGAACTGGTTCTGAACCTGGTACCCACCTGGCCCGGCTATCTCTTTATCTCTCTCATACTCGCTGGAAAATAAACACTGTCAGCGACACAGGTGCCCGTGACAGTTGGCGCCCAACGTGGGGCCTGAACAGGGAGCTTGAAAGAGTGGTTTCCCCTGGTGAGTAGCCCTTGACCGCGGTGGGCTATCTGGCAAACAGTCATAACAAGGAGTGCTCCACCCCTCTGAAACAAGACGGAAACGGGTCTCATGAAAGCTGATGACTCCCGCTGTTTGAAAAAAGACAGCAAATGGATTGCTGGAAAGGGAAAGGAGGAGATTCCCACCATTTGAAAAAAGACCGCAAGCAAGGTAAGGCCAATGATTTCTTCCTAAGTAGTTTTAGTTCACCAGGTTTAGTGGGATATTAGAAAAATAGATCAGTGTATGTGTTTTATTTTCATTTGGAATTGAAGTACCTTGTTATATTCAGTTTACAGTGAAGGTGAAGTTACACGGGCTGACTGAGAGCATAAGAAAAGATAATCAGTGGAGAATATAAGAAAATATAAGCAGTTGAGATGGGGCAGAGCTCTTCAGCAGAAAAAAGAAACAGAAAATACCCTTTAACAGTGTTAAAATCATTAGCAATAGACAGGGGATTATTAATCACATTTGGACAGCTGGTAGAATTTTTAGATACAGTGGAACAATGCTGTCCTTGGCTTTTCAAGGAAGGGATGATATAGAAAAATGGGAAATACTACATAAACAATTAAGTGATTACTATCTTCAAGAATAGGGACCAGGTGCTTTTCCACTGTCTGCTTTTGCAATTTGGAATATACTTAAAATATGTCTCCAAAAACCAGAAGAGGTGTCTTTAGCCACAAAAGTACTTAAGGAAGAAGCCTCTTGATCCGCTACAAAGGAGTAAAAATTTGCAGAAACGTTAACGAAAACAGAAATTTAAAATGAAGTAAGTAGGAGGCAGAGCCAAGATGGCGGAGTGAAAGCAGTGACTTCCTTGAGTTCTCCTCCAAACCCCTGCAAATACTCATAAAAAAATGGCTCTAAACAAATTCTGAAGCAGAAGAACCCACAAAAAGACAGAGTGAAACAAATTTCCAGCCCAAGACAACCTGGATGATTGATCAGAAAGGTGTATCACGCTGGGCTGGGAGCGCAGCACAGCTTGGCGTGGGTGCACAGGCCACCATGAACCTGGAGCAGGCCTCAGAGGACTGAATCTCGGGCAGCTGTAGAGGTTTCCAGGCTCCTCAATCCACCAATGCCAAAGACAACTTAGAAGGTCAGTGGGAAAAGTTTGTTTCTGTGGGTGCTGAGAAAGGAAAGCGGGGTTTCAGCTCCATTCCCCAAGGGCGTGGTGCTGGGGGGGCAGCTGCTTCCCAAGCTTCCAGACCACAGACTGAGGGGGAGTCCAGTGGCTAATCGGAGAGGGTTTGCAGGGATCTCTTTACCAGTGCTGAGACAGGAATCTCTTGCTTTGCCCGTGTGTGGATCTGGGTCACAGTTCTGGGCGGCTGTGCTAGGGTGAGGAGGAGCGCTGGCTTGGTGGAGCTTGTGGTGATTGTGGAGAGGAGCCCCTCCTCACAGTTACAGGACAGAAAGGAATACTTGTAGTCGCAGGCCAGGAAAGGAGTGGACACCTCGCCCCTTATCGTGCCACCTTGGAAGAACTGAAAATTTACAGGTCCCTACAAGTATCTCTGAAAACAGCTATTCAACCCCCCCGAAGCTTGGGACAGTACATTGTCCACATTGGAAGCAGATTCGTACCTTAACAAAGAGTTTAAAACTCAAGTAATTGGCCGGGATTACGAGCAAGCAGCTCAAAAAGAGTCAGACTATATTATCTTACTTTGGTGAAAAAGAAGATCAAAATATACAACCAGAAGAAGACAACAAAGTCAAAGCTCCCACATCCAAAGCCTCCAAGAAAAATGTGAATCAGTCCCAGGCCTTGGAAGAGCTCAAAATGGATTTTGAGAAGCAAGTAAGGGAAGTAGAGGAAAAACTGGGAAAAGAAATGAAAGTGATGCAAGAAAATCATGAAAAACAAGTCAACAGCTTGCTAAAGGAGACCCCCAAAAAATACTGAAGAAAATAACACCTTAAAAAATAGCCTAACCCAAATGGCAAAAGAAGTCCAAAAAGTCAATGAGGAGAAAAATTCCCTAAAAAGAAAAATTGGCCAAATGGAAAAGGAAGTCCAAAAGATTACTGAAGAAAATACTTCCTTAAAAACTAGAATAGAGTAATTGGAAGACAGTGACTTTATGAGAAATCAAGACACTGTAAAACAAATCCAAAAGAATGAAACATTAGAAAACAATGTGAAATATCTCATTGGAAAAACAACTGACCTGCAAAATAGATCCAGGAGAGAGAATTTAAAAATTATTCACTGTCTGAAAGCCATGATCAAAAAAAGAGCCTAGACATCATCTTTCAAGAAATTATCAAGGAAAACTGTCCTGATATTTTAGAACCAGAGGGCAAAATAGAAATTGAAAGAATGCACAGATCTCCTCCTGAAAGAGATCCCCAAAGGAAAACTCCTAGGAATATTATAGCCAAATTCCAGAGTTCCCAGGTCAAGGAGAAAATATTACAAGCTGCCAGAAGGAAACAGTTCAAGTACTGTGGAAACACAATCAGGATAACACAAGATTTAGCAGCTTCTACATTAAAGGACCACAGGGCATGGAATATAATATTCCAGAGGGCAAAGGACATAGGATTACAACCAAGAAGCACCTATCCCCCAAAACTGAGTACAATCCTTCAGGGGAAAAAATGGTCATTCAGTGAAATAGAGGACTTTGAAGCATTCTTGATAAAAAGACCAGAGCTGAATAGAAAATTTGACTTTCAAATACAGGACTCAAGTGGAACATGAAGAGCTGAACAGGAAAGAGAAATCATAAGAGACTTATTAAGATTGAACTGTTTACATTCCTGTGTGGAAAGATGATATGTATAAATTCATGAGACCTTTGTCAGTATCAGGGTAGTTGGAGGAAAAAAATTATATGTATGTATATGTAGATAGATAGATAGAGGGCACAGGGTGAGCTGAAGATTAAGGGGTCATATCTGGAGAATAAAATTAAGGGATGAGAGAAGATTATACTCAGAGAAGAAGAAAGGGAGAGGTAGAATGGGGTAAATTATCTCACAAAAAAACCCAGAAAAGTCTCTTACAGTGGAAGGGGAAATGGGGGAAGGTGAGAGGGAATGAGTGAATCTTATTCTCATAGGATTTGGCTTAAGGAGGGAATAACATACACATTCAGCTGGGTATGGAAATCTGTCTTACCCTACAGGAAAATAGGGGGAGAAGGTGACAAGAGAACAGGGGGATGATAGAGAGGACAGCAGATTGGGAAAGGGAGTAATCAGAAGTAAATACTTCTGAGGAGGGACAGGGTCAAAAGAAAGAATAGAATAAATGGGAGGGCAGGATAGGATTAAGGTAAATAGAGTTAGTTTTTCACAACATGTCTACTATGGGCGTGTTTTGCATAACTGCACGTGTACAACCTATAATTGAGTTGCTTGCCTTTTCAATGAGGGTGGGTGGGGAGGGAGGAAAAGAGAAAATTTGAAACCTAAAGTTTTAAAGACATATGTTTTTTAAAAAAATGTTTTCACATGCCACTGGGAAATAAGAAATATAGGAAATGGGGTACAGAAGTCTGTCCTGCCGTATAGGAAAATAGAAGGGGAAGGGGATAAGAGAAGGGGAGAGAGATAGAAGAGAGGACAGACTAGGGCAAGGGATATTCAGAATGCATGACATCTTGGGGTGGGGGGGAGGGGGGAGATGGGGTGAAAATTTGGAACTCAAAAACTTGTAGAAGTGAATGTTGAAAACTAAAAATAAACAAATTTATATTTAAAAAAATCTTTAAAATGAAGTAAGTAATAAAGTAGCTGAAGTTTCAAAAAACCTGGAAAGGCTTATATGATCTGATGCTGAGTGAAGTGAGCAGAACCAAGAGGGCTTTGTACACAATAACAGCCATGTTATATGATGACTAATATTGTTAAACTGAACCCTTCTCAGCCTTACAAGGATCTAAGACATCTCCAGAGGCCTCGTGATTGAAAATGCTGTCCACATCCAAAGAAAGAACTATGGAAGTCGAATCGCTATCACTTATTTTTACCTTTTGTTGAGTTTTGTTTCATCTTTCTGATGGTTCCTCCTATTGGTCTTAATTTTTACTTACAACTTTACTAATGTGAAAATATGTTTAATAAGAATGTAAATGTAAAGCCTATATCAGATTGTGCACCGCCTTGGGGGGCGGGGAGGAAGGGGGAGAAAAATTTGCAACTCAAAAGCATATGGAAGTGATTGCGGATAAATCAAAATAAATTAATAGTAAAAATAATAAAGTAGCTGAAGTTTCAACACCCCCTCCACACTCTCCATGCTCTGAGCTGTAAAAAAGGCTGAAACGGCAGAACAAGAGGTCCGTATAGAACTACAGATTGCTTTGCCTCTTACAAACATCAAAACCTTAAGAAAGATTTTGCCTGGTTTAGAATACCATGAAAAGAAAAGATAAAATAAAATAAAAATGGATATTATTTGATTTGTGTAGGGGATTTCTGACAAGTTTCTCACTTTTGGATTCTTCCTGTCATTTTTTTTTTCCTGTGGGTGTCTGTGAGGTATGAATGATTGTCTGTAATTGTGTATAATATGTGTAATCTACAGCCTTTGCAGCCAGAGCTGCACTCTGAAATGCCGTTTTTCTTTCTCCCTTTCCTCCTTCCTAATACCAGCTGCCTCTCGAGAGCAGGTGGATGGGGGAGAGGAGAGAAAAAAATATTTTATTATTTAGGTTATGTGATTTGGTAAAAGAACAAAGGATTTGAGAGTAAAAGACTTGGAAACTTTTGGAGAATTGTTAGAAAAAAAATTCTCTTACTTTTTTGCATTCTAAAGCTCTGGCCAAAACTTTGGGTGTAAGATTGAAAGATTATCAAAGATAAGTTGTTGAAAAATATTCTCTCCCTTTCTCTCAAATTCCAATCCTGGCCAGGTTGGGGTGGGGGAGAAAGAATGAGAAGAAAAGGAGGAGGAGTTTTCCTCCAGAAAGGAGGGTGAGTTTTCCTCCTCAGATCAAAAAGAAAAGTTTTCAATTATTGAAACACAATCAAAAGATAATTTAGTTCATTCAAATTAGTAATATGTTAGTTTCAAATTTTAAAAATATAGTATTGCTTCAAATTGGTAAATTTTTATGTGTTATGTCAAACAATTTTTAATAATTTGGATGTTATTAAAATGTGAAATAAAAGATAGTGGGAAAGCTGTGTAAAGCCAGCTAGATTATTTTATCAAGTCCGGTTAATCTTGTTTTATATTGTTCTATAACTGTCAATTAGAAAATCAGTTATTTCAATCTTTACCTATGCTTAACAAACAACTTAGAGCGAAAACAATTTAAATGTCATTTATGCAAATTACCAAATTGTTAACTAAGTTATTTGAAATTACCGTTTTAAAGTTAAAACCTAGAATTCTTTAATTTACTTATGAGTGAAAAGGAGGGGCACAAGGCAATTCCCTTAACTTTGTAAACTTGCCAAAAGCTCCTACCAGCTGTGTGCCAAAGTCATCTGCCCTGAGGAAAGAACTTGATTATGTTATTGAGTTCCTAAACAATTAATTTAGCTTACTGAGAAGTCACAACTTTATATAAATGATTTCTAATAATTGGCTTTTTCACCAAGACAAGTTTAAATTAGTGAAAGAAAGGATGTTAAGTAAAATTTCTTACATATGTGAGTCCTAGTAAATCTTTATTGCTTATTACACTTCCATTAAAATAAAATTGACTATATCTGGCTTTAAGCCATAATTAGTGAAACTTACCGTTTGAAGTAAAAGACTCTTAGGATTATAACTAATTTTGTTTTGAGTTTAGATTCAAGTATATTTGCCTCATTAAATCAGTATTTGAAGTTTTCTTATTATGTTCTTTTAAGAAGGAATGCTTCCCACCAGGGGCCAAAATTTCGTTCATAAAACTATTATACCTGTTAGACAAAAATATTCCCAGACAAAAATAATTCATTATGTGGATGATAAACTTTACAGTTATCCTACTACTACCAAACTCTCCTTAGTCTAACAAGCCTTTCAGTCTCATAGATTTATAATTACCCCTTAAAAGGTACAAAAGAAATCACCCTTTGCTTACTTTAAACTTCAGACATATTGGTTCACAGTCTACAATTAGACCACCAAAATATTACAAATTAGTCAAGATTCCTTAATAAGTTTTAACAATTTTCAAATGACTTTTTAAAGATATTAATTAGCTTTAGCCTACCTAATAGATCACTACTAATCAATTATTTTAAGATGAACTTGAACTAGTAGAATAAAACATAGTTGAAACTCAATTAATTCCCCTTAATTTGTGGGGCACAATATTTCACATTTAATGAGAGTTGTTATTTTCTCCCGCCCACTGTTTGTGTCTTTTCTATCCATAAAACTTGACAAAATACAAAAGAAATCTAGTAAATCTGTTTCGGTTCCTTAAAATTCACCTGTTTTAATATTAAAAAGAAGTCAGGAAATTGACAATGCTTTATGACTTCCTAGCCTTTGATAGTTATTGATTTAAAAGATTGCTCTTTTACTATTCCTTTACAAAAAGCTAAAAATGATACATCATATAGTGACGTATTTTGTAGCTGTTCCATTTAAAGTGAACTCACACATTTATTATTTGAGCTTTAATTAGCTTTACAAGTTTCTGGGCTTATTATAGCCCTGAGAAAAAGTTTAAGAAAAATCTTCATTCTCCAACCTAGGTCATATTGTCACCAAAACAACAGTGAAGCCACAAAAAGTACATTTACCTCTTAATTCCTTAACAGCATTTAATTTTAATGATTTTCAAAAACTTCTAGAGGATATTAATTGGCTCTGACCACTACTCCAAATTACTACAGTACATTTGTGTAATTTCTTTTTTACATTAAGAGAAGATCCTTATTTAAAGTCCTCTAGCATATTAACTCTTAAAGCAAAACATGAGCTTTAATTAGTCAAACAGAAAAATTCCTGAAACTCATCTCACCCATATTTCTTTGTAGAAGTGCAAGGTGCTATTCTTAGTACTCCAGTGTCCTCTACAATTTTTAATTTATAGAAAATGTATTTGCAGTTATACATCAACCTTATAATAAAAAATAAATAGACACTCTTGTTTCCTCTTGAAAAGATTGCCAAATTGCCGTTATTATTTTTCTGGTCGTATTGATATTGATAATCAGCTACCATCTCTCAAAATATAACCTTTTTACTAGTTATTCATGGGTATTTCAAAAAATTGTTAAATTTAACCTCATTCCTTCAACACCCACTGTGTTCACCAATGGGTTAAATACAAATATATAACAGGATTTTGCTGAGCCTATTAATATTGTTTCTACTAGCAAATAATCTATTTATGTCTCAAATTATAGAGACTGCAAAGTTAAAATATATTACTAATACACAATTATATACTCCTTTATACCAACTTCAAACCTCACTTCGTTCATGTTATTACCTTACCTATATTTTCTACACAAAGTACATTTTAATTGGTCCAGACTTTTTACTGAAAAGTAATACCATTATTGATTCTTAATTACAATTCTACCCAACACTTTTACAAGTTATTAATTTCTAACACTTAATTTTTTATTAAGTTTTTATTGAGCCTTTTCTTCATTATATTCTGCCAATACAACCACCTTAACTATTGAGAAGAAAATAATTTGGGACTATTTTTAAATAAACTCCTACAGTATTACAAACATTGTATAAAGAATAATGATTATTTTTTAAATTAATAACCTGTTTCATATATATATATATATCAAAGGGCTTTTCTCCCAAACATAATTGACAATCAAATGTAACTTATATGCCTTCTTTTGAAAAGCTTTCTTATATTCATGTTATAATTGATATTTTTTCTTCTTTCATTTTTGCCACTTTTCAAACAAGTGGAACAATTAAACATGTAATCAATCATATTTTACAAGCCTTCACAATCATTGAGTGTATTTACACAAATTAAAACAAATAATACTCCTATGTATGTTACTAAGCATTTTCTTCTATTCACTCTTTTTATTACATTTCTCTAATCACAAACATTTTATATAGTTAAAAACAAAAATATTAAAATAATGTTTTTTACAAAAAAGGGGGAATCTGGGCTATTACCCCTTATCGACAATTGGCTATTAATTTTTAATAATTGGTTATATTTTTTACAATTGGATATTAATTTTCTAAATATTAACAAAGCTGAGTACACTCCAGCCTAAAAGCATCCAGAGGCCCGGATCCATTACTAACGAGGGGATGAGGGTGTGCTTACATTTTTTCAGAGAACTTTGATAAACCTGCCTGGATACTGGAGAAAAATGTCATAGTGTGTATAACAACTCACAGCTCGAATGCAGAGTATGAGAATTCGGGGGAAGCGCAGAAGGAGTCAATCTACAGTGACGAGTCTCCTTCCCACATAGAGGTCAAGTGAAAGCTCCCTTTCATCGAGTGATGGAAGACTCCTGAACTTGTATTTTTAGCAATAGTAGCTTTACTTTCTGCTCAAGTGTGTAATGTACAGAATGCTCAGCACTGGACTTCTTTTTCCTTTTCCACCCTGGTTGCAACCTATCACAAATATGGACAAATTGGGACTATATATATACTAATAACACCTGTATATTCGAAAGACAAGACGATCCCTATCTCCAGGACAAAGTCAATGTTGTGATTACCCTCGTATCTCTAGCATCCAGGACACCTATATGTTTTCCAAAAATTTAGCAACAGTATTGAATCATGTCTTTTCTTGTTACATCATTTGTTAATACCATTTGTCTAATGGATATGTAAATTTTATTCAATCTAATATTTTTTGAATTGGAATGATACTTGTGTCAATTGTACTCTCAAACAATGTATTGATCATAATGACTATATTGTACTTTTGGTAAAACAATAATCATTTGTTATTTTCCCTACTAATATTTCACATGAATAGTTCCAGAACTCTGGAAAACGTGCTCCTAAAATTATTATTTCCTCCTTAAGTCAATCAAAACAATTTATTGGTCTCCTTATTATTGGTTTAATCATTGTTGCTTCTTTTACTGTATCTACTACTGTTCTATCTATCGTGCTTCAATTTAAAATTCAAACTGCATAATTTGTGTGTTACTTAGCAATGTTTAGTACTTATAGCACAAGAAGCTATTGATATATTGTATAAAGTCAATTTGTTAGAACAATCAGCATTGTATTTAGGAAATAAGTTAGAAACCTTGACAACAAGGTTGCTATTGCAATATGGTTATAAATATTCATATATTTACATTACCCTGCTACCCTATGATGCTTCATGAGACAAGAGACATGGCTGCCTATACAGGGCATGGCACAATGCTAATATTGCCCTCAATATTAATACCCTTCACGATATTACTGCCAATTTTGAACTACTCAGTATGCTAACAATTGGTCTACAATTTTACAATATCAAGTTTATATAGATACTATGGAGCAATAAGAATTGGATCTTTTAGAACAAGCAGCAACTGCATTAGGTAAACACATACAACAATTAGAAATGCGCTTCAATTTGAAATGTGATTATCGCTATTTATTTATGTGTAATTTCATATGTGTATTCAAACTTTACTAATGTAACTATTGAACAAATATTAAATAAGCTCCAAGGTGCATGGCACTCTGACAATATTACCTGGGATATTAACCAGCTATCCAAAATACAACATGAAATTGCTGATTGTCGTTATTGATGATATTGATCCTAAAGATATTGCAAAAAAAAATGTTAGATCGGATTGATCAACTTAATCTTTTTAAGAATGTATTATTTGCTATTGCATTTTTTACATTGGCTATGTTTTGTATTGATTTTGTGTTTCCTCCTTCCCTGCTTGTTAAAATACACTGACCATACTTTAGCTGAGATTTTTTAAATCCCTTCATCTTCTCACGTTAAACAGTCAGAGGCGGGAGATGGTTGAGGGCTTGCACTGATTTGTTTGAGGATTTAGGTCAGGCCGGTTTGTTTCTGTTCTTGTCCATTACCTAAAAGCCACCTAGGTCAGAACGTACGCTCTCCGACCTCTCCCAAGCGCTGTCTTTCCCTTGAGAAGATGACGGATTTTCAACAAACCTTGAAGGATAACCGGCAAGTGAGGAGACGACTCCTGGGGAGATTCCCCTCAGTTACTGTTACCATGAGAAAAATTATTGTTGATACTTGGCTTTTTACACTCTGGGTTCTGTTCCCACGAATGGGGTATAAAAACCCTAGCCCTCAGTTCAATAAACGAAACTGGTTCTGAACCTGGTACCCACCTGGCCCGGCTATCTCTTTATGTCTCTCATACTCGCCGGGAAATAAACACTGTCAGGGACACAGGTGCCCGCGACAGTAATGTGTTCTCATTTAATGTGAAATATGTTCTCCTATTACACGAACTGTGATGTTTGACCCTCTCTAGATAGATCACAGTTTAGTGCAAAATGCAGTTGATACTTGTCATTAAGGCACTATGCAAAACCACACACGCACGCGCGCGCGTGCACACACACACACACAAATACACACACCCATGCAAAGAATTGAATGAGCTATTACCACTTTTGTCACTTTGACCTCTATATTATAATAATTCCTGAAGGCATCAGGTGTAAGATCTTTTGACACTCAGAATGACATACAAATATCTATAGAGTTTTAAGGTTTAGTTTTATGCTAATAAAAGGAGGGAATTGCACATCACTGGAACTGTGATGTCTTCAGATACACTTTTAGGTTTCTCTGTGTGTGTGTGTGTGTGTGTGTGTGTGTGTGTGTACGTGTGTGTGGTTTTTTTTTTCCAGCATCATTATTTTCTTGGCCAAGTATAAACATAGTAATGAAATCTGAAGCTCTGTCAGGTACCTCTTTGGCAGCATTTCCAATCTCATCTTTAAATGGCAGAAGCTGAAAATTTATCATTACCTATTATGAATCCTCTCCTATTTTCTGCTGTGCACATAGTATGCTTTTTTTTCTTTTGTTACTATATAATTAAGTTCCGATATTTAAGTTTAAAATACTTTTTTTCTTCCTTTTCTTTCTCTATTCTGTATTTGTGTTCTGGTGTTTCAGTCTAAAACAGGTTTTTTTCGGTAAGGCCATCTGTGTTAAGTGACTTCTCCAGGGTCATACAACTAGTAAGTGTCAAGTGGCTGAGACTGGATTTCAACTCAGGGTTCCTGACTCCAGGCCCACTGCTCTACCCACTTCACCACTTAACTACCCCCTAAATACTTCGTTTTTTTAGCATAACGTTTGTGCACGTCCTTGAGTTTTACATTGGAAAGATTTGCCTTGATCAACCAGTTTTTCACTGCTTTAAATATTTAAAGTACTTTTTGTTTCCAGCATGCATTTTTTGTTATATAATAAATTGATGTTGTGTTCAGCTACGGGGCGTAGTGGATAGAGAACCAGCCCTAGAGTCTGGAGTACTTGACTTGAAATCTGAACTGAGACACATAACACTTACTAGCTGTGTGATTCTGGGCAAGTCACATAATCCCACTGCATAAGCAAAAAAAAACCCCCAATAATTGAAAAAACATGCAACTTAAAGTAAAAAAAATGGTGACAGTTAGTAACCCTTGGGGCAATTAAAATTTTGAATGATACCATTTGTAATTGTAAATCCAGATCTGATTTGATTTAAATGTGGTCTCATTTAAAGTGAAATATGTTCTCCTATTGGGCTAATTGTGATTTTTGACCCTCTCTAGGTAGATCACATTTCAGTGCAAACTACAGTTGATATTTAAGACAATATGCTAAAACGCACATGCACACACACACACACACACACACACACACACACACACACACACCCATCCAAAGAGTTCAATGTGCTCTTACCATTTTTCTCACTTTCACCTCTATATTATACTAATTCTGAAAGGCATCAGCGGTAAGATTTCTTTGACGCTCAGAATGACATGCAAATATTTGTATAGTTTTAGCGTTTAGTTTTATGCCAATAAAAGGAGGGAATTGCACATCAATGGAAGTGTGATATCTTCAGATGCACTTTTAGCGATGTGTGTGTATGTGTGTGTGTGTGTGTGTGTGTGTGTGTGTGTGTGTGTACATATGTGTGGCTTTTTTTCCCCATCACCATTATTTTCCCTCCAAGTATAAACATAGTAATGAAATCCGAAGCTCCCTCAGGTACCTGTTTAGAAGCATTTCCAAATTCATCTTTAACGGGCAGAAGCTAAATATCTATCTTAACGAATTTTGAATCCTCTCCTATTTTCCGCTATGCATATGGTATGCTTTTTTTTCCCTTTTCTTACTTTTTTCCCCCTTTTCTTTCTCTATCCTGAATTTGCGTTCTGGTGTTTGACTCTAAAGCAGGTTCTTTTTTTTTTTTAATTCCACCTGTGTTAAGTGACTTCCCTAGGGTCATACACCTAGTAAGTATTAAGTGTCTGAGACTGTATTTCAACTCAGGTGCTCCTGACTCCAAGTCCAGTGCTCTCCCCACTTCACCATCTGGCTACACCCTATATACTTTGTTTTTTTGGGATAAAGGTTATGGATTTTCCTTGAGTTTTACATTTGAAAGATTTGTCTTATTTAACCTCTTTTTCATTGCTCTGTATATTTAATGTATCTTTTGTTTACAGCATGAGTTTTTTATTAAATAATACAGTGGTCTTGAGGGCAGGTACTTGGTACCGTCGATAGAGCACCACGCTTGGAGTCAGGAGTATCCGACTTCATATCCGGCCTGAGGCACATGACATTTGCTAGCTGTGTGTCCCTGGGCAATTCTCATAATGCCATTTCTAGTCAAAAAAAAAAAACCACTAAGAAAATAAATTTATCTCCTACTAAAAAATGTTGACAGTAAATACCCCTTGCGACAATTAAAATTATGAAGGATACCATTTGTAATTGTAAATCCAGATTTAATTTGATTGTAATGTGTCCTCATTGAACGCGAAATATCTTCTATTACACGGACTGTGATATTTGACACTCTCTAAGTAGATCAGAATTCAGTGTGAAATGCAGTTGATATTTGTCATTCAGTCAATATGCTAAAACACCCACGCAGGCACACACACACGCACAAGCACACACACGCACATACCCATCTAAACAGTTTCATGAGCTATTACCACCTTTCCCTCTATATTTTAATAATTCCAGAAGGCATCAGCTGTAAGATTTTTTGACACTCAGAATGACGTACAAATATCTATATAATTTTAAGGTTCAGTTTTATGACTCTAAAAGGAAGGAATTGTACATCATCGGAAGCGAGATATTTTCAGATGCACTTTTAGGTTTCTCTGTGTGTATGTATGAATGTCTTTGTGAATAATTTTCATCATCATTTTTTTGTCACCCAAGTATAAACATAGTAATGAAATGTGAAGCTCTGCCCGGTAACTCTTTGGCAGCATTTCCAATCTAATCTTTAAGGGGCAGAAGCTGAAAATCTATCTTTACATATTCTGAATCCTCTGCTATTTTCTGCTATGCACATGGTATGCTTTTTTTTTCTCTTTTCTTACTCTTTAATTAAGTTCCCAGATTGAAGCTTACGTTTTTTTCCCTGTTCTTTCTCTCTCCTGAATTTGTGTTCTGGTGTTTGAGTCTGAAACGCATCTTTATTATTTATTCATTCGTTCATCTATCTGTCTATCTACTATCTATCTATCTATCTATCTATCTATCTATCTATCTATCTATCTATGTATCTATTTATCTGTCTATCTATGTATTTATTTATTGTCATTCCATCCATGTTAAGTGAATCCACTAGGGTCCTACAGGTATTAAGTGTCAAGTGTCTGAGACTGGATTTCACCTCAGGTGCTCCTGACTGCAAGCCCAGGGCTCAACCCACTTCGCCATCTCGCTACCCGCCAAATTCTTTGTTTTTTTAGGAGAAAGGTTATGGACTTACCTTGAGTTTTAGATTTGAAATATTTGTCTTATTGAACCTCTTTTTCATTGCTCTGTGTATTTAATGCAAATCAGGAGTACCTGATTTCAAATCCGGACTTAGACACATAACGCTTGCTAGCTGTGGGACCCTGGGCAAGTCACTGAATCCCGTTGCACAGCCCAAAAATAAAAGAAATTTAAAAAATTAGTTTATCTTAAAATAAAAAAATTCTGACAGTGAAAAACCCTTCGAACAATTCAAATTATGAAGGATACCATTTGGAGTTGTCAATCCAGATGTGGTTTGATTGTGAGGTGTCCTCATTGAACGCGAAATATGTTGTGCTGTTATGCGAACTGTGGTGTTTGACCCTCTCGGGGAAGATCACACTTTAGTGCAAACTGCAGTTGATATTTGTCGTTCGGTCAATATGCTAAAACAGCCACACACGCACACGCACGCACGCACACACACGCACAAACACACACACACATACGCATCCAAAGAGTTTAATGAGCTATTCCCACTTTTCTCACTTTTCCCTCTATAGTATAATAATTCCAGAAGGCATCAGCTGTAAGATTTTTTGACACTCAGAATGACATACAAATATGTATACAATTTTAAGGTTCATTTTATGCCTGTAAAAGGAAGGAATTGTACAGCGCTGGAAGTGTGATATTTTCAGATGCACTTTTAAGTTTCTCTGTGTGAGTGTATGAATGTGTGTGCGGATGTTTTTCCCTCATCATTATTTTCTCATCCAAGTATAAAGATAGTAATGAAATCTGAAGCTCTGCCAGGTAACTCTTTGGCAGCATTTCCAATCTCATCGTGAAGGGGCAGAAGCTGAAACGTTATCTGTATATATTTTGAAACCTCTCCTATTTTCTGCTAAGCACATGGTATGCTTCTCTTTCCTTTTCTTACTCTGTAATTAAGTTCCGATATTTTAGTTTAAAGTATTTATGTTTCCTTTACTTTCTCTATCCTGAATTTGTGTTCTGGCGTTTGAGTCTAAAATGCCTTCTTGAAAAATTCTTAATTTTTTTTATTGCAATTCCATCCGTGTTAATTGACTGCCCTGGGGTCATACAGTACCTAAGTGTCAAGTATCTGAGATTGGATTTCAAGTCAGGGGCTCCTGACTCCAAGCCCAGTGCTCAACCCACTTCACCATCTAGCTACCCCCTAAATATTTTGCTGTTTTAGCATAAAGGTTATGGATTTTCCTTCAGTTTTATATTTGAAATGTCTGTCTTCTTTAACCTCATTTTTAATTGCTCTGTATACTCAATGTACCTTTTGTTTACTGCCTGAGTTTTTTATGAAATAATCAGTTGATCTTGAGGGCAGCTAGGTGGCACAGTGGATAGAGCACGAGCCCTGAAATCAGGAGTACCTGACTTCACATCCGGACTAAGACACAGAACGCTTGCTAAGTGTGTGACCCTGGGGAAGTCACTTGATACCATTGCATAGCCAAAAGAAACAATACCAAAAAATAAATTTATCCTAAACAACAAATCGCTGACGGTTAATAACCCTAGGGACATTTCAAGTTATGAAGGATACCACTCGTAACTGTAAATCCAGATTTGATTTCATTTCAATGTGTTCTCATTGAACGCGAAATATGTTCTCTTACGCGAACTGTGATGTTTCAGCCTCTCTAGGAAGATCACACTCCAGTGGAAAATAAAGTTGATATTTGTCCTTCAGTTAATATGCTAAAACACGCACACAGGCACACACGCACAAGCACACCCACACACCCACACACATCTAAACAGTTTCATGAGCTATTACCACTTTCCCCTCTATATTTTAATACTCCCAGAAGGCCTGAGCTGTAAGACTTTTGGACACTCAGAATGACACAGAAATATGTATATAATTTGAAGGTTCCGTTTTATGCCTCTAAAAGGAAGGAATTGTACATCATTGGAAGCGAGATATTTTCAGATGCACTGTTAGGTTTCTCTGTGTGCATGTATGAATGTCTGCGTGGATATTTTTCCCTCATCATTATTTTCTCACCCAACTACAAAGATAGTAATGAAATGTGAATCTCTGCCAGGTAACTCTTTGGCATCATTTCCAATCTCATCTTTAATTGGCAGAAGATGAAAATTTGTCTTTCCATAGTTAGAATCCTCTCGTATTGTCTGCTATGGACGTGGTATGCTTTTTTTTTTTTGTCTTTTCTTACTCTGTAATTGAGTTCCGATGTTTAAGTTGAAATTTTTTTTTTTGCTTTTCTTTCTATATCCTGAATTTCTGTTCTGGCGTGTGAGGCTAAAACTCCTTTTTATGTATTTTGTATTCATCATTCATGTATTCATTCATTCATTCATTCGTTTTTCTATTCATCTATCTATCTATCTATCTATCTATCTATCTATCTATCTATCTATCTATCTATCTGTCTGTCTATCTATGTGTCTATGTATTTATTTATTGTTATTCCATCCATGTTAAGTGAATCCACTAGGGTCCTACAGGTATTAAGTGTCAAGTGTCTGAGACTGGATTTCACCTCAGGTGCTCCTGACTGCAAGCCCAGTGCTCAACCGTCTTCACCATCTAGCTACCCGCTAAATACTTTGTTTTTTGAGCAGAAAGCTTACGGATTTTCCTGGAGTTTTAGATATGAAATAGTTGCCTTATTAAACCTCTTTTTCACTGCTCTGCATATTTAAGGTATCTTTTGTTTACAGCATGAGTTTTTTATTAAATAATAAAATGGTCTTGAGGGCAGGTACTTGGTACCGTCGATAGAGCACCACGCTTGGAGTCAGGAGTATACGACTTCAAATCCGGCCTGAGGCACATGACATTTGCTAGCTGTGTGTCCCTGGGCAATTCTCATAATGCCATTGTTAGCCAAAAAAAAAAAAAACCAGTAAGAAAATAAATTTATCTCCTACTAAAAAATGTTGACAGTAAATACCCCTTGCGACAATTAAAATTATGAAGGATACCATTTGTAATTGTAAATCCAGATTTAATTTGATTGTAATGTGTCCTCATTGAACGCGAAATATCTTCTTCTATTACGCAGACTGTGATGTTCGACACTCTCTAAGTAGATCAGAGTTCAGTGCGAAATGCAGTTGGTATTTGTCATTCAGTCAATATGCTAAAACACCCACGCAGGCACACACACACACGCACAAGCACACACACGCACATACCCATCTAAACAGTTTCATGAGCTATTACCACCTTTCCCTCTATATTTTAATAATTCCAGAAGGCATCAGCTGTAAGATTTTTTGACACTCAGAATGACGTACAAATATCTATATAATTTTAAGGTTCAGTTTTGTGCCTCTAAAAGGAGGGAATTGTACATCATCGGAAGCGAGATATTTTCAGATGCACTTTTAGGTTTCTCTGTGTGTATGTATGAATGTCTTTGTGAATAATTTTCATCATCATTTTTTGTCACCCAAGTATAAACATAGTAATGAAATGTGAAGCTCTGCCCGGTAACTCTTTGGCAGCATTTCCAATCTAATCTTTAAGGGGCAGAAGCTGAAAATCTATCTTTACATATTCTGAATCCTCTGCTATTTTCTGCTATGCACGTGGTATGCTTTTTTTTTCTCTTTTCTTACTCTTTAATTAAGTCCCAGATTGAAACTTACATTTTTTTCCCTGTTCTTTCTCTCTCCTGACTTTGTGCTCTGGTGTTTGAGTCTGAAACGCATCTTTATCATTTATTCATTCGTTCATCTATCTATCTATCTATCTATCTATCTATCTATCTATCTATCTATCTATCTATCTATCTATCTATCTGTCTATCTATGTATTTATTTATTGTCATTCCATCCATGTTAAGTGAATCCACTAGGGTCCTACAGGTATTAAGTGTCAAGTGTCTGAGACTGGATTTCACCTCAGGTGCTCCTGACTGCAAGCCCAGTGCTCAACCGTCTTCACCATCTAGCTACCCGCTAAATACTTTGTTTTTTGAGCAGAAAGCTTACGGATTTTCCTGGAGTTTTAGATATGAAATAGTTGCCTTATTAAACCTCTTTTTCACTGCTCTGCATATTTAAGGTATCTTTTGTTTACAGCATGAGTTTTTTATTAAATAATAAAATGGTCTTGAGGGCAGGTACTTGGTACCGTCGATAGAGCACCACGCTTGGAGTCAGGAGTATACGACTTCAAATCCGGCCTGAGGCACATGACATTTGCTAGCTGTGTGTCCCTGGGCAATTCTCATAATGCCATTGTTAGCCAAAAAAAAAAAAAACCAGTAAGAAAATAAATTTATCTCCTACTAAAAAATGTTGACAGTAAATACCCCTTGCGACAATTAAAATTATGAAGGATACCATTTGTAATTGTAAATCCAGATTTAATTTGATTGTAATGTGTCCTCATTGAACGCGAAATATCTTCTTCTATTACGCAGACTGTGATGTTCGACACTCTCTAAGTAGATCAGAGTTCAGTGCGAAATGCAGTTGGTATTTGTCATTCAGTCAATATGCTAAAACACCCACGCAGGCACACACACACACGCACAAGCACACACACGCACATACCCATCTAAACAGTTTCATGAGCTATTACCACCTTTCCCTCTATATTTTAATAATTCCAGAAGGCATCAGCTGTAAGATTTTTTGACACTCAGAATGACGTACAAATATCTATATAATTTTAAGGTTCAGTTTTGTGCCTCTAAAAGGAGGGAATTGTACATCATCGGAAGCGAGATATTTTCAGATGCACTTTTAGGTTTCTCTGTGTGTATGTATGAATGTCTTTGTGAATAATTTTCATCATCATTTTTTTGTCACCCAAGTATAAACATAGTAATGAAATGTGAAGCTCTGCCCGGTAACTCTTTGGCAGCATTTCCAATCTAATCTTTAAGGGGCAGAAGCTGAAAATCTATCTTTACATATTCTGAATCCTCTGCTATTTTCTGCTATGCACATGGTATGCTTTTTTTTTCTCTTTTCTTACTCTTTAATTAAGTTCCCAGATTGAAGCTTACGTTTTTTTCCCTGTTCTTTCTCTCTCCTGAATTTGTGTTCTGGTGTTTGAGTCTGAAACGCATCTTTATTATTTATTCATTCGTTCATCTATCCGTCTATCTATCTATCTATCTATCTATCTATCTATCTATCTATCTATCTATCTATCTATCTATGTATCTATTTATCTGTCTATCTATGTATTTATTTATTGTCATTCCATCCATGTTAAGTGAATCCACTAGGGTCCTACAGGTATTAAGTGTCAAGTGTCTGAGACTGGATTTCACCTCAGGTGCTCCTGACTGCAAGCCCAGGGCTCAACCCACTTCGCCATCTCGCTACCCGCCAAATTCTTTGTTTTTTTAGGAGAAAGGTTATGGACTTACCTTGAGTTTTAGATTTGAAATATTTGTCTTATTGAACCTCTTTTTCATTGCTCTGTGTATTTAATGCATGTTTAGTTTAGAGCATGAGTTTTTTTGTATTAAACAATAAATTGGTCTTCAGAGCAGGTAGGGGGCACAGTGGATAGAGAGCACCATCCCTGAAATCAGGAGTACCTGATTTCAAATCCGGACTTAGACACATAACGCTTGCTAGCTGTGGGACCCTGGGCAAGTCACTGAATCCCGTTGCACAGCCCAAAAATAAAAGAAATTTAAAAAATTAGTTTATCTTAAAATAAAAAAATTCTGACAGTGAAAAACCCTTCGAACAATTCAAATTATGAAGGATACCATTTGGAGTTGTCAATCCAGATGTGGTTTGATTGTGAGGTGTCCTCATTGAACGCGAAATATGTTGTGCTGTTATGCGAACTGTGGTGTTTGACCCTCTCGGGGAAGATCACACTTTAGTGCAAACTGCAGTTGATATTTGTCGTTCGGTCAATATGCTAAAACAGCCACACACGCACACGCACGCACGCACAAACACACACACACATACGCATCCAAAGAGTTTAATGAGCTATTCCCACTTTTCTCACTTTTCCCTCTATAGTATAATAATTCCAGAAGGCATCAGCTGTAAGATTTTTTGACACTCAGAATGACATACAAATATGTATACAATTTTAAGGTTCATTTTATGCCTGTAAAAGGAAGGAATTGTACAGCGCTGGAAGTGTGATATTTTCAGATGCACTTTTAAGTTTCTCTGTGTGAGTGTATGAATGTGTGTGCGGATGTTTTTCCCTCATCATTATTTTCTCATCCAAGTATAAAGATAGTAATGAAATCTGAAGCTCTGCCAGGTAACTCTTTGGCAGCATTTCCAATCTCATCGTGAAGGGGCAGAAGCTGAAACGTTATCTGTATATATTTTGAAACCTCTCCTATTTTCTGCTAAGCACATGGTATGCTTCTCTTTCCTTTTCTTACTCTGTAATTAAGTTCCGATATTTTAGTTTAAAGTATTTATGTTTCCTTTACTTTCTCTATCCTGAATTTGTGTTCTGGCGTTTGAGTCTAAAATGCCTTCTTGAAAAATTTTCTTAATTTTTTTTATTGCAATTCCATCCGTGTTAATTGACTGCCCTGGGGTCATACAGTACCTAAGTGTCAAGTATCTGAGATTGGATTTCAAGTCAGGGGCTCCTGACTCCAAGCCCAGTGCTCAACCCACTTCACCATCTAGCTACCCCCTAAATATTTTGCTGTTTTAGCATAAAGGTTATGGATTTTCCTTCAGTTTTATATTTGAAATGTCTGTCTTCTTTAACCTCATTTTTAATTGCTCTGTATACTCAATGTACCTTTTGTTTACTGCCTGAGTTTTTTATGAAATAATCAGTTGATCTTGAGGGCAGCTAGGTGGCACAGTGGATAGAGCACGAGCCCTGAAATCAGGAGTACCTGACTTCACATCCGGACTAAGACACAGAACGCTTGCTAAGTGTGTGACCCTGGGGAAGTCACTTGATACCATTGCATAGCCAAAAGAAACAATACCAAAAAAATAAATTTATCCTAAACAACAAATCGCTGACGGTTAATAACCCTAGGGACATTTCAAGTTATGAAGGATACCACTCGTAACTGTAAATCCAGATTTGATTTCATTTCAATGTGTTCTCATTGAACGCGAAATATGTTCTCTTACGCGAACTGTGATGTTTCAGCCTCTCTAGGAAGATCACACTCCAGTGGAAAATAAAGTTGATATTTGTCCTTCAGTTAATATGCTAAAACACGCACACAGGCACACACGCACAAGCACACCCACACACCCACACACATCTAAACAGTTTCATGAGCTATTACCACTTTCCCCTCTATATTTTAATACTCCCAGAAGGCCTGAGCTGTAAGACTTTTGGACACTCAGAATGACACAGAAATATGTATATAATTTGAAGGTTCAGTTTTATGCCTCTAAAAGGAAGGAATTGTACATCATTGGAAGCGAGATATTTTCAGATGCACTGTTAGGTTTCTCTGTGTGCATGTATGAATGTCTGCGTGGATATTTTTCCCTCATCATTATTTTCTCACCCAACTACAAAGATAGTAATGAAATGTGAATCTCTGCCAGGTAACTCTTTGGCATCATTTCCAGTCTCATCTTTAATTGGCAGAAGATGAAAATTTGTCTTTACATAGTTAGAATCCTCTCGTATTGTCTGCTATGGACGTGGTATGCTTTTTTTTTTTTGTCTTTTCTTACTCTGTAATTGAGTTCCGATGTTTAAGTTAAAATTTTTTTTTTTTGCTTTTCTTTCTATATCCTGAATTTCTGTTCTGGTGTGTGAGGCTAAAACTCCTTTTTATGTATTTTGTATTCATCATTCATGTATTCATTCATTCATTCATTCGTTTTTCTATTCATCTATCTATGTATCTATCTATGTATGTATCTATGTATGTATGTATGTATGTATGTATCTATCTATCTATCTATCTATCTATCTATCTATCTATCTATCTATCTATCTATGTATTTATTGTATTGTAATTCCATCCATGTTAAGTGACTTCCCTAGGGTCATACATACGGCTATTAAGTGTCAAGTGTCTAAGACTGGATTTCACCTCAGGTGCTCCTGACTGCAAGCCCAGTGCTCAACCCACTTCACCATCCAGCTACCCCCTAAATACTGTCTTTTTTGAGCAGAAAGGTTATGGATTTTCCTGGAGTTTTAGATATGAAATAGTTGCCTTATTGAACCTCTTTTTCATTGCTCTGTATATTTAATGTACCTTTTGTTTACAGCATGACTTTTTAATTAAATAATACAAGGTCTTGAGGGCAGGTACTTGGTACCGTCGATAGAGCACCACGCTTGGAGTCAGGAGTATCCGACTTCATATCCGGCCTGAGGCACATGACATTTGCTAGCTGTGTGTCCCTGGGCAATTCTCATAATGCCATTGTTAGCCAAAAAAAAAAAAACCAGTAAGAAAATAAATTTATCTCCTACTAAAAAATGTTGACAGTAAATACCCCTTGCGACAATTAAAATTATGAAGGATACCATTTGTAATTGTAAATCCAGATTTAATTTGATTGTAATGTGTCCTCAATGAACGCGAAATATCTTCTTCTATTACGCAGACTGTGATGTTTGACACTCTCTAAGTAGATCAGAGTTCAGTGTGAAATGCAGTTGATATTTGTCATTCAGTCAATATGCTAAAACACCCACGCAGGCACGCACACACACGCACAAGCACACACACGCACATACCCATCTAAACAGTTTCATGAGCTATTACAACCTTTCCCTCCATATTTTAATAATTCCAGAAGGCATCAGCTGTAAGATTTTTTGACACTCAGAATGACGTACAAATATCTATATAATTTTAAGGTTCAGTTTTATGCCTCTAAAAGGAAGGAATTGTACATCATCGGAAGCGAGATATTTTCAGATGCACTTTTAGGTTTCTCTGTGTGTATGTATGAATGTCTTTGTGAATAATTTTCATCATCATTATTTTGTCACCCAAGTATAAACATAGTAATAAAATGTGAAGCTCTGCCCGGTAACTCTTTGGCAGCATTTCCAATCTAATCTTTAAGGGGCAGAAGCTGAAAATCTATCTTTACATATTCTGAATCCTCTGCTATTTTCTGCTATGCACATGGTATGCTTTTTTTTTCTCTTTTCTTACTCTCTAATTAAGTTCCCAGATTGAAACTTACATTTTTTTTCCCTGTTCTTTCTCTCTCCTGACTTTGTGCTCTGGTGTTTGAGTCTGAAACGCATCTTTATCATTTATTCATTCGTTCATCTATCTGTCTATCTATCTATCTATCTATCTATCTATCTATCTATCTATCTATCTATCTATCTATCTGTCTATCTATGTATTTATTTATTGTCATTCCATCCATGTTAAGTGAATCCACTAGGGTCCTACAGGTATTAAGTGTCAAGTGTCTGAGACTGGATTTCACCTCAGGTGCTCCTGACTGCAAGCCCAGTGCTCAACCGTCTTCACCATCTAGCTACCCGCTAAATACTTTGTTTTTTGAGCAGAAAGCTTACGGATTTTCCTGGAGTTTTAGATATGAAATAGTTGCCTTATTAAACCTCTTTTTCACTGCTCTGCATATTTAAGGTATCTTTTGTTTACAGCATGAGTTTTTTATTAAATAATAAAATGGTCTTGAGGGCAGGTACTTGGTACCGTCGATAGAGCACCACGCTTGGAGTCAGGAGTATACGACTTCAAATCCGGCCTGAGGCACATGACATTTGCTAGCTGTGTGTCCCTGGGCAATTCTCATAATGCCATTGTTAGCCAAAAAAAAAAAAAACCAGTAAGAAAATAAATTTATCTCCTACTAAAAAATGTTGACAGTAAATACCCCTTGCGACAATTAAAATTATGAAGGATACCATTTGTAATTGTAAATCCAGATTTAATTTGATTGTAATGTGTCCTCATTGAACGCGAAATATCTTCTTCTATTACGCAGACTGTGATGTTCGACACTCTCTAAGTAGATCAGAGTTCAGTGCGAAATGCAGTTGGTATTTGTCATTCAGTCAATATGCTAAAACACCCACGCAGGCACACACACACACGCACAAGCACACACACGCACATACCCATCTAAACAGTTTCATGAGCTATTACCACCTTTCCCTCTATATTTTAATAATTCCAGAAGGCATCAGCTGTAAGATTTTTTGACACTCAGAATGACGTACAAATATCTATATAATTTTAAGGTTCAGTTTTGTGCCTCTAAAAGGAGGAATTGTACATCATCGGAAGCGAGATATTTTCAGATGCACTTTTAGGTTTCTCTGTGTGTATGTATGAATGTCTTTGTGAATAATTTTCATCATCATTTTTTGTCACCCAAGTATAAACATAGTAATGAAATGTGAAGCTCTGCCCGGTAACTCTTTGGCAGCATTTCCAATCTAATCTTTAAGGGGCAGAAGCTGAAAATCTATCTTTACATATTCTGAATCCTCTGCTATTTTCTGCTATGCACATGGTATGCTTTTTTTTTCTCTTTTCTTACTCTCTAATTAAGTTCCCAGATTGAAACTTACATTTTTTTTCCCTGTTCTTTCTCTCTCCTGAATTTGTGCTCTGGTGTTTGAGTCTGAAACGCATCTTTATCATTTATTCATTCGTTCATCTATCTGTCTATCTATCTATCTATCTATCTATCTATCTATCTATCTATCTATCTATCTATCTGTCTATCTATGTATTTATTTATTGTCATTCCATCCATGTTAAGTGAATCCACTAGGGTCCTACAGGTATTAAGTGTCAAGTGTCTGAGACTGGATTTCACCTCAGGTGCTCCTGACTGCAAGCCCAGTGCTCAACCGTCTTCACCATCTAGCTACCCGCTAAATACTTTGTTTTTTGAGCAGAAAGCTTACGGATTTTCCTGGAGTTTTAGATATGAAATAGTTGCCTTATTAAACCTCTTTTTCACTGCTCTGCATATTTAAGGTATCTTTTGTTTACAGCATGAGTTTTTTATTAAATAATAAAATGGTCTTGAGGGCAGGTACTTGGTACCGTCGATAGAGCACCACGCTTGGAGTCAGGAGTATACGACTTCAAATCCGGCCTGAGGCACATGACATTTGCTAGCTGTGTGTCCCTGGGCAATTCTCATAATGCCATTGTTAGCCAAAAAAAAAAAAAACCAGTAAGAAAATAAATTTATCTCCTACTAAAAAATGTTGACAGTAAATACCCCTTGCGACAATTAAAATTATGAAGGATACCATTTGTAATTGTAAATCCAGATTTAATTTGATTGTAATGTGTCCTCATTGAACGCGAAATATCTTCTTCTATTACGCAGACTGTGATGTTCGACACTCTCTAAGTAGATCAGAGTTCAGTGCGAAATGCAGTTGGTATTTGTCATTCAGTCAATATGCTAAAACACCCACGCAGGCACACACACACACGCACAAGCACACACACGCACATACCCATCTAAACAGTTTCATGAGCTATTACCACCTTTCCCTCTATATTTTAATAATTCCAGAAGGCATCAGCTGTAAGATTTTTTGACACTCAGAATGACGTACAAATATCTATATAATTTTAAGGTTCAGTTTTGTGCCTCTAAAAGGAGGGAATTGTACATCATCGGAAGCGAGATATTTTCAGATGCACTTTTAGGTTTCTCTGTGTGTATGTATGAATGTCTTTGTGAATAATTTTCATCATCATTTTTTTGTCACCCAAGTATAAACATAGTAATGAAATGTGAAGCTCTGCCCGGTAACTCTTTGGCAGCATTTCCAATCTAATCTTTAAGGGGCAGAAGCTGAAAATCTATCTTTACATATTCTGAATCCTCTGCTATTTTCTGCTATGCACGTGGTATGCTTTTTTTTCTCTTTTCTTACTCTTTAATTAAGTTCCCAGATTGAAGCTTACGTTTTTTTCCCTGTTCTTTCTCTCTCCTGAATTTGTGTTCTGGTGTTTGAGTCTGAAACGCATCTTTATTATTTATTCATTCGTTCATCTATCCGTCTATCTATCTATCTATCTATCTATCTATCTATCTATCTATCTATGTATCTATTTATCTGTCTATCTATGTGTCTATGTATTTATTTATTGTCATTCCATCCATGTTAAGTGAATCCACTAGGGTCCTACAGGTATTAAGTGTCAAGTGTCTGAGACTGGATTTCACCTCAGGTGCTCCTGACTGCAAGCCCAGGGCTCAACCCACTTCGCCATCTCGCTACCCGCCAAATTCTTTGTTTTTTTAGGAGAAAGGTTATGGACTTACCTTGAGTTTTAGATTTGAAATATTTGTCTTATTGAACCTCTTTTTCATTGCTCTGTGTATTTAATGCATGTTTAGTTTAGAGCATGAGTTTTTTTGTATTAAACAATAAATTGGTCTTCAGAGCAGGTAGGGGGCACAGTGGATAGAGAGCACCATCCCTGAAATCAGGAGTACCTGATTTCAAATCCGGACTTAGACACATAACGCTTGCTAGCTGTGGGACCCTGGGCAAGTCACTGAATCCCGTTGCACAGCCCAAAAATAAAAGAAATTTAAAAAATTAGTTTATCTTAAAATAAAAAAATTCTGACAGTGAAAAACCCTTCGAACAATTCAAATTATGAAGGATACCATTTGGAGTTGTCAATCCAGATGTGGTTTGATTGTGAGGTGTCCTCATTGAACGCGAAATATGTTGTGCTGTTATGCGAACTGTGGTGTTTGACCCTCTCGGGGAAGATCACACTTTAGTGCAAACTGCAGTTGATATTTGTCGTTCGGTCAATATGCTAAAACAGCCACACACGCACACGCACGCACGCACACACACGCACAAACACACACACACATACGCATCCAAAGAGTTTAATGAGCTATTCCCACTTTTCTCACTTTTCCCTCTATAGTATAATAATTCCAGAAGGCATCAGCTGTAAGATTTTTTGACACTCAGAATGACATACAAATATGTATACAATTTTAAGGTTCATTTTATGCCTGTAAAAGGAAGGAATTGTACAGCGCTGGAAGTGTGATATTTTCAGATGCACTTTTAAGTTTCTCTGTGTGAGTGTATGAATGTGTGTGCGGATGTTTTTCCCTCATCATTATTTTCTCATCCAAGTATAAAGATAGTAATGAAATCTGAAGCTCTGCCAGGTAACTCTTTGGCAGCATTTCCAATCTCATCGTGAAGGGGCAGAAGCTGAAACGTTATCTGTATATATTTTGAAACCTCTCCTATTTTCTGCTAAGCACATGGTATGCTTCTCTTTCCTTTTCTTACTCTGTAATTAAGTTCCGATATTTTAGTTTAAAGTATTTATGTTTCCTTTACTTTCTCTATCCTGAATTTGTGTTCTGGCGTTTGAGTCTAAAATGCCTTCTTGAAAAATTCTTAATTTTTTTTATTGCAATTCCATCCGTGTTAATTGACTGCCCTGGGGTCATACAGTACCTAAGTGTCAAGTATCTGAGATTGGATTTCAAGTCAGGGGCTCCTGACTCCAAGCCCAGTGCTCAACCCACTTCACCATCTAGCTACCCCCTAAATATTTTGCTGTTTTAGCATAAAGGTTATGGATTTTCCTTCAGTTTTATATTTGAAATGTTTGTCTTCTTTAACCTCATTTTTAATTGCTCTGTATATTCAATGTACCTTTTGTTTACTGCCTGAGTTTTTTATGAAATAATCAGTTGATCTTGAGGGCAGCTAGGTGGCACAGTGGATAGAGCACGAGCCCTGAAATCAGGAGTACCTGACTTCACATCCGGACTAAGACACAGAACGCTTGCTAAGTGTGTGACCCTGGGGAAGTCACTTGATACCATTGCATAGCCAAAAGAAACAATACCAAAAAAATAAATTTATCCTAAACAACAAATCGCTGACGGTTAATAACCCTAGGGACATTTCAAGTTATGAAGGATACCACTCGTAACTGTAAATCCAGATTTGATTTCATTTCAATGTGTTCTCATTGAACGCGAAATATGTTCTCTTACGCGAACTGTGATGTTTCAGCCTCTCTAGGAAGATCACACTCCAGTGGAAAATAAAGTTGATATTTGTCCTTCAGTTAATATGCTAAAACACGCACACAGGCACACACGCACAAGCACACCCACACACCCACACACATCTAAACAGTTTCATGAGCTATTACCACTTTCCCTCTATATTTTAATACTCCCAGAAGGCCTGAGCTGTAAGACTTTTGGACACTCAGAATGACACAGAAATATGTATATAATTTGAAGGTTCAGTTTTATGCCTCTAAAAGGAAGGAATTGTACATCATCGGAAGCGAGATATTTTCAGATGCACTGTTAGGTTTCTCTGTGTGCATGTATGAATGTCTGCGTGGATATTTTTCCCTCATCATTATTTTCTCACCCAAGTACAAAGATGGTAATGAAATGTGAATCTCTGCCAGGTAACTCTTTGGCATCATTTCCAATCTCATCTTTAATTGGCAGAAGATGAAAATTTATCTTTCCATAGTTAGAATCCTCTCGTATTGTCTGCTATGGACGTGGTATGCTTTTTTTTTTCTTTTCTTACTCTGTAATTGAGTTCCGCTATTTAAGTTCAAAATATTTTTTCTTGCTTTTCTTTCTCTATCCTGAATTTGTGTTCTGGTGTGTCAGGCTAAAACGCCTTTTCGTCTTTTTTTATTCATTCATTCATTCATTCATTCATTCATTCCTTCATTCATTCATTTATTCATTGATCTATCTATCTATCTATCTATCTATCTATCTATCTATCTACCTATCTATCCATTTATTTTTTTGGTATTCTAATTCCATCCACATTAAGTGACTCCCCTAGGGTTATACATACAGCTATTTAAAGGGAATCTGACTCACAGGCCGTAGACCGTCATCTCCCTTTGAAAGCCTTAGCTTTACCTTTTAATCTTTATTGAGATGCGCCCTAAAAGCTTTAGGCTCCCTCTTGTCTGTAGGCCCCAGAAAGGCCTTCCTTTATCTCCTTTTGAAAATCCTAGCCCCACCTTGATTTTGTGCAGATGCCTTTCAAACTTCTGCCTTCCTGATCCTCCATTATCCATTCCCATTGTCTATTCAATCTCCCCAATTAGAATTGTTACCTACACCCTTTACCTAACCCCCTTCTCTGGCTACCCAAAGTTATTTTAGTATTTAAGATCCACCTTGGCCCTCATTCGGAGGCTGAGAATCTCAGGCTCAAAAGGCTGAGAACTTCTCATGCCCGCTCCTCTTTATGGGTGTCACCTGGCCTATATGTTTACCTCTAATAAACTTTTCCTCTGGCTGAAGAAGAATTGAGATGAATTCTTTCAGACAGGGCCCAGTACCGTGATCTTGGGGTCCCAGCATCTCAAATGCTTCTTCAGCCAGAACTGGTAAGCCTCCCCCTCCCCAATTCCACCTGATGTTCTCAGGCTTTTCGGTCCAGTGCCTCTGCTTGAGCACTTGGACCTGAATTTCCAAGCAGCTAGCCAGGCTTGTCTTGTAAGGTTTTTTTTGGGCCTGACCTCTCAGGTTCCCTTAGGTCAGACAGTTACGAGGCTGTTTCAAACTCTTACTGATGCTCCCAGTCTTTTCGGTCCAGTGCCTCTGCTTGAGCATTTGGACCTGGGTATATACCTTCCTTAGCATAGAGGATGGACTCCCTATCAGGAAGCATAGGTTGAAACTTCTCAGTTCTCTCAGAGCTAGGGAATTAGGAAATTTTTGGATGTATATTTTTTTTCTTTCTTTTGCTTTTTTTTCTTTTCCCTAAGCCCACAATAGGTCGATCCTTTTCATTTCCCAAGAATTCGCCTTTGGGCGGTCTTTCACTAAACTGGAAAAATCTTAGCTTGTGTAAAGAACTTAAAAAGAAAAAGCTGGTGCATTTTTGTAACATTGTTTTGCCTCAGTATCACCTGGAAAATTGTGAGTCATGGCCCCTTTTTGGGACATTACAGGTAAACACCCTCTCAGAGTTAGAAAAATATTGTTGCAGAGAAAGAAAATGGGTGGAGATTTCTTACTTAATGGCTTTTGTTGAGCTTTCTAGAGATCCCATTCTCAGAAAGGATTGTAAGGTGCTGGTAGCTAGAGCCACCCCACTACCGGTGAGTGGGAACCAAATAGACCTTTTGGACGATCCTCTTATGGCTCCTAGGGTTATGGCATCCCCATCTTCCCAACCTCAGTCGGCACCACCTCCCCAACACCTATCTCCACCCCATTCTCCCCTGGCCTCTCCGGCTGTTCCTCATTCTCCCCAGACCCTCCCTTCTGCTCCTCTGGTCCCTCCATTTCCTCCCCAGGCCCCTGCTCTAGAGGCTACTTCTACTCAGGCCTTGAGCACGGGCTTTGCCCCAGTGTCTACTTCCAGAGAGACCCCAGCTCAAGCTCTGGACGAGGTTTTCAACTCGGTGCCTCCTCCCCAGACCTCTCCTTTGGACGGGACCCCTCCTCAGGCTCCAGACAAGGGTATCGCTGTGGCATCTTCTCCCCTGATCCCTTCCCCTCCTCCCATGTCAGGTAATCTTCCCCCTTGCCAGCTGGATTCCTCCGGCCTTGCCAGTTCAGCTGGCACTTTCCATTCCCTCACTCAGGAGAAGTGGGACTTCCTCCCTTCCTCCCCCACAAGCCCCTGCTCCCTCAGGGCCTTCAGGGCTTTTTCCTTTAAGGGAAGTACCTGCCTCTCCTAATGGGACACTTAGGGTGCATGTTCCATTCTCCATTTCAGATCTCACCCAGATTAAGGAAAGGCTAGGTCAATACTCTGAAGATCCCACTAAATTTACTGAGGGCTTCAGAGATGTGTCCCTACAATTCGAACTTTCTTGGGGTGATTTGCATGTCCTCTTCTCCACCTGTTGTACCCCTGAGGAGAGGAAGAGAATCTGGGAACAAGCCCAAGATTTTGGGGATCGTTTTGCTAGCAATGACCCCACAAAATACCCCCCAGGAACAGCTGCTGTTCCTGCTAGTGATCCGGGGTGGGATTATCAGAAGAGGGAGGATAGGGAAAAGAGAGATTACATGATAATTTGCCTGTTAGAAGGCCTGAAAACAGCATTTCAAAAGCAAGTAAACTTTCAAAAGATTAAGGGAATTACTCAGGGAGAAAAGGAAAACCCTGCCCTTTTCCAAGATAGGCTAGTAGAAGGCATTAAAAGGTATACGAATTTAGATCTTGACTCTACAGAAGGGGCAGCAATCCTTAGCATGTATTTCATTAACCAATCTGCCCCAGATATTAGGAGGAAACTACAGAAATTGGCAATGGGACCCCAAACGCCTCAGGCTCAGTTACTGGAGATTGCCTTTGGAATCTTTAACAACAAGGACCTAGTTGCAGCAGAGGAGAAAGAACGCAGGCAGAGGGCTAGAGACAAAGAACATGCTCGATTCCTGGCTGCTCATGGTCAGGGAAAGACCCAAGGGTGTTCCTGGCAACTTGGGCAGTGGGAAAACCTACTTTTGATGCCACCACGAGGGTCACTGGTCCTAGGAGTTTACCTCCAGGGCACCCTCTAGGAGGAAGCCCAGCGATTTTGGCAGGGGAGGCCATGGGAGGCTCACTGGTCCAAGGAGTGCCCCTCCAGGGTCCCCCCTTGGAGGAAGCCCCCAAAACAGACGCCTCCAGGACCTTGCCCAAGATGTTCCCAGGAGGGACATTGGAGGAAGGATTGTCCCCGAGGTAGGAGAAGTGATAGAGCAGCCCCCCAGTACCCTGTCCTCCAGTCTTCTCAAGACTGGGGAGGACAAGGGAGCCTTGGTGCGGGCAACGCTCCCACTTTCTTCATCTGTCTCACCAAGCCCTGGGCAGAAATCGAGGCTGAAGGTAAGGTTACCCACTTTATCATGGCTATGTTCTTTGCTTTAACCAATTACTCTGGCCCTATTCGCTCCTTGAGCCATCCGGTCATGGGCATTCCAGAGGTAACTGAGGGATGTCTCCAGACATACCCCTCCCCCTGCCTGTTTGAGAATCTGTTGTTTAAACACTCCTCTCTTGTGTTCTCCTCTTGCCCTGCCCCCTCGTTGGGAAGGAACCTGACGGTGAAGTTGGGGAACCAATTTTCTCTAGTTAAGCCTCCCATCTCCCTTTTCCCTCTGTGTGCCAGACCTCCCCATGTTCCCCTGGAAGTGTGGGAGACAATTTGGGATACTTTTGCCACCCCAGCTGTTGTTCACCTCCAAGACCCTAAAGTATTTTCCCTTCACCGTATCTGTAGCCCCACCCAGGAGGTTTCTTTGTCCATTGTCTCAGGAGTGCTTAATTTCTTGGGAACTCAAGGCTATAGGGTCTCTTTGCACAAAGTTCAGATAGCATCCCAGTCTGTAAAGTTTCTGGGCCAGGAATTCCCTGTCCCAGTCACTAAGAAACAATTTCAAACTATTCTAGGCATAGATAGATTTTGTAGACTCTGGATCTCTGATAATAATTTGAGTGTTAAGCCCCTTTATGACTGTCCTCTGGGTCCTGACTCACTTCCTCAAGAGTGGGGCCCAGACCAGGCTTTTGTGATTTTAAAATATAAATTGAAATTGACCTCCACACCCCTAACTCAGTCCTTAGGAGCCACTGGAAAGCCTGCATGCTTCCTGGCGGTGGCTGCTACAGTCATTCTAATTGAGGAAGCCTCTAAATTTGCATTTAGCCTCCAAAAGTGGAGAAATATTTCCCTAGTTAAACTGGGAAGCTCTTTAGAACACTCACACCCACACGGTAACTCTCATGTCCACAAAGCTCCCCTCCCCAATACGACTTTCTCAGAAGTTTATGCCACTCCATTTATGCTTGTCACTTCTCTAAGGGCTACTCTTTCTATATTTACACCTTGCTCCTCCACAGGGGAATATTCCCTTACTTGGGAGACAAGCCCTAAGGCCACTAGACAAGTTAACACCCCTGTGAGGGAGGGCTTTTAGAGTTTCTGCTAATATTTGACCTGCACTACCTGTGCAGACACCACTAGTGACAAGAATTTTGGGGAAAAGGTGAAACGAAGTGCCAACACATGGCAAGCCCCAGAACTACTGTTTTGGTCACCAATGTTTGACACCCTACAGACTTTGGGTGTGCACCCTGGATTTTTAGCACCCTCCTTCTCCATTTTCAATGCCAAATAGCCCACAGTCTCTAACTTAAGTGCAAAACATGGATTTTGGGGAAATGTCCTCTGTCTCTTAAAAAGGGAGCAGACTATCTTATGTCCTGGTATAACTTACAGCATGAATATATTCTGTCTAACCTGACAGAGACTATTCACCAGTTGGCAAAGTGACAGTTTACATCTCTGGGAAATCCAGCAATCTCTGGATTCCTTAGCAAAAGTAATTCTAGACAATAGAATAGCCCTAAACTACTTGCTTGCCTCCAGTGGGGGTGTATGTGCTTTAGCAAACACATCTTGTTGCATGTACAACACCTCAGGGCGGGCAGAGCTCTGCACTGAACATATTTTAGAAAAGGCTAGTTGGATGCAAGAAATTCACAATAACTTAAATGCTCCAAAATCTTCTTCATGGGAGTCCTGCCTTCTTTCTATACTGACCCCTATTCTTACTCTCATACTGATCATATTTCTCTTCTGTTAGTTTGGTCCATGTTTACTAAATATTCTTGCCAGATTCCTTTCTCCTAGGGTTGGAGCCATCAACTTCCAGATGATAGCTCATGCTGTATACTAACCCAAGGACTCTAGCCCGCTGAACCTGGCATCGGCCCAGTTTTGCAGTCCGACCCCTCAAACAGGACCCAGAGAGGCAGAGACAGCTCTATGCCCCTTGCCAGCAGGAAGCAGTTTCAAAAGCCGAGACTTTCACCCCCTACACCAAAGGAATTTGAGTCCCATTTGTTGAAGGGGGGAATGATGGGGGCGGAGCCCAAACCGCGATATTCACCCCTCTAACCAAAGGGAATCTGGCTCCCATTTGTCTACAGGCCCCAGCCCCTCATCTGCCTTTCAAAGCCTTAGCCTTACCTTTTAATCTTATTCAGATGCGCCTTTGCCCCTTCCCCTAAAAAGAATCTGGCTCCTGTTTGTCTACAAGACCCAGAAAACCCTTAAACTCTCAGGTTCCTTATCGACTCTCCCTTTCACCTTAGCCCTACTGTTTGATCCCATTCAGATGCCTTCCAGTTTCCTTCATCTGTTCCCATTGTCTATTCAATCCCTAGGATTCTCACCTAGACTCTTCCCAGCCCCCTTCTCTGGCCACCCAAAAGTTGCTTCAGAATTTCTTATGCCCACTCTTCCTTACAGGCCTCACCTGGCCTGTGTGTTTTATCACTAATAAACTTTTCCTCTGGCTGGAAGATTTGACTTGAATTCATTCAGGCAGAGTCTGGGTGTCTGAATCTCGGGGGTCCCAAGCAGCACCGCCAAAACCTCTACACCTCTTCAGTACCACCATCTCTAGTCATCTCAGCTCACAAGGGAGGCCTCAGCCCATGGGCTTTTCACTTTCTCTAACCCCTACACACCTTTTGTTGCTGATACTACCTTGGCACTACCACTGGAACACAATGTCAGCTCCTCTCACTGCAAGCCCTCCTCACCTCATACCTATAGAAAGGGCTGCTAAATCTGCCTGCCACTATTCTTCCCTGCCTTCACTCCTTCTCCCACTCACCTGTCCAGGTGATCATCCTCTTCTGATGATACCATGCCCCCTGCCCCACTTGAGAAGCTCCTAGGACTCCCTATTCCCTCCAGCACTGAACACAGAATGCTCTGGATGGTATTCAGAGCCCTTCAGAGGCTTCCTTCCCATCTGTGCAGTCCTCTTGTACTTGACACGTAGCTCCTCCCCCATGTGAACCCACAGACACTGCCACTGGGTGACTGTCATCCTTGCACAAAACCCTCCACCTCCCCTTCTCCCCCCAGGGCCTTCCCTCAAGTCCCAGCTTCTGCAGGAAGCCGCAGGCCTCACACTTACAATGCCTTCTTTCTACTGATGGTCTCCTCCTTATTCTGCAGAAAAGTTTCTATGGGGTTGCTTGTATGTCACCTCCTCCTTCTCCTCCCTTTTAAAGTTCAAGCCCCCTCAGGGCAAGAACTGTCTCTGGCCTTTCTTTGTGGTCAGTAAAGCTGCAGGAGTAAGGCAGGCATTTGCCAAATGGTGACTGACTGACTGTGCCAAGCCAATCACTGTTGCAGGTCTGCCTAATTCCCAACCCAAACAGGGTAAATGCTGGGTTTCCTCTAAAGATGGGAGCCATTATGGATCTGCACAGGTCGGGGCTGGTTTAGGTCAGAGGCGGCATTTCTTTTCCCCAGCGTTCACAGAGGGTCCACAGAGCCTGGGGCTTGTTCCACAGCTTACTACCTCAGAGGTGGAGAGTATGCACTGAGAACACAGGGTCAGTCTTTCCTTTCAAATGGTGAATGCAAGGGGAAGCCCCCAACAGCCTGGGCTCTCCAGCAGCTCATGTAGGGGTCTCCTTCAAGGGTTTCCTCTTCAGCAGCCACCTTCTCACCCCAGACAATTCTGTATGGACTGACATAAGCTCTGTGATGTGCTCCCCTGTCGGAAATTCACTCATTACCTGCAGGAGCCAATCCTTGGTCCACCTCCCCCACATGCCTGTCCTCAGCCATAGCCTCCATTGCTGTCCTGTCTCTCACTTCCCACCCCTTACAGCCTAACTTCTGACTCCCTCACTCAACAGAACGTGCTGCCTGCCCAGATGCCCGTCACCTCTCAGCCACCAGCTACTGGTGGCCTTTTCTCCTGCTTCACCTTCCCGAACTCTCTACAGCACTGTACTTTACTGGCCCCACTCTGGTCCTTGACACTCTCCTCCCTGGGCTTTCGCCTGCTTGTCCTTCGCCATCTCCTTGGGTGGCTCATCCTCCCCAAAGTCTCAGGGTCCTCACCTCTCAGCTCTCTCTACGTTCTTTTCTGGTGGCCTCAGTAGCTCCTGTGAGAGCAATGATCATGCAGGTACAGGGGTGGTGGGAGCCACACCCTAATACACCCCCCCAGGCCATGTAGTGTGCCCTTGAAAGCTACTGAAACAATCCTGGGGACTTGACTAGCTCAGAGGAGTAAAGCCTCAGGCTACTGAGATCACCTCCTGGTGGCCTGAGAACAAAACAGCCAGGAGATGCTCTAGGAACCTGCTCCAGGACCTGGCTGGCAGACAAAAATGGGCAACACTGAGACAGGGAAGCCTGGATGGGCTCAGGGTGTCTGTCCTCCAGGCGTCTCCTTAATTCAGCTCCTTCTCCCACTATGGCCAAGCAAATCTTCTGTGGTTCATCCTGCAATGACTCACCAGTGCCTCCCTTCATTCCAACAGGGCCTATAAACTAGCAGGGACCTGAGGACAGCTTGTCACAGGGATGGATCCAGGGGAGGCTGGACCAGCACCCAACCTGAGGGCAGTGGCCTGTGAGTGGTGTCAAGAGATGCCTCTCTGGAGAAAAAGACACAGACAGTAATCATAACTGAGAATGTGAATGGGATGAACTCTCCCATAAAACGGAAACGGATTGCAGAACAGATTAAAAACCATAAACCTACAATATGTTGTTTACAGGAAACACATTTGAAAAAGAGTGAAACATACAGGGTAAAGGTAAAAGGCTGGAGCAGAATATATTATGCGTCAGCTGAAGTGAAAAAAGCGGGGGTAGCAATCCTGATCTCAGACAAAGCAAAAGCAAAAATAGGTGGAATCAAAAGAGATAAGGAAGGAAACTACATCCTGCTAAAAGGCACCATAGACAATGAAGTAATATCATTATTAAATATATATGCACCAAATGGTATAGCATCCAAATTCTTACAGGAGAAGCTCAGGGAGTTACAGGAAGAAATAGACAGCAAAACTATACTAGTGGGGGACCTGAACCACCCCCTCTCGGCACTAGATAAGTCTAACCACAAAATAAACAAGAAAGAAGTTAAGGAGGTGAATAGAACATTAGAAAAGTTAGGTATGATAGACCCCTGGAGAAAACTGAATGGGGATAGAAAGGAATGTACTTTCTTCTCGGCAGTATATGGTACATACACAAAAAATTGACCATGTACTAGGGCATAAAAACCTCACAATCCAATGCAGAAAGGCAGAAATATTAAATGCATCCTTTTCAGATCATGATGCAATAAAAATTCTATGTAATAAAGGGCCATGGAAAGATAGACTAAAGAAAATTGGAAACTAAATAATCTAATCCTAAAAAATGATTGGGTCAAACAACAAATCATAAAAACAATCAGTAATTTCATTCAACAGAATGACAATAATGAGACAACATACCAAAACCTATGGGATACAGTGAAATCAGTTCTAAGGGGAAGTTTTATATCTCTAAATGCTTACATAAATAAAATAGAAAAAGAGGAGATTAATGAATTGGGCACACAACTAAAAAAACTAGAAAAAGAACAAATTAAAAATCCTCAACTAAACACCAAATTAGAAATATTGAAAACCAAAGGAAAAATTAATAAAATTGAAATGAAGAAAACTATTGCACTAAGAAATAAAACTAAGAGCTGGGTTTATGAAAAAACCAATAAAATAGATAAGCCTTTGGTTAATTTAATTAAAAAAAGGAAAGAAGAAAACCAAATTACTAGTATCCAGAATGAAAAGGGCGAAGCTACCACCAAGGAAGAGGAAATTAAAACAATAATTAGGAATTATTTTGCCCAAATATATGCCAACAAATTTCACAATCTTAGTGAAATGGATACATATTTACAAAAATATAAATTGCCCAGATTAACTGAAGAGGAAGTAAAATACTTAAATAACCCCATCTCAGAAAAAGAAATTGAACAAGCCATTGATGAACTCCCTAGGAAAACATCTCCAGGGCCAGATGGATTTACATGTGAATTCTATCAAACATTTTAAGAACAATTAATTCAATACTATATAGACTATTTGGGAAAATAGGTGAAGAAGGAGTCTTACCAAATTCTTTTTATGATACAAATATGGTGTTGATACCTAAACCAGGAAGAGTCAAAATAGAGAAAGAAAATTATAGACCAATTTCTCTAATGAATATAGATGCAAAAATTTTAAACAAAATACTAGCAAGTAGATTGCAGCAACTTCTCACAAGAATAATACACTATGACCAGGTAGGATTTATACCAGGAATGCAGGGTTGGTTCAATGTTAGGAAAACTATCAGCATCATTGAGCATATCAACAACAAAACCAACAGAAACCACATGATCATCTCCATAGATGCAGAAAAAGCTTTTCATAAAATACAACACCCATTCCTATGAAAAACACTACAAAGCATAGGTATAAATGGAGTCTTCCTTAAAATAATAAACAGCATCTATCTAAAACCTTCAGCAAGCATTATATGTAATGGCGACAGGCTAGAAGCATTTCCAATAAGATCGGGGGCGAAACAAGGATGTCCATTATCACCCCCTGTTATTCAATATTGTACTGGAAACCTTAGCTTTAGCAATCAGACAAGAAAAAGAAATTGAAGGCATTAGAACAGGCAAAGAAGAAACAAAGCGATCACTCTTTGCAGATGACATGATGATATACTTAGAGAATCCTAGACACTCAAGTAAAAAGCTACTTGAAATAATAAACAACTTTAGTTGCAGGCTATAAAATTAAACCCACATAAATCATCAGCATTTCTATATATTACCAACAACACCCAACAGCAAGAGATAGAAAGAGAAATCCCATTTAAACTTACTGTAGACGTTACAAAATATTTAGGAGTCTACCTCCCAAAACAAACCCAGGAACTCTATGAACACAATTACAAAACACTTTTCACACAAATAAAATCAGATCTAAATAACTGGAAAAACATCAGTTGCTCATGGCTAGGCCAAGCTAATATAATAAAAATGACAATCCTACCTAAGCTAATTTACTTTTTCAGTGCCTTACCAATCAAACTACCAAAAAATTATTTTCTAGAGTTAGAAAAAATAATAACAAGACTCATTTGGAAAAACAAAAGGTCCAGAATATCAAAGGAACTAATGAAAAGAAATGCAGGGGAAGGTGGCCTAGCAATTCCAGATCTTAAATTGCATTATAAAGCAGCAATCATCAAAACTGCTTGGTACTGGCTAAGAAATAGGGAGGTGGATCACTGGAATAGGTTAAATATGCAAGACACAGTAGTCAATGACTGTAGTAATCCATTATTTGATAAACCCAAAGACCCCAGCTTCTGGGATAAGAACCCACTCTTTGAAAAAAACTGCTGGGAAAACTGGAAAAGAGTATGGCGGAAACTAGGCATAGACCCAAATCTCACACCATATACCAAAATAAAGTCAAAATGGGTTCAGGACTTAGATATAAAGGCTGATACCATAAGTAAACTGGGAGAACAAGGAATAGTTTACCTATCAGATCTATGGAGAACAGAAGAATTCATGACCAAACAGGAGATAGAGAACATTATGAAGAGCAAAATGGATCATTTTGATTACATTACATTGAGAAGTTTTTGCACAGACAAAGCCAATGCAACTAAGATTAGAAGGAAGGTAGAAAATTGGGAAAGAATTTTGACAACCAGTCTCTCTGATAAAGGCCTCATTTCTAAAATATATAGAGAATTAAGACAAATTTATAAGAACACAAGCAATTCCCCAATTGATAAATGGTCAAAGGATATGAACAGACAGTTCTCAGATGAAGAAATTAAAGCCATCTATAGTCATATGAAAAAATGCTCTAAATCGTTATTGATTAGAGAAATGCAAATCAAAACAACTCTGAGGTACCACATCACACCTATCAGATTGGTCAACATAACAAAACAGGAAAATGATAAATGTTGGAGAGGATGTGGGAAAATCGGAACGCTAATACATTGTTGGTGGTTGGGAAATGATCCAACCATTTTGGAGAACAATTTGGAACTATGCCCAAAGGGCTATAAAAATGTGCATACCCTTTGATCCAGCAATAGCACTCCTAGGGCTATATATCCCAAAGAGATCAAACAAACAGGAAAAGGACCCACATGGACAAAAATATTCATAGCAGCTCTTTTTGTGGTGGCAAAGAATTGGAAATTCAGAGGATGCCCATCAATTGGAGAATGAGCAAATTGTGGTATACGAATGTAATGGAATACTATTGTGCTATAAGAAATGATGAACAGGCTGACGTCAGAAAAACCTGGAAAGACTTATATGGTCTGATGCTGAGTGAAGTGAGCAGAACCAAGAGGACTTTGTACACAATAACAGCCACGTCATGCAATGACTAAGAATGTTAAACTGAACCCTTCTCAGCATTACGAGGATCTAAGACATCTCCAGAAGCCTTGGGATGGAAAATGCTGTCCACATCCAAAGAAAGAACTATGGAAGTCAAATCGCTATCAGTTATTTTTACCTTCTGTTGAATTCTGTTTCATCTTTCTGATGGTTCCTGGTATTGGTTTTAATTTTTACTTACAACTTCACTAATGTGAAAATGTTTACTGGGTATGTAAAGGTAAAGCCTATGTCAGATTGTACGCTGTCTTGGGGAGGGTGGGGGGAAGGAAAAGGGAGAAAAATTTTCAACTCAAAAGCACCTGGGGAAAAAATAAATAAATAAATAAAATTAAAAAAAAAAACCCAGAGGGTATAAGACCTACTGAGAACAGTGTAATGACATAATCAGTCAGTCAACAAACATTATTGAGCACCTCTACGTTCCAGGTACAGTGCTAAGTGCTAAGAAAATACAGAGAGGCAATAGACAGTAGCAACGTCCTACAATGTCAGAGGCATGAGTTGTCCCAACTTGTGTGTATCCTATCCACATGTATACCCCTCCACACGTATAGTATGGCTATAACTTGTGTACCACCATGCATAATCCATATATAGACCCATTCTTTCTAAAAAAAAAAAAAAAGAGATGCCTCTCTTTCCAAACCTCTCTCTCCCTTAGGGCTCTACCAATGTCCCTGCATGGTCCCTCACTAAAGATTCACCCTCAGACTCTTGAGAACATTAGAGAAGGAGGGAGAGAAACTTCACATCCCAAAGAAGGGTGCCAAGCTCAACTCACACCTGGGAACACTGAGGCCCTGACGTGGGAGGGCACTTGCCCAAGGTTGCTCAGCTGGACAGCCTGTGTCTCTAGGAATTCCCAGCTGAAACAGAAAATCTCTCCTACCCCCTTCTCCACCCAAGACGGGTTGCTTGGATTTCATACTGACCTCACGGCATGGTTTCTTTCATCAGGATAGGAATGTGTAGTGAGAAAATATTTGCCAGTGAGGCCGATGATCCACACGTGCTCTGTGCCTCAGAGCAGGCTGGGAGGGTTGCCTGCAACACAGAAAGGTTAAGCGATTTTTCCAGGGTCACATAACCAGGATGTGTCAGAGGCTGGAAGGGAAGTCAGGGCTCCCCGATTCAGGAGGGAGCTCTCCATCGGGAGTCAATCAATTAACCTTCATATCTGTAAGAGTTTCATACATGCAAACCCTCTCTCTCACCACAACCTCAGGAAGTTAGGTGGTATCAATGTGGAATTCCAATTTTCACAGATGTTGTGACTTGGAGTGACTTGTCAGTGGCCAGGCAGCTGCCAAGGAGAACAAGAAAAAGAGAATTTCAATAACTCAGTTTCAGAAAGAAAGGATAACCTGTAGCTGAACTCATAAAGAAACACCCCCAGATCAGACTGATCTACAATGAGTTCAACCAGATGTTCAAGGAAGGATTAATTCAATATGACACAGACAAGTTGTACAAACAGGAAAAGAAGGGATGCTGAGAAATCCCTTTCTGTGATATTGCGCTACAAATTTTTGGTTTTACGTTTCTTTTTAATTACTTTTTATCGTTTGGGGCAAAGGATCATTCCTTCAGAACTTTTGGTCAGTAACTGATAGTCTGTTGTGAGAAATAATTCGTTTGGACACCTCGTCTATTCCAATTAGTATTAATCAGTTTAATATGATTCTAAGGGGGTAGTGATTATAACTTTCCCAGAACTGTGAGGTGCAGATGTAAATTCACTTGTTTAATCCTAGTGATGTGGATACAGCTTATTGTACCCTAGGGTTTAAGGAGTATATTAAAGATTGCTTTTCCTGTAATTGTAACGCCCCTCCTGGGGGGGGGGGCTCATTTGATATTTCATCCTGTACCTTGAAAGCATCCTAAAGTCCTTCTCCTCTTATCTTGAAATCCCATAAAACTTCTCCTTATCTTTTATCATAAAATTACCAAAGGAATACCTTTTGTCTCCCTCTTCCTGTGTCCCCTCTTTCTTCCTTATTCCGACCTTATTTTGAACCACCTTAAAACCCTAAAACTCTATCATCATCCTGAACATCTCTATATAAGCTTAGCCCCCCCAAATACCAGTACTTTTACTCAGCCTAGTTTCTATGGTAAAGGTCTGTGTACTTTTCAGGTTGATAATGCTCCCGATGGCTAAAAGAGAACATCTAAGTGCATTCTTTCACATCCAAACCACTCTCCCGAATCTGACCTCAACAAAATGGTGCTGAAACCCAGAATGCAAGTAACAATTGGATCCCCCCCACTTTGTCTCATCCACAGGAATGAAAGGAAATGCCCTTTTCTTTGTTTTCTTCCCCAGACCTTTCTGCTCCTCCTGTCTCCTAGCTATGGGACCCAGGAGTGCCCACACACTGCCAGCAGTGTCTGAAGCTCCACTGACTTCTGGGTGGTCAGTAGGACTGTTGGCCCTTGTATAAAGGGATGCCCCTGCACTGCTTCGATCACATTTTTTTCCTCTTTTCTGTCTTGGGACCCTGAGAGGAGTGATGAGAGGCTGCTAGGATGGGCAGGATGCCTCTTACAGCATTGGAAGAAAGTCAGAAGAGGAGATCTTAAGAAAAAGTGTCTGGCCTCAATATAACCTAAAGGACCAAGAAAAGTGATCTGTGAAGGGGACTTCTAAACAAGGCAACCTTAGTGAGAAATTTGGTCTCAGAGACTTAAAGAAAAGGTACCTCACTCTGCTTGAGTGAACTTTCACTCTGTGTTGTTCCCTTCCCTGTGGGACATTTGCGGAGGCAGGTACATGGGTCTCAGCCCCTGTTTATTTTGGGAGAGCCTCAGAGCCTTGCTTTCTGAGTCTCTATGTCCTGTGCTGCATCTCTGCACCTGGATTGTTAACTTAAAACTTTATACATATTCCCTAGTACACAAGGCTTAAAGTTCCCAGGGGGGATGGAAATGGAGAGCTGGAATGCTTAGGGCAGCTGTTTATCTGATAAGTCTTAAAGGTAAAAGGGACAGGGAAGTCTAGCTCTTTAAGGAAGTAAAGGTTATTTGGAGCTAGGAACTGTCACCACGTGTCTTCACAAAAAAAGTGAAAAAAGGGGCAACTAGCTGGTGCAGTGGATAGAGCTCCAGGAGCCTTAGAGTTGGAGGACCTGAGTTCAAATCCACCTTCAGACACTTGACACTTACTAGCAAGTCACTTAACCCCGATTGCCTCATCAAAAACAAACAAACAAACAAAACATGTGAATTTATGGATAATAATCTTTTCTTTTAAAGTGCTAAGAGTACTGGGCCTGATAATTTTAAATATTACCATGTGTGATTATGAATCCAAATCTGATCTGCTCATCCAAGTAAACTAAGGTTGCCTGATTGGTAATTATTTGGTTTTGTTCCAAGTTTAAATACATGGTAATTGCTTATGGTAAGGTGGTGTTTCAAAATTTTCTTATGTTGTGAAATTTGGTAAACAATTACATCATCTCTCTGGTTAGAAAAACAATTTCTCTTATAATCTAACTGTTGTTAGATTAAGAATTGTACTCTCAGGGGCAGCTAGATGGCGCAGTGCATAGAGCACTGGCCTTGCATTTAGGAGGACCTGAGTTCAAATCCAGCCTCAGACATGTAACACTTACTAGCTGTGTGACCCTGGGCAAGTCACTTAACCCCATTGCCTCTCCTTAAAAAAAAAAAAAGAATTTACTATCAGATTATTAAGGTGTTAACTAAAACAAGGATTTTTGGAATCATCTAGTCATAAATTCTCATCAGCCCTGTGCAAAGTTCTCTCTGTTGTGCAATTCCTACTGAGTCAATTTTTTTAAAGCCTGGTAAACTTTGTTATTGTGGCAAAGCTAATTTAATTGGGTATGTTCTTGTCTTATAAAAACTGAACTTCCTTCCCATGGTAAACACTTTTTCGACTAGAGTAGGGTGGTACTTAGGAATTTGGGATGATTCACAATTTTGGTTTTATGACACTTTGGGGATTTGTGATACTTAAAAGACATTTTACACCAACTTGGTTTAGTGATTACTCCTCTTAACATCAGGATGAATTGTAAGCTTTTTAAGAAAGAGAAATACTCTTAGGAAGAAATGTTTTGCAAAATCTTTTGTGAAAGCCTAATAGATTTCCATTTGCAACTAATTTGTTGCAATAATAGTTTGATACTGATAACAACTATGTCCAAACCTACTGTGAATTTTCTGAGTTTTGTTACCATAAGAAAAGGCACTGGTTTAGTTGACTGTCTGTCTGAAAAGTGAAAAAGGTAGGGACAGCTAAAATTATCTTAGGGGATTCTGGAAGTGTGAGATTGATCGTTAATGAGCTCTGAAAAACCTCTTTACAATCTCATCACCCCCTTCCTACATCCCTTCCCCTGAGTCTAGAGGCTATCTCAGTGAGGGGATTGCAAACAGCCCATTTTCCTGTTAACCCCTCTTATCTCACATCAGAGTAGGACAAGAGAGTTTCACTCTTCCATCCCCACCTGCAAATCCACCCTCCCCTACCTGGCCACAGGAAAGGGGGGAGGAGAGGAGCAGTACCTACAGCTTGGGCCCCACTGATAACGGCCTTGGGCGCCCCGTATCTGGCACAGAAAGCCTGGAAGTATCATGCAGACTTAGCCACAGCCACAGCTATAGGGAGGGAGTGAAGGGGGATGGGTCAAAGTAAAGAAACCAGTCAGTGTCTGCACTTGGTAAGCCAACCTACCCTTCTATCAGTGATTTTTATATGATCTGGAAATGCAATTGATGTCTTCTGAAGTTTATTGCTTGTGTTACAGATAAAACAATTTGGCGATCACTTATGAAAATTTTAAGACTCTTGGTTATTGTTTTAATGCTACAACCTAAAGCTAGTAATTGATTACTCTGGGGGGGAGAGTAAAGGAGGGGATGAGGTGAAAGCCTCATCTAGATCGATTCTGCCTATGCAGAGCAGTCCTCAGGGCTAGTCCAAAGGCACAGCCCACGACAGCTCTAAGGGTAAATGGGGTAGATAAGGGAGCCCCTTCTCAGGGGTTCCTACTGATCTTCCTTAATTTTGTAAGCTTTCAAAGAGCTTATTTGGGTTATGGAGGTCCTAAACAATGAATTTGGCTTGTTGAGAATTTACAAGTATATAGAAATGATCTCTAATGACTGGTTTTTCCACAAGGACAAATTTAAATTTGAGATGTAAGTCATGGTACATTTTTGATTAGGGAACTCTGCCATCTGAGATTAAAAAAAAAATAAAATAAAAGCTCTTGGGACTATAACAGAGTTTAGTTTGAGCTGTCTGATGAGTCATAATAATCCACCAATACTCAATAATCCACCATCTGTGAGAAACGCCACAAACTATTCAGAGACAATGCAACTGTTACAGGTGGAGGTCTGCCATCTGGAAAAGCTGAGAGGACGGTCTTAGCCGCAGCCTAAGATGGGATCCTCCTGTTCCCCATTGTGTTCTTTTGAAAAGGGCATTTCCTACCTGACTATTCCTGAGTATGGCTATGAGGAGGAATTGATATTGTGTGGTTGGAGAAGTGTGGTGTTTTATCTAATCATGTCCTTGCTTTTTTTTTTTATGGCAAATTTCTGTAATCAAACAAGTGGTCAGTAAAAGATAGGAGCACAATGCAAGTAAGTGAAATTTTGCTGTTTTCAATATGAATGTGTAGTCATTCCATACCCCAAACATCTGGGTAAATTACAACGCCTGCATAGTCATGTGAAAGATTAAATTCCTGCTTGCTGAATGATATGGGAATAATTAGACAAAGGGAGAAGAAGTTTGTTGGAAACAGACAAAGGCAAACACAATGCTGAATCATTATCCCACAGACTAAGGCTGGGAGACATCTGAGCTACTACATTAAGGTGTGTGTTTAAGATATGAGCTATTCAGTCCAATACTTTATTCCTTTCTTTATCCTAAACAACTTGGCAAATGGGTATTTGGCCTAGTCATCTGCCTGCTGCTAGATGTTTGCCTGTACGGAAAAAGGTCCTTAAATGCCTCAAAATGATGCCAGAACAATTGGGTATTGGTACAACTGATTGAGGGCCTTTGCTGTTATTCTATTAATTACTAAAACTATTATTCTATTAATTACTAAAATTAATCAGAAACTTCTTCAGTTTGGGGAAGAGAATTTCAGTGCAATCAATTTTGTTAGAGAAAGGTTAACGTATGGGATATCTTTGCATTAATGGAGAAGTCAATTTCATTCAAAGTTCACTACTATTGTGGAAATAATACCAATTTATACTGTGTGTCCTGTGCTACAAACATGTTTTGTTGTAAACAGCTTACAGATATGCACTGTCTTGGAATTAATTACCCACAGACGCTTTCAAGTCTTTTATGATAACTGAAATAAAGTTAGCCTCTTATAAGCAAATTTGTTTGTGTAACTGCTGAACTCAAGGGCAGAAAGCTTCTACCTGCAAAATTGTTGTCACTTACACTTACTGCGTAGGGTTGGATCCTCAGTAGAATGTGACCTTCTTAAAGGAATTAGAATCAGAGTGGAAACTTTTGAGAAAATAACAAGATCGATAATCCTGTATGTCAAAAGCAAATACTAGCATCCTGGGGCTCCCGGTTTCTTTCTTTGCTTTCCTCTTCTCTGCCATCACTTTCAATGCTCCTTATACTTGGGCTCCCAGATTGAACTGGCTTGCCAGATTTACGTCTCCTAGACTATCTATCAGCTGTCCACCCGCAGATGGTCATGCAACAGAGATATCTCTTCAACACGCTCCTCAACCCCTGGATGCTGCTTCAGCCTCATTTTACTCCACCACTGACAACAAGGACTGAAAATTCTTTTGTTCGTGGAACTCGATCAATTCCTTATTTTCCTCCCCTGGCCATGCTACACCCATCTAGATCAGTTTGTGTTGTCTGCAGGGATGTGGCCTCTCATCACCATAATAGGGCAGCTGTTTGTCAAAATTGTTTCAATTGTTTTCATAAACACACAAGATTTCTAGGACCAGGATGTAGGGCAGACAATATTTGTGTTACTATGCTCCAAGAAATGCCCTATGGTCCCGTGATTTACATATTTTGGACGGCATGTTTTACTAGGAGGTACCTGCCCCTTGTGGTTCTTGGTCAGTGGAAAGAATCAGATTACGATTCCGTTTGACTAAGTTTTTTCAACTTCTAGGACATTGAAGGAAACATGGGGTTAGAAATCTGCCTTTTTTTAAAAAAAATCTTTTACAGCATAAAAGCATGTACAAGATTGTAATACGTAAAATCATTATTTATCTTTGACTCTGACACAATTTTGTCCATAATAAGCCTCTGTAAAATCTTAATTTTTGTTCATGATTATTTTTGTACCTGCTAAACCTTTGTTTCAGCATAATAAAACCTAGGTTTTGGCCTCTATTACTGGGGTGAATTTATTTTGGCAGTAGGAAACTCCAGAAAAACTGAAAATAGGAGATATTTTCCCATACCAAATCTGGCAACCACAAAGGGAGAGAAGGTAAGGTTGGAAAGACTCGGCCTTGCACTTGAGAAATTCTCCTGTGTGCACGAGGCTATATGCACCTTAGAGAGTTTGAAGGGGAAAACCCAGCCAAGCCAGAAAGACTGCTTTCCAAAATTGCAGAAAGGGAATTAAGCCTGTTTTCTATGTGTGCCCTCTGTACTTCTATATATGGGTCTGCATTTGGTTTTTGGTTTTTTTTTTTCTCTTGCATTTAAATAGTCAATCTGTTGAAACTTTTGTGGTGCTTAGGCTGGAAGGGACAACCTCAGTGTCTGGGAGGAGATACCTACTGCAGGCTCAGATCTGGGGAGAATGGTCAAAGTCAGTTTCTTGAAGGAACTGCCTCTGAGGAACTCACGCCTGGAGAGGGTGGGCAAGGTCCATCTGGGAAGAAAGGCTTTTGAGATATTGTTCCAGCAGGGAGTAAGAGGCAAAGAAAGAAACGTGCTCACGGGTGGCTGATCAAATGTTGCTGTCTCTGTGAGACTGTCAGGGCAGAAGGGGAGGCTGGAGGACCTCAGCCTCGCAGAGACTCTGGATGCACACCTCTGAGGAAGGATGGCCAAGGCAAGTCTGATTAGGAGACTCCTTTGGGAACTCAGCCCTAGGGAGAATGAGCAAGGTCAGTCTCTGAGATCAGACCCCCCTGGACAGCTTGAGGGAATGGAATATTCATTTACTGTGGGCCTACTATGTGCCAGGCAACAAACTAAACCCTCCTCAAATACTGTCTTGGGTTTTGCTAGGAGACCTTAAGCCAGACCTCTCTGTTTTCCTCTAAAGTCTCTGTGTGGTTCACTATACACTGTGGTGTTTTAAAAGTTCAAGAGACAGAGTTTAGGGGTAATTAAATGATTTTCGGCTTGCATATTTATTAATAAAAAGAGGTCAGTGGCCCTCTTGAATTCCAAAGACCCTTCATGGGGATGGGCTCACATTTTACATGCCCTTGGGAGAGTGGATGTTCCTGAGGGTGGCAATCAACTCTGATTGGCAACAGGGAAAGAGAGAGAATGAATATTATAATGGGAGGTGAGTTACATTAAAATGAGGGTCTTGGGGGTATGTGACTTGGATCCCTCAAGTCTTGGTCAAAGAGACTTGCCCATTTGCATATCACCTGTCTGAGAAAAGGGAGAATCAACACCTTCCCAGACCTGTCTGAGTAACGCAAGGAGCAGGAATCTTCCCATTACCCAAACTTAGAATCTCTCTTACTGTCTGGTTAGATAGTGGCCTTGGAAAGTCTTGGTTTAAAACTTCCCATGCTGGCTGATTTCTGGATGAGGAAGTAGAAAAGGGGAAAAACCTTGACCTCAATGCAATAAGTAGCTATTGCTACCAAGTGAGAGATCATCGGTTCTCTCATCTCCCTATTTGATTCTACTGAGAGAAAGTGTCCTCAGTGAATCACTAACTGATATGACAAAAACGTCATCAAGGGGCTTATAAAAGGAAACAATGTGAGGGGAAAAGGCAAAGAGATCCATTGCACTGGGGTGGACCCTCTGTTAAGTAGACCTTCCAGATGAAAGGCACACAGAGGAAAAACAAATAATAAAGTACAACTGTCATCTCACACAGGGAAAAAGCAAATTATAAAATACAACTCTCATCTCATACAGCTGCCTGGTTCTCAGGACACCATCTTCTGTGTTTGTGTATTCTGTATTTGTGTTCTGGTGTTCTAGTCTAAAGCATGTTTGGTTTGTTCTTTTGTGTTTTTCTTTCTTTGGTTAGGCCCTCTGTGTTAATACCTTCCCCAGGGTCATAGAGCTAGTATGTGTCTAGCGTCTGAGACTGGATTTCAACTCAGGTGCTCCTGACTCTAAGCCCAGTGCTCGACTCACTTCACCACCTAGCTACCCCTTAAACACTTTGTTTTTTAGCATGAAGGTTGGTCATTTTCCTTGAGTTTTAGATTTGAAGGATTTGTCTCACTCAACCTCTATTTTACAGCTTTGTATATTTAATGTACCTTTTGTTTCCAGCATGCATTTTTTATTATATAACAAATTGATCTTGAGGGCAGGTAGGTGGTCCAGTGGATTGAGAATCAGCCCTGGAGTGAGGAGTACCTGACTTCAAATCCGGCCTCAGACAAGTAACACTTACTAGCTGTATGACCCTGGGCAATTCACTTAATCTCACTGCATACAGAAAAAAAAAAATAATGATAAAAAATTAAGTTTACCTTAAAGTAAAAAAATGCTGACAGTTAATAACCCTTGGGACAATTAAACTTTTGAATGATACCATTTGCAATTATAACTCCAGATTTGATTTGATTTTAATGTGGTCTCATTTAAAGTGAAATATGCTCTCCTATTACGCTAATTGTAATTTTTGACCCTCTCTAGGTAGATCACGCTTTACTGCAAAATACCGTTGATTTTTGTCATTAAAGCAATACGCTAAAACACAGACGCATGCACACACACACACCCATCCAAAGTGTTGAATGAGCTATTGCCACTTTTCTCATTTTCACCTCTATATTGTAATAATTCGTGAAGGCATCAGCTGTAAGATGTTTTGACACTCAGAATGACATACAAACATGTCAATAGTTTTAAGGTTTACTTTTACGCCAATAAACAGAGGGAATTACACATCACTGGAAGTGTGATATCTTCAGATGTACTTTTTGGGGTGGTGTGTGTGTGTGTGTGTGTGTGTGTGTGTGCGGGCACGTGTGTGTGGTTTTTTTTTCCATCATCATCATTTTATTTCCCAAGTATAAACAGCATCATGAAATCTGAAGCTCTGTCATGTACCTTTTTGGCAGCATTTCCAACATCATATTTAAAGGGCAGAAGCTGAAAAATTATCATTCCATATTTTGAATCTGCTCCTATTTTCTGTTAGACACAGGGTGTGCTGTTTTTTTTTTCCTTTCTTACTTTGTAATTAAGTTCCGATATTTATGTTTACTTTTTTCCCCCCTTTCTTTCTCTATTCTGAGTTTTTGTTCTGGTGTTTGAGTCAAAAACAGGTTTGGTTTTGTTTTTTCTTCAGAACAACCGTGTTCAGTGACTTCCCCAGGGTAAGTGTCAAGTGGCTGAGACTGGATTTCAACTCAGGTGCTCGTGACTCCAGGTCCACTGCTCTGCCCACTTCACCACCTAGCTACCCCCTAAATACTTTGATTTTTGGCATAAAGATAGTATATTTCCTTCAGTTTTAGATTTGAAAGATTTGTCTTGTTTGACCTCTTTTTCATTGCTCTGTATATTTCATGTACCTTTTGTTTCCAGCATGCATTTTTTATTATATAATAAATTTTTCTACGGGGCAGCTAGGCGGCACAGTGGATAGAGCACCAGCCCTGGAGTCAGGAGTACCTGACTTCAAATATGACCTCAGACACATAACACTTACTAGCTGTGTGACCCTGGGCAAGTCACTTAATCCCATTGAATAGCCAAAAAAAAAATAATAAAAAATTAGTTTATATTAAACTAAAAAATACTGACAGTTAATAACCCTTGGGACAATTAAAATTTTGAATGATACCATTTATAATTGTAAATCCAGATTTGATTTGATTTTGATGTGGTCTCATTTAAAGTGGTATATGTTCTCCTATTAACGCTAATTGTGATTTTTGACCCTCTCTAGGTAGATCACGCTTTAGTGCAAAATGCAGTTGATATTTGTCACTGAGGCAATATGCTAAAACACACAGGCATGCACACACACACACACACACACACACACACACACATCCAAAGACTTTCACGATCTATTGCCACTTTTCTCACTTCTGCCTCTGTAAATAATTCCTGAAGGCATCAGCTGTAAGATTTCTTTCACACTCAGAATGACATACAAATATCTATATAGTTTTAAGGTTTAGTTTTATGCCAATAAAGGAGGGAATTGAACATCACTGGAAGTGTGATATCTTCAGATGCACTTTTTGGGGTGTGTGTGTGTGTGTGTGTGTGTGTGTGTGTGTTTTTCCATCATCATTTCTTTTTTTTACCCAAGTGTAAACAGTGTCATGAAATCTGAAGCTGTGTCAGGTACCTGTTTGGCAGCACTTCCAATCTCATCTTTAAAGGGTGGAAGCCGAAAATTTATCATTGCATATTTTGAATCCTCTCCTATGTTCTGCTATGCACATGGCAAGCTTTTTTTTTTCTTCCTTTGTAATTAAGTTCTAGTATTTCAGTTTATGATGCATTTTTTTCCCCTTTTTCTTTCTCTATTCTGTGTTTGTGTTCTGGTGTTTGAGTCTAAAACAATTTTTTTTTTCGGTAAGGCAATCCGGGTTAAGTGACTTACCCCACGTCGCACAGTTAGCATCAAGTGTCTGAGGTCAGATTTGAAATGTTGTGAAATTCCTAAGCAGAAGTGGGGTACTTGTGGCCTTTATGACATATGTGGCCTTCTAGCATTTTGACTGAGTCCAATTTTTACTGAAGAAATCCTTTTATTAATGGGATTTGTTCTGTAAAATTTGGATTCAGTCAAAGGGCCTCCCTTGACCACCTAGTGGGCCATATGTATCCTTGGGGCCACAGGTTCCCCACTCCCATAAAAGAGAAACTAGGACATCTCACAGTTGAAGTAAGGGGGCTTACAAATTTGATTTCTAGGAAGAAATTTTTATCTGATAGACCATTTATCGATGGCTCATGATATTAAATTGTACCTGGAAGAGTATATGTTGAAGTTATACCTATAAGCTGTCTTAATATTAAGAGACCCCAGATGTAAAGATTTTATGTTTATCTTAGGGGTTAGTATGTAATCTCTGCAGACATGGATATCTGTCAGCATAGAAGCATACAGTGGTCACAGTATTTCTGGGTTTTGAGTGAACTCTTATATATTCACTGTATGTGTTCCTTAATTTCCAATGATTGATTCTGCTTCAGGATGGATTTAAATTAGAAAGGATAAATACAATAAAGCCTTTTTTATGTACTTATGTGAGAAAAAGAATAACAATTGGATCCAGCCCTAATGTGGGATGAGGTAAAATCTCTTGGAACAATATTTTGTTATGTTGTTCTGAGTTATGATTTCGGGTATGACTTTCTGAATTATTAAGTCAATTATTCATCATTCAAGGGAAAAGTCATGTGCTGCTCAAAGGGAGTTAGATCAAACAACTGCTACTGTGCCTGGAAGGTTGAAAGGATGACCTTGCATAGGTAAAGGTAAGAGCTTTATGACTCAGTTTCTCCACTGTGCTATTTCCTTTCTGAAGAGGAGATTTTCCCACCGGGTTCATCCTGTGCCAGGCCACAGGCAGGCCAGGTATTATATATTCTGGGAATAATGTAGAATTTGGCTACATGATTCACTGTTAACTATGACTCTTACACGGAATTAAATAGCGTTAAAGAAGCGTTATCCTGTTATGTTCATGTCAGATGAGTCCATGCCATTGAAGGGGCAGTTTTGATTTTCTTATAACCATCTCCCTCTAGCTTCCTTTCTATAACCAGGGCAGGGGAATTTTAAAAGTTGTTGTTGTTATTTTTATATGATTAATCTTATTGTTGCAATACTGAAACATCTCTGCTTTACTATAATAGGATGCAAGTATGAAAGACCGAATGTTTTTAATTTTCCGATTTGGAATTTGTGGTCACTAATTGTTTCTACTTCCTAACCTAAACAGCTAGATAAATAATTCCTTAGGCTTGTCAGCCATCCTTCTGTTGATCATTAAGCATTCATGTGTAGAATCAGATATGCACAGTGCCACTTCTTTTATGGATGGTGCAATAAGATAGATAGATAGATAGATAGATAGATAGATAGATAGATAAGTAGATACAGATATATCCTAAAAGTGGGCAATAGGACAAAAATGTGATGTGATCAAGATGTAATAAAGGTTTTAAGTTTCAAATTTTATGTAAAAGTGTTCAATTTTAATGGAATAGTAATCTTCACTTTGAGAGAAGCAAAGTATTAGACTGTTTTTAAGAATTACTGTACATATATGCATGTATAATATCTACACACACACACACAGATATACATATATATATATATATATATATATATATATATATATATATGTATATATGATTGGATGCCAAAAATGTTTCCATTAAGAACAATGCCAAAAATACAAGTAAACGTGATATTCTTGGATGATATATTTTAAATATTTTTTTCTTTTGTTCCTGAAGGTAATTAAGAAGACTGCAAAAGTATTGAACAAAGTACTGAACATCCTTCAGGTTCAATTGAATACACATAGATGAATTTTTAAAAATATTTTTTCTTTCTTTTTTTCTGGGATCTACAGGCTTTTATTACATTTCAGTAATAAGTTCAAAATTGGATTACTTATTTTACATGTAAAATTGTGTTAATAATCATAAATAAAAATTTAAGTAGCATTTATTTCCTATTTTGAAGTCTCTGTCTGGTCATATTAAGAGACAGAAGCGGTCATTTTCCAAATCAGGCCTTCATGGATCCTTTTGAAGATTATTCCTTTGACTTGTATGGTCTGATGCTGAGTGAAATGAGCAGAACCAGAACGTTGTACACAGTAACAGTGACATTGTGTGATGACTAGTATTGATAGATTTAACCCTTCTCAGCAATACAAGGATCTAAGACATCTCTAAAAGTCTCATGATGGAAAATGCTGTACACATCCAGAGAGAGAGCTTTGGAGTTTGAATGCAGATCGAAGCATACTATTTGCTTCTCCTGTTGTGTTTTGTTTCCTCTTTGTGGTGGTTCCTCCTAATGGTTCTAATTCTTGCTCACAATATCACTAATGTGAAAATATGTTTAATAAGAATGTATATGTATAACCTATATCAAATTGCGTGCCATCTTGGGGAGGGAGGTGTGGAGGGAGGGAGAGAAAAATTTAAAACTCAAAAGCTTATGGAAGTGATTGCTGATAAAGCAAAATAAATTAATGAAAGAAAAAGATTGTTCTTTTGGCCTGTTGATGGCATTGTCCATATCAGGTACAGGGTTCAAGTAAAGATAGAAACAGTAAGCAGTATGTAAAAACTGAAATTCTCTGAATTTTCAGACCAATTATGATTGCTAATTTAATGTTCTTCATATAGCTCTGTTGTTAATAAAGTTAGCACCATAATATTTAAACTGGTTTTCACCACATGAACTAGTTACTGGAAAACCAAATTTAAGAAGTTGTGTTAGGCCTTACTAAATTGTATGAAGTCTTATCATTAGCAGATTTTAGCAGCCTTACCTTGGCAACCTCTGCAAGTGAGGTAGAACCAGGGAAGCAGATCTACTAGGAAGAACACCTCCAGAATTGCCCTGGTGATGAGGTCTATTCCAGAATTTCTAAGGGAAAATGTTTCCAGGCACTAGATGGCTATGTGGTACTTCTTGGAAAGAAACTGATTAAGTGCAAATTTGGGATGGGTTACCAGGAACAAGCTGAATCAGTGAGACCTTGTATTGTTTAATAATGGTGATCATTATTATGTTACTCTTGCTTTAGTATTTCCTGTTCTTCTCTTTACCTGCAGAGATACATGCCCAAAATCTGATGTGGACATATCTTTTTTTTTTTTCTTCTGTGAGGCAATCAGGGTTAAGTGACTTGCCCAGGGTCACATAGCTAGAAAGTATTGTGTGTCTGAGGTCAGATTAGAATTCAGGTCCTCCTTACTCCAGGGCTGATGCTCTATCCACTGCATCACCTTGCTTCCCCTTAAAGTGAACATATCTATGAAGACAGGGGAAATCGTGATGGGAAATTTTTATCTTTCATTTCCTATTACTAATTTCTCATTTATTCATTTAATATTTTTCATGAGGCAGTTGAGGTTAAGTGACTTGTCCAGGGTCACACAGCTGGTAAGTGCTAAGTGTCTGGTCTGAGGCTGGATTTGAACTCAGGTCCTCCTGACTCCAGGCCTGGTGCACCACCTACTTGCCCCACTAATTTCTTATTATTAAGGGCTCAGGCCCATTCCTCCTGCCACTTTTGGTTAACGGAAAGTTTATCTTCTTTTAATATTAACCTCACCTGCCTAAAACCTGACTCATGGAACAATGGTGTTTAAAGGAAGACTTTTGGCATTCCTGAGATAAGAAAGCAAATGTGAGGAGGAAAGGAATACAGCAATTTAAAAACCTTCAAAAAAGACTTTATTTGTGGAAGAATGTCCCTGATGCCAGTCATGACTTGTAAAGCCCACTTCTTTAAAATGTAGCCTTGTGTTTCCATAAGTGTAGGATTTTGCAAGCTCAGTGTTTAATCTGTAACCTGACTCAGTTTACCAATAGGGTTTGCTTACTAGGTTTGTTCCCTTAGAAGATATATGAGCTTATGATTGCATTTAACTGTGTTCAACTTTTATGACATTGAAGGAAGCATCGGATATTTATGAATATATATATGTATATATATATATATATCAAATCTATACACACACACACACACACACACACACACACATACATGCACACATCTCAACCAGAGTGAAGTGACTAGCCCAAGGTCACACAGCTAGTAAGCGTCTGAGGCTGGATTTGAACTCAGGTCCTCCTGACTCCAGGCCTGGTGCTCTATACCCTGTGCCACTTATGAATCTTGTTTAAAAAATCTTTTATAGCCTAAAAGAATGTACGAGATTGTAATATGTAAAAGAATTATTTATCTGTCACTGGCATAATTTTGTCTATAAAAAGACTCTTTAGAATCCTCATTTTTGCTCAGGAGTATTTTTGTACTTCCTGAACCTGTGCTTAAGCCTAATAAAACCTAAGTTTTTGCCTTTCTTATTTCTACATTGTGGTAGATTTATTGCAGCATTAGTAACCTACCATGCACACTCTAAGAGGAGATATTTTTCCCATAGCAATATAAACATGATCTTAATATTTGAATTAAGAACAAGCAGGTGAGATTTGAATCCAGATCTCCTGATTCCAAGTGCAGAACTCATTCTATGACACCACGCTGCCTCTCCTAGGCCCCCAGTCAGCAGGGTTTCCCTTTTCCAGTAGAACAGGACATAGAGAAGTGTTTGCTATCAGAGCAGGATAGGCAGCAGGGACTGCCAGCTCTTCTTTCATTTTTTTGTTGGGTAGCCTGCTCTAACCCCTCCACCAAAGGGTTCCTAGTGCACTTGGCAGTTGGGTACTATAGAAGATGGAGTACCAGGCCTGGAGTCAGGAATATCTCAGTTCAAATCTGGCCTCAGACACTTAACTAGCTGTGTGACTCTCAACAAGTCACTTCACCTCTATCTGCCTCAGTTTCCTCATCAATAAAATGGGGATCATAATAGCACCTCCCTCCCAGGGTTGTTATGAGGATTAAATGATATAATAATTATAAAGCATTTATTAAGAGTGCCTGGCAATGTAAGTGCTTTATAAATATTAGTTGTTACTACTACTACTACTACTACTACTTTGTTGTTGTTGAGTTGTTTAGGGTTTTATTGCCAAAGGTACTAGAGTGGCTTGCCATTTCCTTCTCCAGGTCATATTCCAGATGAGGAAACCGAGACATAGATTAAGTGACTTGCCCAGGGTCACATAGCTAGTAAGTGTCTGAGGCTGGGATTTGAACTCAGGGATGAGTCTCTATCCACTGCATCACCTAGCTGCCCTCCTTATAATTCTACTACTGCTGCTGCTGCTGCTGCTGCTACTGCTACTACTACTACCAGTAGGGCTCAGGGAAGTTTGTATGACCTTGTGCCAATGTAGTCTGTAGGGCATGTGTGTGTGTGTGTGTGTGTGTGTGTGTGTGTATGGTTGTGAGGTGGCTACAGGAGAGAGGAGGAGGAGGAGTTAGAAAGGCAAGTGAAAAAGACTGAGTTTTCCCCCAGCCTGCAAAAAAGCCACAGTGGGAACATGTTAACCTTGGGGGTGACAGAAAGGGGAAGACACTACCTGAGCCCTGAGGCAGGGAGGAGATGAATAGAATCAAAACACCCAGCGGGGTTCCTCTGTCAGAGGGACAAGTCAGGAGGTCTTGAGAGCTACCGGGATGGCCCATTGCTGGGCCAACCAGACAGAGCTGTCGGCCTGACAGAGCTGGTCAGGGCACACAGCGTTAGGGAAGAGCAGCTGAACTACAACACTTCCCCCCCCCCCATTTGAGAGCAGTCTGGCAGTTGCTCCTAGAGAAAGTAGGGGGGTGAGAGTGAGCCTCTCACACTGGAGATCAGTGCATGCAGGAAGGGCCTTTCAGAATCTCTGTGTAGGGCAAAGGCCAGGTAGGGGAGGCCTCAGAATCAGGCTTATGGCCAAAATCAGTGTGGCGCTCTCTGCCACAGGGTCTCTACCTGCTGGGCCAAGGATAGATGACCTCCAAAGTCCCTGATCCTATATGTTGTCCCAGCAAAGGCCCAGTCCCACCACCTTCCTCTAGGGCCCGCAAAAGTTGTGAAGTTCAAGGGGGTGCACATGGGATGGGATGTTAGCCCCACTGCTGGGGCCTCTGCAGGTAGTAGGTAGAAGGCTTAGAACAAGGCTGAGTGGCCCTAACAGAGACTTAGTGAGACCTCCCCACCTTCCCAGGAGGAAATCCCCAGACTAACTATTTCTCCATATAGTTGGCATCAGAAGAAACCTTGGCCCAAGAGCTTTTGCAGGCCCTTGTGATCACCACAGAGATCTGGTATGATGGAAGCAACAAGGACGTACCCATCCCACCTCAATATTTGAGCTCATCCCCTTTCTGGGAGGCCCAGGTCTTATGGGGTCAGAATGGATCAACACCAGGGCAAAGGCAGAGCTCACTCTTAATTGATTTCATAGCTGGGTAGACCTCTGGGGTCTACTGGAACTCACAGAACAATAAAAGTACACACACACATTTTTTGCAAACAAATCAATATATTTTTAACATTTGTAAAAGACCTCTGAAGGAGGAACTTTACTAGACATCTGTCAATACAGAAGATACTTTTTTTTCTTATCTAAATGTGTATTGGAATCAATATAGCAAACATAAGAACAGTTAAGTCATTGGGCCATAGGGATAAAGCATGTAGAAGGTGAGCATATTCCCATTTCAGGAAGGGGCAGGTAACAGCCCCATGTACCAGATAACCTGACACACCCACACTCCTTTAAAGTGGTGGCATCTTTGGCACCAACAATCTCCAATCAAGGTTTTTGGATACTGAGCGTTAACACAGGTCCTAAGTGCTGAGATTTCAAAGCACAGAACCACAAAAATATGAATACCTTTTGGGGGGGGGACAGCAAAATCAATATATTTTGGACATTTTTGGACACTTCTGAAAGCCTTCTGAAGGAAAAACTTTCCTAGACATCCCTCAATACAGATGAGTGTTTTTCTCTTATCACCAAGCTATACATTGGAATCAACATGGCAAATAATAGTCACATTGCGAAAAGAGGCAGATAACCAACCCCAGTTACCTGACACCCCAACACACCCACACCCCGTTAAAGTGGTGGCATCTTTGGCACCAGCAATCATCAATCAACTTTTTTTGGACACTGAGCATTAACACAGGTCCTAAGTGCTGAGATTTAAAGGCACAGAATCAAAATAAATAAATCAATTTTAAAAGAATAAAAAAATACAAAAAGCATAGAACCATAAAAATAGGTATACCTTTTTGGGGCAGCAAAATCAATACATTTTGGACACTTTTGAAAGCCCTCTGAAGGAAGAACTTTCCTAGACATCCCTCAATACAGATGAGTGTTTTTTTTTCTTATCACCAAATTATGCATTGGAATCAACAGAACAGTTTAGTAATTGGAGCATAGAGACAAAGCATGTAGAAGAGAAACAGTCACGTTGCAAGAAAGGGCAGGTAACCAGCCCCATGTACCAGATTAACTAGGTTAAAGTGGTGACATATCTGGCACTAACAATCTTCAACCAAAGTCTTCGGTCACTGAGCACTAACATAGTTCCTAAGCGCTGAAGTATGGAACCATCAGAATGCAAGGTACATCTCATGCGTTGTAGTCATCTCAGCAGGCAGGGAATGTTCCTACTCGGCATCCCAGTCTCTGTGTCCATTACTGCAAATACTGGTTACTGCTCTGTAAGGGGAGAAGAGGCTTCCTCCATGGAAGCAGTTAACAAAAAATTTAAAGGAACAAACATCAACCCTGAAATAATGCAAGCACAATACAGGAACAGCTAATTTTGGCAAGATGTGGACTGATTTGATACACCCAATAGATAGGCTCCAAGAAATGATAATCTGGCAGGAGCCAAGACCACCAAGCCTTTATATAGCTACTTCCAGGTACTCCTCAGAGGCCAGCTCGTAATCGTCGGCATCAATAAACAGCAGAGAAGGGCTGCTGGCCAGATATTCCAGGAAATCTTGCAAGTGGCTCAGCAGCACAGTCAAGCTGCTGTCATCCAGAGGAGTGCAGGTGAACATAGGGCCCAACTTCTGGAAGAGGCGAAGAAGGTGGGCTCCTCCATAAAGCTGGGACATCTGGCAGGAGGGGTAACTGACCACCAATTCAGCATATTGTGGCCTCTCAAAATCATAAAGCAGCTGGGTGCTCAGGATTACATTAAAGTATTCCTTGACCATGGCCACCAGGCCACAGACGGCATACCTCTTATCCCTGGTACGGCAATTGAGAGGGAAGGTGGCATATTCAGACAGGATGGCATCAACGGTTATCTTGGCTGGCAGATTGCAGAGCTTTTTCTCGAGGGTCACCAGCTCCCAATCTTGTACAAACAGGGGCCTCAGGGACTTGGGCAGGTTGACTTGGACTTCAAATCTGCCTGTGGATTCCTGTTTGGTATCCCCAGCATCACCTCTGCTTCCCCGTGGCCTGCGCCCTTGAATTCGGACCCTTTCACGGCTTCTCTTGGCAGGTGGCTGCATCATTCCAGAGGTGCTACCTTCACCTGGGTCACCCCGGTCGCCTTTATCGCTACCACCACAAGTGAAGGAGTGGCTGCTACTCAGGGAGGAAGCCTGTTTCTGTTCTTTTCTGGTGGTCTTCTGGATAGCGGTATCACTATCCTGCTTTAGCTGGTCAGGAGAGTAGCGGAGCACCCGATTCTCGGGGATCCATTCATAATCCCAGCCACTGAGTATGGGATAGAAGACTTCTTTGGAGGCAAGGGATTGTGGGCCACTGGTGCTGGCTTCCCCGGCTCCCTGGGAACTGGGCCCGCTGCTACTGCTTCTCCCACCGGAGGCCCCTGAACTATGGCGCCCCCTAGGCGGCTGCTGCTGGTGCTGCTGGTGCTCTGCCCAGCTCCGCTAGTGCCGGAGCGGCTGGTGCTGGGGCCTGCACGGCTGGTGCTAGGGCTTGCTCGGCTGGTGCTGGGGCTTGCTCTGCTGGGGCCGGAACCTGCTTTGCTCATGCCGGAACTCGCTTTGTGAGTGCTCTGGGCTGCTGCGCTAGTGCTGGGGCCTGCACGGCTGGTGCTGGGGCCTGCTCGGCTGGTGCTGGGGCCTTCTCGGCTGGTGCTGGGGCCTGCTCGGCTGGTGCTGGGGCCTGCTCTGCTGGTGCTGGAACCTGCTTTGCTCATGCCGGAAGTCGCTTTGTGAGTGCTCTGGCCTGCTGCGCTAGTGCTGGGGCCTTCTCGGCTGGTGCTGGGGCCTGCTCGGCTGGTGCTGGGGCCTGCTCGGCTGGTGCTGGGGCCTGCACGGCTGGTCCCGGAACCTGCTTTGCTCATGCCGGAACTCGCTTTGTGAGTGCTCTGGCCTGCTGCGCTAGTGCTGGGGCCTTCTCGGCTGGTGCTGGGGCCTGCTCGGCTGGTGCTGGGGTTCTCGCTGGT